>NC_089788.1:30369252-30429252 GCF_040412425.1 Macrobrachium rosenbergii | reverse complement strand
GTGTGTAGGTGCCATGTTCCATCGAATGTTCTAAAAATATTGACCGCATGGCCTCACATGACAATTCTGACTTGGTGAAATTAAAATACTTGCAGAATTCTACCTCTGGAAATTTCCAGGGGAATAACAGAATACTTTACTGGTAGAATCTTCACCCTAGGCATATTTAATCCCTGAGAATCAAGTTTATTCTAAAAGCAAACGGATGCGGTTGCTTGGGATGATTTTCATAATAATGCCAATGCCTTTCCCTTCTCATACATATGCTGGTCAAAGACTTAGGTAGCCTCTGGAATCTATACCAGCTCCGAACCAGCAGACGCTTGTAATGAAGATCCAGTGGCACCTCACCAGCATCTACCAACATGCTCTCAATGGGAGATGATTTAAATGCTCCTGTACACAACCGTACCACACCATGATGAATTGAGTTGAGCATTTTAAGGCTATTGGGCTTTGCAGACGTGTAAACTTCGCATCCATACGTTAATTTTGAAAAGACCAGGGCTTTATACAATCTCAACATCTGAGTTCTGTCTGCACCCCACACAGTATGAGACAGAACTTTCAGCAAATTCATCGCTTTCAAGCATTTGGTCTTAATATACTTCAGATTTGGGATCCAGGTCAGCTTACTATCGAAAATCAACTCAAGGAACCTCGTTTCACCTACACATGGAATTCTTTTGCCTATGAATAAATAGATCTGGATCAGGATGAAATCCTCTTATGCGACAAAAGTGCATAGTTACCGTTTTACTAGTAGAAAATTTAAAACCATTAACCTCAGCCCACTTCACTATATTGTCAATGCAGAGCTGAAGGCGACGTTCAGCCACTGCCATCCTTGAAGCTGCAAAGGAGATTGAAAGGTCGTCAACAAAAAGGGTATATGTTATATCTGAGGGAATTATTTTGGAAACCCCATTGATTGCCAAGGCAAACAATGTTACGCTTAAAACACTTCCTTGTGGTACTCCTTCTTCTTGACTGAATACTTCTGACATTGTTGCTCCAACCAGGACCCGAAATAGCCTATTTTTAATAAAAACCTTAATGAAGAGGGGCAAATTGCCTCTCAGGTTACATTCATGAAGGATCCTCAAAATGCCATATCTCCATGTTGTATCATAAGCCTTCTCCAAATCAAAGAAAACCGTGATGTGATGTTGCTTGTTGGCAAAAGCTTCACATATTGAAGACTCCATTCAAGTAGAACATCAGTTGTGGAGTGCATGCTTCGGAAGCCACACTGTGCTGGGGACAGATATTTACCCTGTTCTAAGTACCACATCAAGCGTGTGTTTACCATTTTTTCCATGATCTTGCGCAAACATGATGATAGTGCAATTGGACGATAATTTTCTACTTTAAACGAGTCTTTTTCCAGGTTTCGCAAACGGCAATAATTTTAACATCTCCCAGATCTTAGGAAGATATGCTCCCTGTAAATTCTGTTAATAAGGCTCAATATGAATTGTTTGGTATTTTCAGGGTTTTGCTTAATCATTGAATACGTTATATCATCCAGTCCAGGAGCTGATTCATTACATTTATTTAGGGCCGATAGAAATTCCCTCATCGTAAACGGATCATTGTATTTCTCATGTCTCAACGTATTAAAATCTATTTCAACTTGTTCCATCTGCTGCCCTGAGCCGAGTATGGACGATCATCGTTTTCTTTGCAACATTAGCAAAATGATTACCAAACTCATTTGCAACTAACTGGGGTCTGCTACCTCACAACCATTGATCTTGATAACTGGAGGTTGACAGGGAGTAAACTTGCCTGCTATTTTTCTAACTCTCTTCCAAACTAGGGTTAGAGGAGTTTTCGAATTTATTGAAGAAATAAAGATTGTCCAAGATTCTTTTCGTGCTTTTTTGATTTCCAAACGAAAATGAGCTCTTGCTTTTCGAAATTCTACACGGTAATACTCACATTTTCGTCTACGGTATCTTGTGTATGCAGACCTCATAGTTCTATGAGTTTCCTGGCATTTACGAGTCCACCAGGGAACCGGTCGGTGGATAAATACGCCTGATGTCCTGGGTATGGACTGAAGACCAGCCGAGAACAATATTGTACTTAAAAATTCAAGAGCATCATCTACGCTGGGAAAGTCATCAGCAGAGTCATCTATTGAGCTTTGCTCCTGGAATGTTACCCAATCAGCTTTTTTTGTATTCCATCTAGGTAGCCTGGAAGATGGAGGACTTGATGCTGAACTCACCACTATTGGGAAATGGTCACTGGTGAATCTATCATTTATAACTCTCCAATTAAAATCTATAAGGCAGTCATCACTACATATAGATAGATCAATTGCCGATAGCGTGCCTGTTTGAACGTGAAAATGTGTAGACTCCCCAGAGTTGAGGATCCCCACATTTTCACCTTCTATGATGGAACTTAGGCATCTTCCTCTTTGGTTGGTGACAATATCACCCCAAAGAGGGCTTCTGCAATTCATATCTCCCAAATTAATAAAGGGATGTGGTAACTGTTGGATAAGAGATTTAAATTCATTGATTGGGAAGACTTCATTTGGTGGTAGATAGAGAGAGCATACTGTATATTTTCTTTGTAGATGGATCTGTACACCTATTACTTGCAAAGCTGACTGGATATTAATAGGATTTTGTGGGGTATCATTTCGAACATACAAAACGACACCATGACTTCCCATATTTAAATTATAGGTGGAGTAATAAGATGTATACTCTCGTTGGCTGGGGCACATGTTGTTACCAATCATGGTCTCCTGCAGAGCTATACAAACAGGAGACACTTCTAATATGAGCAGTCTCAATTCTTCCCACTTTGCTCTCAATCCCTGACAGTTCCACTGGAGAAAGTTCATGAATTTTATTTTCCTTTACAGGCTGTAATGTTGGAACCTCTTTTAAGCGCTTTCAGCTTGTTACCTTGCTTCTTTTTTCTAGAAGGAGACCGATTGTTTGTAGCGGCCTTCCTTTTTAGGGGGTTGTCGGTTTCAGGGACACCAGACAAAGCTGATGTCTCCTGAGGAGGGGTGTGAAGATCAGCAGTGCCAGCTACATCCGGCACTGCCTCCGATGAGTCGGGAGCGCCAGCAATGACTGGCGCAGCCTCCAAAGAGGCGGGGGCGTCAGCAACCACTGGCACAGCCTCCGAGGAGGCCGAAGCACCAGCAATGACTGGCGCTGCCTCCAAAGAGGCAGAAGCGCCAGCAATGCCTGGAGCAGCCTCTGAAGAGGCGGAACCGCCGGCAATCACTGGCGCAGCCTCCACGGAGGCAGGAACGCCAGAAACCACTGGCGCAGCCTCCGAAGAGGTAAAAGTGCCAGCAGTCACTGGCACAGCCTCCAAAGAGGCAGATGTGCCAGCCATCACTGGCACAGCCTCCGAAGAGGCAGAAGTGCCAGCCATCCCTGGCACAGCCTCCGAAGAGGCTCGGTTACGAGTCATCACTGGTGTTTTGTTTAGCTTGGCCTTTGTACCATTTATATTCTTTCTCCGGTTGGCGGCTACACTGGCAAAGGATATTCCTGGTCTAACATATAAGTTTAATACTCTCTCTCTGCCTCTCTAAATGTAAGTCGTTCAGTTACCCTTAATGATTGAATCTCCTTTTCCATGATGTATACATCACAATTTATTGAAGATGAAGGGTGATTCTCTCCACAATGTACACACCTGGCATGCTTGTTACATATGCCATGCTGTGGTTCGCTGCACTTGACACAAATGGCAGGTTCGCCTTGCAGTTTCTGCCTGCATGACCCTAACATGTGTCCAAATTCCTGGCAATGAAAGCATCTCCTCGGCCTTGGGATGTATTGTTTGACCTTGAAGCGTAACCAGGCTGCCTTCACTATATTAGGCAATCGAGTGGAATTAAAAGTGATTATCAAGTTGGGAAGTGGGACTAGGGCTCCATTTACTTTTTTCTTCATTCTTTCTATTTTTATTACTCCTTGATCTTTCAATTCTTCCACTAACTTTTCCTCAGAATATGTCATGAGCTGTGGGGCAAATATCATACCCTTGGAGTGGTTCCAATAGGCATGTACGGCACACTTCACTTTGACTCCTCCAAGGCGAAACAATGATTTTAGATTTTCACTTTCTTTAGCTGAGGTAGATTCAACCGTCAGCTTTCCTTTACCTTCGGACTAATCTTAGGCTCTCGGCCACAACACTTTAAAATATCCCTGTATACATTGAAAATGTCACAATTTGGTTCTTCCAGGCTAAAGGTCAAATATTTGTCATACGACTGTTCATATATTCCTGGTCCAATTTAACAATCACCATTTCCATTAAATTTCCCTTTGCTCCGTACTGGAGCATAGGGTTTCAGTGTTATTACACTGGAATGTTTATTTGGGTTTTCCATACGCGTATTCCGAGACGAGGTTGCAGAGGTCTTTGTCTGTGCCAATTGGTTATCATCACAGGATGCAGGGGTACTTATATCCTTATTTATACCGTCCATAAAGATAAAAGTATTGGAGAGAGAAAAAAAGAAATAAATAAATAAACTGAAAATCTTAAAAAGATATCATCAGCCTTTCATGGAGTTCATTCCTCCACTAATGGCACAAGTGAGAACCGACTCCCAAATGTCCGCATCCCTACCCTACCCCAAAGGGGATGGCACAACATGATTAAAGTGGCTCAAGTGTAAGCCAACCCGCTTGATAGGACTGAGAGCATTACTAGAATACAATCATCCCCACCCTAATCACATTATGGGCAAACCAGACAGAATGCCGAGAGTCCTATTCCCAGAACTAGACCCCCCTGGAATCCGTGGTCCAGTCCCATAGAATAGTTCCGCCTGAAAACTCAGGTCCGAACATTTATCGGGCAATTGATGGTCCTGCCACGGTTCTCACTATTTAGCTTCGGATATAAACCCAATCCCAGCTATGATACCTTTTCCTATTTACCAGGTCCAAGAAATTTGTATGAAAGTGAAAATATCCACGCCATTTAAATCGAAAGGTTTGTAGGTGATCCGTCAGGGCCCGGGCTCTTATTCTTCATAAGAACGAAGAAGAAAAGCCAGGGCCCCTTACCCCCTCACCACGTGAAGGAACCTACTTCGAGGGGTGGAGGTCACGAAAGGCAGACGCATTGTGTGTAACAAATTCTTAGTGCTTGCCCTCTTGCTGTTTTCATTGGTATTAGTGAGCTGAGACGACGGCTATTTTCAAGACTTCCGATCGTCAGTTGCATGCGCAGCGACCTATGTCACAGTAAGTTTGAAATTTGCCAAATTTTTGTCGACTCGCTAGTATCTCTTTATGTATTTCCAGTTCCTTTGTTTTCCCTCTTCGCCACCATCTACGATCATATGGTATAACCAATTTACTTTTATGAATCTAGTGTAAGAATAATTAATATTGCTTAGTGACTGTGTAAACTATTCCCGTGCAGTAAATAGGAATTAGGGAATGTTAAGTAAGTAATTTCCAGCATTCAGGCAACCTTGTGTCTTGATCCCATTATTCGGAAGACAATTAGCCTTCAATTATACGAACTGCGTACGGTATCTTGAATACTTCATTGCGTTATGACGTTACTTGAAGCAAGGGAAAATTAACTGTCTGATATGGGCAAAAGTTCAAGTAATTTCTCACTAACCTCACATTCGTTCTTTGTCGGGACCAATTGGGAAGTAAGGGGGGGTTTGTTGTAATCCATGTGTTGCAGAGTAACCCTTATTCCCTGTATTGTTTTTCCCCGGCTGGCGGCCTCATTTAATTAAGTAATTGTCTGTCTTTGGGGTTAACGGTAACTTTAACTGACAGGTTACGTGGGTCATTGGCAATGCAGGGCCTCATAAATTATGTTAATTAATCAGTAAACTCATCAGCCAAGTCCCACACATAAAATATATATATAATATATATATATATATATATATATATATATATATATATATATATATATATATATATATATATATATAATATATATATATATATATATATATATATATATATATATATATATATATATATATATATATATATATATATATATATATATAATATTTATAAGCAATCTCAGGAAAAAGACAGGCAGAAGTTCAGTACTGCGCTTTCATGTTTACTGACGCATCACAGGGCACGAATGAGATACAAATATAAAGAAGGTTACAAAGTAAACAAAAGGAACAAGAATAACAGATGTTTAGTTGTCAAAGGGTAATAAACAGAAAGTTAATCCAGGATAATCTGGGACTGAGCTGTCACAAACTGGACCTAAGACCCAACAAAAAGAAATACTAAAGTTTAGGCTTACAAAATCCAAAAACATGTATAACCTTGAATACTAGATGGTTAATTGCCAGGGGTTAAAAAGAAAAGGTTAATCCATGGCAAATCCAGGATCACGCGGTCTCAAACTAATCCAAATATATATTTAACCATAAGGCAAACGGAATCTTACCCATTCAAATTGCAGAAACATGTATAAAAATTAATATTAATTTTGCTTATATTTATCACCAACTTTTTTAATTATTAAAGCATCGTTTAAATAAACCAAGACTTAAATTTAGAACACTTTCATTATTTGACTTAATAAAACAAGATTCGATGATATTCCTTTTAACTGTGTCATTGCACGGGACTAAAGGTCTTGCTTTACTCCAGTTAATAGGATGATCTAAATCTTCATATGTACGAATAATACATTCGATATTTGGCCAGTTCTCACAGAATATTGGTGTTGTTTGATTAGTTGTGAAAGTGGTTTTCTAGTTTGTCCATAATATATTTTATCACATTTTTTTACAAGGAATTTCATAGATGCGGCCAGAAACATCTTTGGGAGAATTTTTATCACTAAACTCTTAACATTAAAATTACTGAAAAGAACATTTATGTTGAAAAGCTTTAAAATTCTAGGAATCTGTAAAAACCTTTCATCATCCGGTAATTTGAGAATATTATGCTTGCTGAATTCAAGTTTGTTATTAGTTAAATAAAATGTTTTCCTGGCTCTTTTCTATGCTACATCTACAAAGGTCCTTGGGTTTTTAAGTTTCAAAGCAATATCATAAATAGTTTTGATCTCAGCATCAATGAACTGCAGGCTACAAACACGTAAAGCCCTTAAGAACATTCCAGAGAAAACAGAGAATTTAACATTCTGATGGTGATTGGAATAATAATGAACAAAAGAGGCAATGTTAGTTGATTTTCGAAGGACAAACCGACTGTCAAACGCTTCTTAGTTAATTCCAGAATTCAGTCAACTGGCATCTGCAGACACTAAGAGACAGTGAAATAAAACAAACAAAAACTAACTTCATTGGATGTAAATTATGCGCTATGAAAACTGAAGTACATATTACAAAAAGGCCGTGAAATCTATTCAAGTCGATGTCGAATGAACTCAAGAAATAGTATTTAGATTTCAAAGAGTAAGGCATAATCCCAAGAGATGACAGACGCACCTCGTGAACGATGGGACCTCTGCAAAATAAAAGAATACCGAAGCAAAAACAGGAGGCCAAAGCTCCGCCGTCGAAGGGATCGAAACTGTCAGCGAACTAGATAATCCAGGGATTGATAGTCTCACACTATTCCCTCTTTCGGATGATTTCCTAATTTTCCACGCCTCCTCACTTCCCGAAACCTAACTGAACCACGGTTTGTTTCTTTTTTGAAGACAGACATAAAAATTTTTTTTTTTTTTTGTTATCACCTACATCAAGCTGTCCTTATTCTCCTGCTCACATCGCTGTTAACCGGGCTTTTTACGCACATTCTTGCTATCATGAAACATTATCACTTATACATCAAACTGAAGAATAAAATTAAATTACTGCTTTGATATTTTACTGTATTTTGGTTTTACAAACTCCACATGAAGGCAAACAATTTAAACACTTCTATTGTACAGCTGATCCTCTTCTAAACATCAGCAACAATTGAATGAAGTAGGTTTGTGTGGCTTTTCTTCAGCAATATTCATTTCAGGGTGTGACGTCCCTGCCAACATGAGTTAGGGTAGAAGAGACTTTAGCCTTGGCAGGCAACTCTTCTAGGAGGACACCCCGAAATCAAACCAGTGGGTGGAAGGGACCCTTCACCCTTGTTGGCAACCCTTTTAAGAGAAGTTTACTTTAAATACAAACCTTGTTCTCCAATCTTGAACTGAGCCATAGCCATTGTACTGTGGCCTTCCATGGTCTTAGGTCTGAGATCCCTTGCTTGATGGTACAAACAGGTATTTTTCCTCTTTTTATCACTTTCCTGTTTTTTCAAAAAGTGTGTACAACAGGCTGATGAGAAAGCAAAAGTGACTTGGTGGATTAACGGGAAAGCTCCTTCTTTAATTAATCTTTTCCTTATAAGCTTTTATATAAGTTCTAAATCTATTCTGACTGTTTTCCCCCTGTTGTTGTGGCAAACCTGGCAGGTTTCTTATATGCCTTATACAGTGTGCTGGCTCCACCTTATTGGCCCGTTGCTTCTGACGTATTTTGAATGACATATGGTTAGGTTTACCTATACTTTTAATTTAATCTTTGTAAATAATGTCAATATTGTTGTTGTTGATTGCGCTATTATTGTTTTGTTTATGTTGCTGTTGTTACGAGTCTATTTATTAGTTTTGCTACTAATTTCATGTGTTAATTTTAATTCTTTCCGGAGACATTGAGCTGAACACTGAGCCTGCCACTCATTACTGTAAGAATAATTGCAGAGTACTTTACTCAAATATTTGGGGCTTAAGGTCAATTCTTCTTGATCTCCAGAGTTGTGCCCGTAAGTGAGATTTGATGTTTTTATCCGAGACAGTTGTAAGTAGTAACAAGTCAAAGGCTGAGTTTTTAATCCCAGGGTTTGATAGCCCTGATTTTATTTATCATCATAACATCCACCATGCGCAAGGTATGGCTATTATACATATTGGCTGTTTACCGCAATCCAAATATCGACGATTCTATACATGACTGTCTCTCGGAGAGGATTAGTATGGCTCAGTCACAGGATTCAAAAGTTCATTCGTTACTTGTGGAGGCTTCAGTGCAAAGCACAGCAAGTGGCTTAATTCAAATTCCACAGATCAACATGGCTGGTCTGCTCATGAGTTACATATATCCTCCGATTTTGTCCAGCTAATTGAGGAGCCCACGCATATTTTTGGTAATCAATTAGATCTCATATTCGCAGATGTTCCAGCTATTGTGAAGTCCAATGTCTGTGAGTATATAAGCACTTCCGATAACTGCGCCACTGAGATGGACATGTCTGTCAATCAGTATATTCCTAATGCCACTGTTGGAAAAATAGTTTGGCTGAAATCTAGAGCCAACTGAGATCGCATTACTGAAGCATGTCAGGAACTTAATATTACAGATGCTTTATCAGATCCAGATCCCAAGAAGAAGCTAAATGAAATGCTGATGGCTATTTTAGTAAAGTATGTCCTTAGAAAGGTCATTAAATTCAGGACAAATGACCATCCATGGCTTGATGATACATGAGCTTACCATGACAAAAAGACCGAATTCACCACATGGAGACAATATTTTTCAAATGAAAATTACACCATTTTTGTTGAGTCTCCCTGTACTGTGAATAGAATTTATCATGTAGCTGAGAGAAATTACAATAATTCCATAAAGAGGAAACTTCAAGGAGTTACTCAGCCTCATCTGTGGGGGGTCAAATTGGCATCATCTACCTTTGGGTCAGGTTCATTTCCCATTCCTCCACCACTAACGGCTGATGGTAGATTGGTTACTGGGCCTAAGGAAAAAGCTGAACTGCTTCATCAACTTTTTGAAGCAAAGCAATCAGCTGAGGATGTTCCTCTCCCTGATACATGTCACCCAGAACTTATTCTTACAAAATTTGCATGTCACTCTAGGGATGTCAAGAGAATTCTGGATAATCTTGATAGCAGGGGTGGAGAAAATCCTGATAGTTTCTTCCTTTTGTTTTTTATAAAAAAGTTTCAAGTGTGTTGCCGTCCAAGATTAGCAGATTCTATAGCTTTTTATATTGACACAGAACTTTTGCCGATGAGCACAATCTTAGCAATACAGTGCCTGTTCCACAGAATGGCATATTTGCAGACTGCAGAAACTACAAGCCAATTGCTATTCTCCCAGTGCTCTCCAAAGTTACAGAAAAACATATTTTTAAGCCATTATATGTACGTGCAATCTAAAGGATTGTTTGCTGATATTCAATATGCATGTAGGAAGCAGTTAGGTACCTGAGATGTTCTCATAGATTTGACATTCCATTTGCAAGAGAACCTTGATAAGGGTTTTGAGTGTACAGTAATTCAAATATATTTTAGTGCTCCTTTCAATTTAGTAAATCACACGGCACTTGTTTATAAACTTCAGAATCTTGGAGTGGGTGGATATGTTTTATGTTTACTTCAAGATTTCCTTAAAGGTAGGCAGCAAGGAGTTGCTGTTGATGGGATCTTGAGCAAACCAAGACCTATTGTGTCTGGAGTTCCACTGGGCAGTGTTCTTGGCCTGCTGCTATTTTTACCGTGTACAAGTGAGATAGCTGTTGGCCTGGAAAACAATGTCGTTCAGTATGCCGGTGATGCTACACTTGTGGGTGTCATCAAGTCTCTACTTATGATAAATGAAGCTGCCCTTAGTCTCAATCGGGACATGGAGCAGATTAGTGAATGGTGTGGTCGGTGGGGTATGAGGTTGAACTCCAGTAAAACAAAAACACAGTTGATTAGCAGATCTCGTACAGATTTTCCATCCCAACCTCCCCTCCAGGCCGATGGGAGATTTTTTTAACATCCCAAACCTCCTTATATTTGAGGCCGATGCCACAAGAAAATTAGACTGTATAAAGGCTGCAATGAATGAGTAGAATACTAAAGGATTTTAACTATTCTATTTTTATTATTATTATTATTATTATTATTATTATTATTATTATTAAATTATTATTATTATTATTAAATAGTTTAACCAGACCACCCAGCTGACTATCAGCTTTCATAAAGCTGACCAGTTTCTGTTGTGAGGGACCGCATGGTGGTCCTTTGGGCACAAGTGCTTGTGAGTCAGCCATTGGACAAAACAAGACAAAGCATCCCGCTCTCTCCCCCCGCCCCCTCTGTGCATCAGCAGCGATCGCTCGGAGGAACGCAACTTCTACTATACAATATTCCTGTCTGTTTTTCTCTAACCATTGTTGTCTCAATCCATGTACAATCACCAATACTTGCATTGCCATGCAAGCATTCCGATCATATACTCATAATGTTCCACTGAACCTTCTGTATCAAACTGCATGTATGTTTCTGTTTGTGAATATGCCAAACGTCTCACCATTTCACATATATCATGCTATTGCACTGTATTCATTAACGTCTCGAATCTCACGTAAATGTCCATGTGTGGAATATCCCGAGCCTTCAGTAAATGTCCGACCCTCCGAGATGACCCACCCCACCACTGGAGCCCTGGATGCCTCCTCCAGGAAGCCTGATGCCGCCCCCGAACTCGTACCGGACGAGCTGACCAACGAAGGACCAGCCGACGTCATCCTTCAACCCGCTGCCATCCTCATCGAGTTCCTGCTGGCCGGCATCATCCTGACCGGCATCGCCCTTCACCCTGCTGCCCGCCCAAAGCCCAAGCCCTTCGCGCCCAATCGAATTGTCAGCAAGACGATTTCCGTTATCGGGGCCTTGCTTGGGGGAAGGAGTAATGTAAGGGACCGCATGGCAGTCCTATGGGCACGTGTGTGTGAGTCAGCCATCGGACAATACAAGACAAAGCATCCCGCTCTCTCTCTCTCTCCCTCCTGTGCGTCAGCGGCGATCCCTCGAAGAAACACAACTTCTCCTGTACAATATTCCTGTCTATTTTTCTCTAACCATTGTTGTCTCGATTCATGTACAATCACCACTACTTGCATTGCCATGCAAGCATTCCGATCATGTACTCATAATGTTCCACCAAATCTTCTGTATCAAACTGTGTGTATTTTTCTGTTTGTGAAGATGCCAAACGTCTCGCCATTTCACATATATTATGCTACTGCATTGTATTCATGAATATGTCTCGAATCTCATGCAAATGTCCATGTGTGGAATTTCCTGGCTTTTCCATTGATATATGTTTTATCATTGTACGTTTATTATGTCTCTCACAATCGCCATCTGTTGTCTGCCGACAAGCACAGATGTCCGAAACATAATCTCTGTTTTGTCTTGCCTGTGTGTAGAAACTACTTTGCGGCTCTCACCAGCCAATAACAACTTCGAAGATTCTGTACATTCATTCAGTATGGAACCACCAATAAACTAGACAACACCCAGCCAGTATGTCACTCAATACCTCCCTTACACTGTTTCCTAATATTAGCAATTATGACTTGGACCATTCTCGGATGGTCTCTTGTTCGTCACTTTTTCATAAGTTGTATTTCAACAGGATCTTTCACATTCTCAATTGATCCTTCATCCCCTTTTCCTACCCAGCGCAACCAGATTTGCTGAACAGCAACACTTATATGCGGTAATGTGCCTTGCTGTAGAACTTCTCAGTTTCAGAGGTCCTTTATTCCTCACACTATTGGACTGTGAAACAGTCTCCTAAGGCCACGTGGTTCGGGGCACGGAGCACAAAGGGCGGCGATGGATTCCACGTGGCGGCGAGCTGAACGGAGGGGAGGGGGGCAAGACCTGCAGAAGTGCGACTTCTCCTCTTAGACTAGCGACCGTGTGTGAGAAAGGGCTGTCCCTGACCTGCCCTTTTATTGCTTCTGGCCAGGGGTAGCGGGGGGGCGATGTCCTGACCCAGGGCACGCTGCTATTTCAAAGAAAATGGTATTTTTCCCTGTACCAAAGAAAAACGGTGCAAAGCAGATTACTGTTCCCCAACAATTATATTTCTGAGCCCTTATACCCCGGACTTTCACTGGTTCAAACTAACCCAATCCAGTAGCCACTACTCCTCCCAGGTTCAAAGTAGACAGAGGCCTATCTATCGGCCGAGCAAAGCAGGAAGGAGGGCGCTTTTTCATAGCGTATTTTGGCACTAATCTTTACAGCTCCCCTGGCAAGATAATATTCACACCTATAAACAGGTGCGAATATTGATAACAGCAAAAATGAGCGAAGAAAACGTTCGACTTTACTCTATCTTCTGCTTTGCTACAACTGTTACTGTACTTTATTTGCAAAACTCTGCTGCCACACAGATCAATAACAAACTGGAGGTTTATTTTAGGAGCAGAGTGCAATTTAGAATATACAATAAAAGGGTGAACTTACTTGCAAATTAATTATTGCTCAAATACTTCATAAGTACTGATTCTACCCATTCTTTATTCGTTTTACTTTACTGGGGTAATAAGGCGCTCAAAAGAAAATAAACAAAGAACACTTCAAAATTACAAAATAACAACAACAAAATAAGGCATACAAGGCAGGATTTAAAAGGAAACAAATGTAAACCCACTGATTTCTTAATGCTATCCTGGAATTACATGCATGCTAATAGTTGTGCCTTGAAGAGGCGGCATTCGTGACAATACATTGTAGGTTTTAAATAATATCCCCTTTACCAAAATTGTAATAATAGAATTCAATTCTTCTTTTCAATCAACCTCCCACTATTCATAAGCTCGACGAGCCTAACTAATATTTCCCACGAACGCTAAACTGAAGGGACAATAACTTGACAGCTGTAAGGTAAAGAGATTATTCGCAGGTTTTAATTCGCCAACTTAAACGACGCTAAATTTTTACATCTGCAGCTTACAACTCGGGTGTAAGCTATAAATAGACTACTCGACGTATGAATGAGAGGAATAAACACATGAAGGGGAAAATGGACAAGGCTAACATTCTCCACAGGGATAACTCAAAAAAAATGTCAATAAAAAAGGAAACTACACAGAATAACAAACGAAGGACATTACTTCATACTAAAGGGCGGGCCACACCGCGATGATTAAAAGGGCAACGTTAAAATTCGTAAGGGCAGGAGTCTTGTGACTCGAGATTCGTTAACAAATAGAGGAAAAGATTAAATGCAAGAGTAAATAATATATGTAGAAAACGAAGGATAACAGAGTGAGGTATTTATGGTTTACTTCTTTATCTAACTTCCGTCGCCAACAGACGACGGTCAGAGCTAACTCTCAGCCCAAGGGCGGGGAAAGGAAACCCAAAGGGCGCGACCCCTTCAGGAAGAGCTGGCACACCTGCCTTGTGCCAAAGGACGGGCGTAAGAGCGTGCCACTTCCCACTCTGTCTTTCTTACTGCTTCAAAATAAAATTATTTGTGCATTTTAAAAGGGGAGGATATCCCATATGTTAACTGCTGCTTGCGATGGTAAGTAAGGGAAAGTGTGAAGGAAAGATCGATAGAGAAGGATGAGGGATAGAAATTCCAAAGGAAAGGAAGAAGATATGGAAGGCCTTGACATCCTTTCCTGGATGAAAGGTGCCAAGACGTTCAAAGATGAAGATGGGGGCCCTATGCCAAGTTTGCACAGGGGCCAGAAGAGCTCAGGGCTCCTTGTGGACTACCTGCGATCGCCCACACCCGTGGTAACTCCGCCGCGAACCTCTCCTCCTTGGACCGTTGTCCTTGGCCGGGAATCGGAGGCCCGAGGCCAAAGGGCGGCAAGGGGTGCCATCTGGGTCAGCTGCTGCGACAACTGACCCAGGAATTTTGTTCGCCATCTCAGACATTAACCGGCGCAGTTCGCAGAGTTCATCGGCCCAGGAAGGCGGGGCAGAATCATGACTCGTGGAGGAATCTGCGGCAGGCGGCGAGAGAGAGGGGACGGCCGGAGGGGGCAGGGTCGACTTGCATGCAGGGGTGACCAGCTCAGGCACTGACATTGGCACTGGCGCTGGTGGCGATGTGGTGGTGGTCTCGTCTGTCTGGGCGGACGGAGACTGGCACTGCTCAGTGCGCCTAAGGGGCACTGGCAGAGGAGTTGAAGGCTGAGATTCTCCTGAAGGGAGATCTGGCTGAGGCCTCGGCACTGGCACTGATGCCGTGCCGGGCACTGGACTCGGATTTGGATGATTTATTGGGGAATGGGAACCCCGTAATGGTTGTGGCTTGAAAGGGGACGCAAAGTCTTGGCCCAGGAGGACGTCATAGCCTCCTGGAATGTGTTTCGCTACGGCGAGACGAAGGGTCCTGGCTCTGTGGGGTCGGGTGACCCTCAGTTGGACCGTAGGGAGGATCATCTTAAACTCGTTTATACCCTCAATGGTGACGAGCTTGCGTCGGTCTATTATAGCTCCATAGGGAACTTTGTCCCTCCTTATGAGGGAAATTTGCGCACCAGAGTCGTCAAATGCCTTGACCTGGCGTGCTGAGTGTCTACAACAAGGAGGTGCCACATAGATGGGACCCTCGGCAGGAGGGCCTAAGGACTCGGGATTCATTACTGCCAGGGCGACGGTGGGAGTATTTGTTTTATTATTGCTCGGGCACTTCACCCATGCGGGAGAATGGCCATAAACCTTGCACGCCGTGCAAAAGGTCTGGCTGAAGCCTTTCCACACTGCCCCTGTGGAGGGCGCAGGCGAGTTATTGGGCAGTTTTCTGGGAGAGAGAGGAACTGGTTTCTTGCATTGCACTGTTCGGAGGAATGCCCGATCTTTTTGCAATATCCGCACACAACGGGTTTCTGTGATTGCCCATTCTTCGACGGAGGGGCACCCGAAAGGAAGGCAGGTGGAGTAATTTTGCGCTGGAGGAGCTCTCCTGGCGGTGATGAGTATCCCAGGAGTCCGCTATTCGATGCGACAGCATTCCACCAACGTCGGGGCTCCTCTCTCGGCGACGTGCGTGGTGAGGGCCGGAGGGGTGTAGAGTAGAAAGTGCTCTATTTTTATCTGTTCGATTGCCTTGTGGAGGGTCGTAACCCCATGGACTCGAACCATTTGGCACGGGCACTACCAGTCTGCCCAGGTCTGATTGGCTTTTCACTTGCCCTCGCCAGCGCCTCCTCCAGCATTCAGGGGTTATCTCGCACGCCTTTGCGATAGTCTGGCGTACGACCTCCCAATTTTCCTGCTCCTCCGGCGGAGGGGCTTTGTAGGCAATCAGGGCCTTCCTCCAAGGAACTTGCCCAACACCAGGGAGAGTTCGGCTGCACCCAGGGGCAGACCTTAAAACTGTCTCGGCGCTGTCGAGCCACACTCAGGCTCGGCCTCCGTCCACTTTGGGCATGCAGGCGAGAGCCTGGCTGAAGGCACTCATCCCCTGGGGGCAGGGGGAGGCGAAGGGCCACTCTGTTGCAGCATTGCGAGTTCATGGGCATGATGCTTGTCCCTTTCCTGTCTCTCTGCTGCTTCTCGTCTCTCCTGAGCCTGTCTTTCTGCTTCTCGTTCCTGCCTTGCGGCTTCCTCTCGTCTCTCCTGAGCCTGTCTTTCTGCTTCTCGTTCCTGCCTTGCGGCTTCCTCTCGTCTCTCCTGAGCCTGTCGTTCTGCCTGTATGGCGTCCATCCTCTCCTGTACCCAGTCTCTTAGTTCTCTCCCGGAAAGGCCGAGTTCCTTCCCTGAGGACACAAAGAACTTGAAATCCTCGCTCTGCTGAGACCGTGTCGACATTTTGCAGGCGGGAGAGGACGCTAGTAGCACACAGAATTAATTTCCCAGAGCTGTGGGAATCTTGGACCCTTTTCCAAAGGACGCATGATTGGTCTCCCGATTTACCGACGGAGCGGGCTGATTGGGGACAATGGGTTAGCAATGATTGGTCTCCCGATTTACTGACGGAGCGGGCTGATTGGGGACGATGGGTTAGCAATGATTGGTCTCCAGATTTACCGACGAAGCGGGCTGATTGGGGACAATGGGTTAGCAATGATTGGTCTACCGATTTACCGACGGAGCGGGCTGATTGGGGACGATGAGTAGCAATGATTGGTCTCGCGATTTACCGACGAAGCGGGCTGATTGGGGACAATGGATTAGCAATGATTGGTCTCCCGATTTTATCGACGAAGCGGGCTGATTGGGGACGATGGGTTAGCAATGATTGGTCTCCCGATTTACCGACGAAGCGGGCTGATTGGGGACAATGGGTTAGCAATGATTGGTCTCCCGATTTACCGACGAAGCGGGCTGATTGGGGACGATTGATTAGCAATGATTGGTCTCCCGATTTACCGACGGAGCGGGCTGAATTAGCAATGATTGGTCTCCCGATTTACCGACGGAGCGGGCTGATTGGGGACGATGGATTAGCAATGATTGGTCTCCCGATTTACCGACGGAGCTGGCTGATTGGGGACGATGAGTAGCAATGATTGGTCTCCCGATTTACCGACGAAGCGGGCTGATTGGGGACGATGGATTAGCAATGATTGGTCTCCCGATATTACCGACGAAGCGGGCTGATTGGGGACGATGGGTTGGCAATGATTGGTCTCCCGATTTACCGACGAAGCGGGCTGATTGGGGACAATGGGTTAGCAATGATTGGTCTCCCGATTTACCGACGGAGCGGGCTGATTGGGAACGATGGATTAGCAATGATTGGTCTCCCGATTTACCGACGAAGCGGGCTGATTGGGGACGATGAATTAGCAATGATTGGTCTCCCGATTTACCGACGAAGCGGGCTGATTGGGGACGATGGATTAGCAATGATTGGTCTCCCGGTTTACCGACGAAGCTGGCTGATTGGGGACGATGGATTAGCAATGATTGGTCTCCCGATTTACCGACGAAGCGGGCTGATTGGGGACGATGGGTTAGCAATGATTGGTCTCCCGATTTACCGACGGAGCGGGCTGATTGGGGACGATGGGTTAGCAATGATTGGTCTCCCGATTTACCGACGAAGCGGGCTGATTGGGGACGATGGGTTAGCAATGATTGGTCTCCCGGTTTACCTACGAAGCGGGCTGATTGGGGACGATGGGTTAGCAATGATTGGTCTCCCGATTTACCGACGGAGCGGGGCCGATTGGGGACGATGGGTTAGCAATGATTGGTCTCCCGATTTACCGATGGAGCGGGCTGATTGGGGACGATGGGTTAGCAATGATTGGTCTCCCGATTTACCGACGAAGCGGGCTGATTGGGGACGATGGATTAGCAATGATTGGTCTCCCGATTTACCGACGAAGCGGGCTGATTGGGGACGATTGATTAGCAATGATTGGTCTCCCGATTTACCGACGAAGCGGGCTGATTGGGGACGATGAATTAGCAATGATGGGTCTCCCGATTTACCGACGAAGCGGGCTGATTGGGGACGATGGATTAGCAATGATTGGTCTCCCGATTTACCGACGAAGCGGGCTGATTGGGGACGATTGATTAGCAATGATTGGTCTCCCGATTTACGGACGGAGCGGGCTGATTGGGGACGATGGATTAGCAATGATTGGTCTCCCGATTTTACCGACGAAGCGGGCTGATTGGTGACGATGGGTTAGCAATGATTGGTCTCCCGATTTACCGACGGAGCGGGCTGATTGGGGACGATGGGTTATTAATGATTGGTCTCCCGATTTACCGACGGAGCGGGCTGATTGGGGACGATGGGTTAGCAATGATTGGTCTCCCGATTTACCGACGAAGCGGGCTGATTGGGGACGATGGGTTAGCAATGATTGGTCTCTCGATTTACCGACGGAGCGGGCTGATTGGGGACGATTGATTAGCAATGATTGGTCTCCCGATTTACCGATGAAGCGGGCTGATTGGGGACGATGGGTTAGCAATGATTGGTCTCCCGATTTACCGACGGAGCGGGCTGATTGGGGACGATGGATTAGCAATGATTGGTCTCCCGATTTACCGACGGAGCTGGCTGATTGGGGACGATGAGTAGCAATGATTGGTCTCCCGATTTACCGACGGAGCGGGCTGATTGGGGACGATGGATTAACAATGATTGGTCTCCCGATATTATCGACGAAGCGGGCTGATTGGGGACGATGGGTTGGCAATGATTGGTCTCCCGATTTACCGACGAAGCGGGCTGATTGGGGACAATGGGTTAGCAATGATTGGTCTCCCGACTTACCGACAGAGCGGGCTGATTGGGAACGATGGATTAGCAATGATTGGTCTCCCGATTTACCGACGAAGCGGGCTGATTGGGGACGATGGATTAGCAATGATTGGTCTCCGATTTACCGACGAAGCGGGCTGATTGGGGACGATTGATTAGCAATGATTGGTCTCCGGTTTACCGACGAAGCTGGCTGATTGGGGACGATGGATTAGCAATGATTGGTCTCCTGATTTACCGACGAAGCGGGCTGATTGGGGACGATGGGTTAGCAATGATTGGTCTCCTGATTTACCGACGGAGCGGGCTGATTGGGGACGATGGGTTAGCAATGATTGGTCTCCGATTTACCGACGAAGCGGGCTGATTGGGGACGATGGGTTAGCAATGATTGGTCTCCGGTTTACCTACGAAGCGGGCTGATTGGGGACGATGGGTTAGCAATGATTGGTCTCCCGATTTACCGACGGAGCGGGCCGATTGGGGACGATGGGTTAGCAATGATTGGTCTCCCGATTTACCGATGGAGCGGGCTGATTGGGGACGATGGGTTAGCAATGATTGGTCTCCCGATTTACCGACGAAGCGGGCTGATTGGGGACGATGGATTAGCAATGATTGGTCTCCCGATTTACCGACGAAGCGGGCTGATTGGGGACGATTGATTAGCAATGATTGGTCTCCGATTTACCGACGAAGCGGGCTGATTGGGGACGATGAATTAGCAATGATGGGTCTCCCGATTTACCAACGAAGCGGGCTGATTGGGGACGATGAATTAGCAATGATTGGTCTCCCGATTTACCGACGAAGCGGGCTGATTGGGGACGATTGGTTAGCAATGATTGGTCTCCCGATTTACCGACGAAGCGGGCTGATTGGGGACGATTGATTAGCAATGATTGGTCTCCCGATTTACCGACGAAGCGGGCTGATTGGGGACGATTGATTAGCAATGATTGGTCTCCGATTTACCGACGAAGCGGGCTGATTGGGGACGATGAATTAGCAATGATTGGTCTCCCGATTTACCGACGAAGCGGGCTGATTGGGGACGATGAATTAGCAATGATGGGTCTCCCGATTTACCGACGAAGCGGGCTGATTGGGGACGATGAATTAACAATGATGGGTCTCCCGATTTACCGACGAAGCGGGCTGATTGGGGACGATTGATTAGCAATGATTGGTCTCCCGATTTACCGACGAAGCGGGCTGATTGGGGACGATGAATTAGCAATGATGGGTCTCCCGATTTACCGACGAAGCGGGCTGATTGGGGACGATGAATTAGCAATGATGGGTCTCCCGATTTACCGACGAAGCGGGCTGATTGGGGACGATTGATTAGCAATGATTGGTCTCCCGATTTACCGACGAAGCGGGCTGATTGGGGACGATGGATTAGCAATGATTGGTCTCCCGATTTTACCGACGAAGCGGGCTGATTGGGGACGATGGGTTATTAATGATTGGTCTCTCTGCTGCTTCTCGTCTCTCCTGAGCCTGTCTTTCTGCTTCTCGTTCCTGCCTTGCGGCTTCCTCTCGTCTCTCCTGAGCCTGTCGTTCTGCCTGTATGGCGTCCATCCTCTCCTGTACCCAGTCTCTTAGTTCTCTCCCGGAAAGGCCGAGTTCCTTCCCTGAGGACACGAAGAACTTGAAATCCTCGCTCTGCTGAGACCGTGTCGACATTTTGCAGGCGGGAGAGGACGCTAGTAGCACACAGAATTAATTTCCCAGAGCTGTGGGAATCTTGGACCCTTTTCCAAAGGACGTATGATTGGTCTCCGATTTACCGACGGAGCGGGGCTGATTGATTTAGGATTGGTCTCCCGATTTACTGACGGAGCGGGCTGATTGGGGACGATGGGTTAGCAATGATTGGTCTCCCGACGAAGCGGGCTGTTTGGGGACAATGGGTTAGCAATGATTGGTCTACCAATTTACCGACGGAGCGGGCTGATTGGGGACGATGAGTTTAGCAATGATTGGTCTCCAGATTTACCGACGAAGCGGGCTGATTGGGGACAATGGATTAGCAATGATTGGTCTCCCGATTTTATCGACGATGGGCTGATTGGGGACGATGGGTTAGCAATGATTGGTCTCCGATTTACCGACGGAGCGGGCTGATTGGGGACAATGGGTTAGCAATGATTGGTCTCCATTTACCGACGAAGCGGGCTGATTGGGGACGATTGATTAGCAATGATTGGTCTCCCGATTTACCGACGGAGCGGGCTGAA
This sequence comes from Macrobrachium rosenbergii, assembly GCF_040412425.1. Classification (NCBI taxonomy): domain Eukaryota; kingdom Metazoa; phylum Arthropoda; class Malacostraca; order Decapoda; family Palaemonidae; genus Macrobrachium; species Macrobrachium rosenbergii. The sequence continues at coordinate 30,407,994 of NC_089788.1, read as the reverse complement.
TTAGCAATGATTGGTCTCCCGATTTACCGACGGAGCGGGCTGATTGGGGACGATGGATTAGCAATGATTGGTCTCCTGATTTACCGACGGAGCTATTGGGGACGACGATTGGTCTCCGATTTACCGACGGGCTGATTGGGGACGATGGGTTAGCAATGATTGGTCTCCGATTTATCGACGAAGCGGGCTGATTGGGGACGATGGGTTGGCAATGAATGATGGTCTCCGATTTACCGACGAAGCGGGCTGATTGGGGACGATGGTTAGGATTGGTCTCCCCTGATTTACCGACGGAGCGGGCTGATTGGTCTCCCGATTTACCGACGAAGCGGGCTGATTGGGGACGATGAATTAGCAATGATTGGTCTCCCGATTTACCGACGGGCTGATTGGGGACGATGGGTTAGCAATGATTGGTCTCCCGATTTACCGACGAAGCGGGCTGATTGGGGACGATGGGTTAGCAATGATTGGTCTCCGACGAGCGGGCTGATTGGGGACGATGGTTTAGCAATGATTGGTCTCCTGATTTACCGACGGAGCGGGCTGATTGGGGACGATGGGTTAGCAATGATTGGTCTCCCGATTTACCGACGAAGCGAAGCGGGCTGATTGGGGACGATGGGTTAGCAATGATTGGTCTCCTGATTTACTGACGGAGCGATTGGGGACGATTGGGGACGATGGGTTAGCAATGATTGGTCTCCCCGATTTACCGATTGGAGATGGGCTGATTGGGGACGATGGGTTAGCAATGATTGGTCTCCTGATTTACCGACGAAGCGGGCTGATTGGGGACGATGGATTAGCAATGATTGGTCTCCTGATTTACCGACGAAGCGGGCTGATTGGGGACGATTGATTAGCAATGATTGGTCTCCCGATTTACCGACGAAGTGGGCTGATTGGGGACGATGAATTAGCAATGATGGGTCTCCCGATTTACCGACGAAGCGGGCTGATTGGGGACGATGAATTAGCAATGATTGGTCTCCTGATTTACCGACGAAGCGGGCTGATTGGGGACGATTGATTAGCAATGATTGGTCTCCGATTTACGGACGGAGCGGGCTGATTGGGGACGATGGATTAGCAATGATTGGTCTCCTGATTTTACCGACGAAGCGGGCTGATTGGGGACGATGGGTTAGCAATGATTGGTCTCCGATTTACCGACGGAGCGGGCTGATTGGGGACGATGGGTTATTAATGATTGGTCTCCCGATTTACCGACGAAGCGGGCTGATTGGGGACGATGGGTTAGCAATGATTGATCTCCCGATTTACCGACGAAGCGGGCTGATTGGGGACGATTGATTAGCAATGATTGGTCTCGCGATTTACCGACGGAGCGGGTGATTGGGGACGATTGATTAGCAATGATTGGTCTCCCGATTTACCGATGAAGCGGGCTGATTGGGGACGATGGGTTAGCAATGATTGGTCTCCAGATTTACCGACGGAGCGGGCTGATTGGGGACGATGGATTAGCAATGATTGGTCTCCCGATTTACCGACGGAGCTGGCTGATTGGGGACGATGAGTAGCAATGATTGGTCTCCCGATTTACCGACGGAGCGGGCTGATTGGGGACGATGGATTAACAATGATTGGTCTCCCGATATTATCGACGAAGCTGGCTGATTGGGGACGATGGGTTGGCAATGATTGGTCTCCCGATTTACCGACGAAGCGGGCTGATTGGGGACAATGGGTTAGCAATGATTGGTCTCCCGACTTACTGACGGAGCGGGCTGATTGGGAACGATGGATTAGCAATGATTGGTCTCCCGATTTACCGACGAAGCGGGCTGATTGGGGACGATGGATTAGCAATGATTGGTCTCCCGATTTACCGACGAAGCGGGCTGATTGGGGACGATGGATTAGCAATGATTGGTCTCCCGGTTTACCGACGAAGCTGGCTGATTGGGGACGATGGATTAGCAATGATTGGTCTCCCGATTTACCGACGAAGCGGGCTGATTGGGGACGATGGGTTAGCAATGATTGGTCTCCCGATTTACCGACGGAGCGGGCTGATTGGGGACGATGGGTTAGCAATGATTGGTCTCCCGATTTACCGACGAAGCGGGCTGATTGGGGACGATGGGTTAGCAATGATTGGTCTCCCGGTTTACCTACGAAGCGGGCTGATTGGGGACGTTGGGTTAGCAATGATTGGTCTCCCGATTTACCGACGGAGCGGGCCGATTGGGGACGACTGGTTAGCAATGATTGGTCTCCCGATTTACCGATGGAGCGGGCTGATTGGGGACGATGCGTTAGCAATGATTGGTCTCCCGATTTACCGACGAAGCGGGCTGATTGGGGACGATGGATTAGCAATGATTGGTCTCCCGATTTACCGACGAAGCGGGCTGATTGGGGACGATTGATTAGCAATGATTGGTCTCCCGATTTACCGACGAAGCGGGCTGATTGGGGACGATGAATTAGCAATGATGGGTCTCCCGATTTACCAACGAAGCGGGCTTATTGCGGACGATGGATTAGCAATGATTGGTCTCCCGATTTACCGACGAAGCGGGCTGATTGGGGACGATTGGTTAGCAATGATTGGTCTCCCGATTTACCGACGAAGCGGGCTGATTGGGGACGATTGATTAGCAATGATTGGTCTCCCGATTTACCGACGAAGCGGGCTGATTGGGGACGATTGATTAGCAATGATTGGTCTCCCGATTTACCGACGAAGCGGGCTGATTGGGGACGATGAATTAGCAATGATTGGTCTCCGATTTACCGACGAAGCGGGCTGATTGGGGACGATGAATTAGCAATGATGGGTCTCCGATTTACCGACGAAGCGGGCTGATTGGGGACGATGAATTAACAATGATGGGTCTCCCGATTTACCGACGAAGCGGGCTGATTGGGGACGATTGATTAGCAATGATTGGTCTCCGATTTACCGACGAAGCGGGCTGATTGGGGACGATGAATTAGCAATGATGGGTCTCCTGATTTACCGACGAAGCGGGCTGATTGGGGACGATGAATTAGCAATGATGGGTCTCCTGATTTACCGACGAAGCGGGCTGATTGGGGACGATTGATTAGCAATGATTGGTCTCCTGATTTACCGACGAAGCGGGCTGATTGGGGACGATGGATTAGCAATGATTGGTCTCCGATTTTACCGACGAAGCGGGCTGATTGGGGACGATGGGTTATTAATGATTGGTCTCTCGATTTACCGACGAAGCGGGCTGATTGGGGACGATGGGTTAGCAATGATTGGTCTCCCGATTTACCGACGAAGCGGGCTGATTGGGGACGATGGGTTAGCAATGATTGGTCTCCCGATTTACCGACGGAGCGGGCTGATTGGGGACGATGGGTTAGCAATGATTGGTCTCCCGATTTACCGACGGAACGGGCTGATTGGGGACGGTGGGTTAGCAATGATTGGTCTCCCGATTTACCGACGGAGCTGGCTGATTGGGGACGATGGATTAGCAATGATTGGTCTCCCGATTTACCGACGAAGCGGGCTGATTGGGGACGATGGGTTAGCAATGATTGGTCTCCCGATTTACCGACGAAGCTGGCTGATTGGGGCGATGAATTAGCAATGATGGCTCTCCCGATTTACCGACGAAGCGGGCTGATTGGGGACGATGAATTAGCAATGATTGGTCTCCCGATTTACCGACGGAGCGGGCTGATTGGGGACGATTGAATTAGCAATGATTGGTCTCCCGATTTACCGACGAAGCGGGCTGATTGGGGACGATGGATTAGCAATGATTGGTCTCCCGATTTACCGACGAAGCGGGCTGATTGGGGACAATGGATTAGCAATGATTGGTCTCCCAAGGGAACGACAAACGTGCTGACTTGGGGACAAGACAGGAATGTATAGGCCTCCCTAATTACCGACAAAACGGGCTTACTTGGGGACTAGATTGGGATATATATTTAGGTCTCCCGAATTACCGACGAAACGGGCTCATTTGGGGACTGAAGGGAAAATGAATTGGTTTCACCAACTGACCGACGAAGCGGGTTTATTGGGGACAAGAATATAATATATAGGCTCCCTAGAATTTCCGCACAGACGACGCCTGATCAGCGAGGGCACTAGTTTTACTGACTTATGGGAGAAGTGTTATTCTCAAGGGCAATTAGGTGGGGGGCCATCCCACATTCACAACAGATAGGCAACACACGCAGCCGTAGTAAAAGCACAAAACGAAACACAAATAAAAAAAACAGAACAATACAGACATATAATGTCAGACCCCAATAATGCAAAACAATTTGGTAGAGCGAAAATTTGGGAGAGCGAAAGAGAATCACACAAACAAATTTTTACACATTCCTAACTGGGCCACGGAATGGATGGTCAAGGTCATTTCTCCTGCCGGTGTGTTTATCTTTTAGGCCATCTGCGCCAAATGAATGAACGACGTACACACACCCGGGACTTCCCCGAACTGAGGGAACAGACAACGGTTGTTGACCCCTTTTCGTCCTTGGCGTATAATATACGCTTTTGCTCCTATTTCTAAAACGAGAGGGAGAGAGAGTAAAATGCGTCAGCAATGCTAGTCTGACTTGCGAACACGTGGTTTCCGTCGATTTCCTGCGCCTATCTAATGATTCGGTTTCGAAATCGCTCGTTTCTACAGGAGGAATATGCGCACTATTCCTTTAATGATTTATCACCTATATAACCTAATTGAATGGCATGCAAGCCACGTGCAAAGGCTTCCAAAGCTAAGTTTTGGCGATTCTCTCTCTCATTTTCCTCGGACATGCGCCCTACTATAAAAGAAAATTCCTAGGGTTAGTCACGATTTCTAAAGCGTCCTACGCTAAATAAACACAGTTTACTTACGCAGAATTTCCTTGGCCTGTTGCGCTGGCTTTTCAAAGGTTCATAATCTGTCTCGTATCCAGCTTAGCTGAGCTAATTGCTGATTTCACAAATTCAGCACAAACAACAAAGGGGGAGAGGGGGGGATGCAATCATTACGAGAATCCTGGCAAGGTCGCCATTTTTATATGTTTCCTGGTGCAGGTGGATCTTATGACTCCAAAATTATTACTTTACTCGAAAATGGCCTTGTAAGATACCCAGGATATATAAAACACAAACAAAAAAAAGAAGTACACGGAGCGGAGGGCTCCTTCACTAGGGGAAGTGCGTGAAACACGTGGATATAAAAATAGTTATATTTGATAGCACACAAGGTCAAAGGGAAAATTAACTGAAAACACGGTAAATTACTGCCGCAGAAATCCTCCCGAAGGGGGGGGGAAGCTTGGGAATGCCAGGAACACGGACCAAGGATAATTCTGCTACAGGCGTCTTTCTGAAACGATATTAGGACCCACGTTACACATCTAATGCTGGAATTTGGGGATTGAATTACTCGGGTGCACTGAAGGCGCCAAAGGACTCCCCGAGGCGTTACTTGTGACTCAGAGGAAAGAAGCTGGGAACACATGGGCCTGGCTTGAACCAAGAAATATCAGGGAACACAAAGTTATCAGCCCAGAAATTAATAAATGTAAAAGGGCTAAGTAATCGTGACTAGCAACTCGTTTTGGGTACATTACCACATTTGCAGGGGCGTAAGGCTGACGACGTCTTCTGCCGGGGACCACGTGTGGAAGCGTGGACAAAGGGCCTCCCTCTCCAAGGTATTGCTTCCTATCGTAGATTGGGGCGGGAAAGGGCGCCCGTGGGATGATGAAAAGGCCGCCGTTGAGTATCAGCTCGCGTTTGGAGACTTGCAGTCTCCTGAGGCCACGTGGTTCGGGGCACGGAGCACAAAGGGCGGCGATGGATTCCACGTGGCGGCGAGCTGAACGGAGGGCAGGGGGGCAAGACCCGCAGAAGTGCGACTTCTCCTCTTAGACTAGCGACCGCGTGTGAGAAAGGGCTGTCCCTGACCTGCCCTTTTATTGCTTCTGGCCAGGGGTAGGGGGGGGCGATGTCCTGACCCAGGGCACGCTGCTATTTCAAAGAAAATGGTATTTTTCCCTGTACCAAAGAAAAATGGTGCAAAGCAGATTACTTTTCCCCAACAATTATATTTCTGAGCCCTTATACCCCGGACTTTCACTGGTTCAAACTAACCCAATCCAGTAGCCACTACTCCTCCCAGGTTCAAAGTAGACAGAGGCCTATCTATCGGCCAAGCAAAGCAGGAAGGAGGGCGCTTTTTCATAGCGTATTTTGGCGCTAATCTTTACAATATATATATATATACATTGCGACAGATGGGACCTCTTTTGTCGCAGCCTCACCCGTTTTTACATTTTTGCAAAGTAATTGCGAAAGAAATAAAAATTAATGTCCCTCTTTAATTACAAGAACTGAGGTTTCAGCTCGCCCCTTCATAAACTCTTTCATTTCCCAAAATGGATAAGCCTAAACCCTCTCTTTCTGTTCAAAGTGACTGCCTATTAGGCCTAATTCCAGGTAACCCTGCGTCATGCAAGGCAAGAGAGGAGCCAAAAAGAGAAAGTTGCCCCCCTCCCCTCATTCTGAACACTACACATGATTTCTGCCGCTGTGTTGACATTATAGAAAATGTAACGAAGATTAACCTCTGTGCCACCTGGGAGAGATGCCCAGGGTAATCCCTGAAGGTTTTAATAGGTGCTGCAATAGAAATTGAGAAAGATCACTTGGAACAAGACCCAAGGACAGATGTCCCGACCTTGCTGTCCTGTTGAACCCTCCTAACATGTGGTCGACCCCAGGGCTCGAGCCACTCGACCAGGATACTTTTGTAGTGGCATTATAATTCCCTCCTCCATCACCAGCAGCGCCCTATTGAACGAGGACATCGTTATCTTGACTAAAATAATGTGCCGGAGTAAGGTCCTTTTAGCCAGTCACGATTCCTTTTATTTCTCTATAAAATATTTTCCTTTATTTCTCCAGTGTGCGATCACCCCAGTAATTTGTGTTGGGGCATTCAGTTTTAATGTAATTATGCATTAGTGTTGAACTGAGTTATTTGGCACCATCTGTGCATTCCTCAGTTCCCTTTGAGCGTCTTATTATTATTGCAAGTAACCGTCTTGCATATATTTGCAGATATGCCTTGACTGTGGAATCTCTCGGTCGATCCATGTGCAGTTTCCCTTCCCACTGCGATCTTCCCTGTTATGAAGGCATCGTCAGCGTAGAGTATTCTTTGTAGGATTCATTATTTTAGCAGGTCCTTGTTACTACCTGCCCAGTAATTCGTCATTCTTCTGATCTGTGTTTGTTATGTAAATATAATTAGTTAAGAGAACCCTTGAGTTAATGGAATTTTCCTCACATGAAGAAGGCCCTAAGCCATAGATTTCCCTTGCTTTGTCTACGAATTGTCCTAATATTGAGTCAGATATGTAATAAATAAAAGGAACTCCCTGCGTTGATCCGTTGCTGCCCAGAATCAAGTAAGTATCCCCAGGATGTTCGTAGCAACTGTCGTACCTCGCCAGCATTCGATTTCCTTGCAATTATCAGCAGAGTATCAACTGCTAGCTGGTCTGCATAATTTTAGAGACAAACTTAATATCATAGCCCCCTTCATTTTTAAGCATATGAGAAGAGCCAGTTCCACAGCATAAATGTGTGTCGAAATATTTTGTTTAGGTTTATGCTAGGTGCAAAAAGTGACTGCAATCAGTGTTAGGTAATTGATAGACCACGTGCATGCCAAATTAGTTCATGAGAAGAGAGAGCATATTAACAATTCCCCGAGATTTTTGTGCTATCGCATGTTAGCTGCATGTTTTAAGAATAGGAAGCTAGGGAACAACTAAATCGAAGAGTTAATAAAAGGAATAAAGCCCCTATTCCTTCGTTTACACGATAAGGACAATTTGAGTCCCGAATTCCTAGATAGGCACATTGTAGTAGACGACCGAGGCTTTGACTCCAGCTATTTCCGCATCGCTGGATTTATCCTCTCTCTCTCTCCTCTCTCTCTCTCTCTCTCTCTCTCTCTCTCTCTCTCTCTCATCGCTTGATCGATAGGAAAAGCTAGAAAGTGTTTAGGAATCCAAATTTCCGCATTCCGACACGGAATCTTCAATTCCAGGCCACGTGGGTCCATCCCCAACTGTCCGCCATCTTTGATTTGTGAGTTCCATTAGAAATTCCATTGTTATAAAACCACACGCACAGCGCACATATATAAATCCCTTTCCTTCGCTCGCTAATTTTATCCATATGTCGTGCACCTCGCTGCATTTTGTAAGTAGTAACCCTTTAATTCTTTAACTGAGTAGGATATTTGTCGGTGAGACGGTAGTATTCTTGTAAATTTGCTCATTAATGAAAATATAAGCGAGAATTCCTTCTTTCATTACTGTAGGAAGCCCGAGCAGGGGTAGGCCCAAGTAACGAAAACAGAAGGCCAGACACATTGTCAAGAAGACCCCCTCACCTGCCTGACTCATTCATTTGTTGGCAGATGTTATGAGACCAGAAGTAAACATCTGAGTACACGTGAGAGGTAAGTTGTTTTCTTTCCTCCCCCACAGCAGACCGCACTGCCTCCGTGTATGTTATAAGATTAGGCAAATTTTTTTCTCACCGTCGTGTGTTGGAGATTTTAATATTCGATAGGAATGATGTACTGTTTTCATTACACCACATTTAAAATTATCTAACAGGGCAAGGAAAATTTCCTTTACACACCATAAGTGTATAACCCAGTAAGCCTTTTCTTTTTATTAGTTCTGCAGCGTCTCTCCGCAAGATAAAATATACATAAAGGCTTACTTTAGCTTGGGCTAATTTTTCGCTCATTAAGAATCACTAAGTCTGTTCAGACATTAACAAATACCCTGCAGTTTGTCTTACTCAGACATATTGATTTTAACTGAAATTTGTCTTATTCAGACATATTAATTTTGAAGTCTTTCAGACACCCTGAGGTTATCTTATTCAGACATTAAATTTTAACTAAGTCTTTTCAGACGTGCTGATTATTTGTCTTATACAGACATATAAATTTTCATTCATTCTGAACAATTGAGTGTTTCAGATTTGTCTTACCCAGACATTAATTTTTAAATAGAGTCTTTTCAGACACCCTGAGATTTGCCTTTTTCAGACATATCAATTTACAATTGAGTGTTTCAGATGCCTGAAATTTAAGTCTTTTCAGACAACTAAGTCTTTTCAGACAACTGAGTCTTTTCAGACAACTTGTCTTTTCAGACACCTGAACTTTAGGTCTTTTCAGACAGCCTGAATCTGTTCATTTCAAACACTATTGAGTCTCGTCAGACATACTGAACCTGTTCCCTCGAGCAGTCCTGAGTCTTTTCAGACAACTTGAGTCTATTCAGACACCCTGAGTCTTTGGGACACCTTGAGTCTTTTCAGACACCTGAGTCCTTCAGGACACCCTGAGTCCTTTGGGACGCCCTGAGTCTTTTTGAGACACCTGAGTCCTTCGGGACACCCTGAGTCCTTCAGGACACCCTGAGTCCTACGGAACACTCGAGTCTTTCGGAAATTTGATTTTCTACCAGGTCAAGCCCATATAAGCATTATTTCAAGATGTCTACGACATCCAGAGCCCAGTGAAATGAGGACTTCAAATTCTACATGTCTGCTTGAAAGGACATTGGACTATCAGGACAATTCCTGAGGGAATGGGGCCGAGAGAGTGTAGATGGTGCCAAGGTGGAAAGAGAGGCAGAAAGGCAGGCGAGGGAGAAAGAAAGAATAGTCCAGGAGAAATGAGAAGAGGCAGAAAGGCAGGAGGAGAAAGAAAGAATGGCTCAGGAGAAATGAGAAACAGAATGTAAAACTAATTTCATAATGTAGTTACACAACGTAATTACAATATGTAAGTTATAATGTACATAATTAACCACCCCCTAAGTAACTAAGCATTATAAATATAAATAATAATCCCAAATCCCTCCCCAGTCCATTCCCATCATGCGCATACACACACAAATATACTGTATATAACACATTTTCTTACTTTTGTAATATGTAATATGTATATATACTAAAAGGTCCTTCTGTAAATTCTCTTATACGAACTTTGATATGTCCTTCTGTATTCACTTACACGAAATTTTGAATATTTTACCGTTCACTTGGTAATATGGTGGCCGGTAGTAAAGTTACAGGAAAAAAAGCCACAGAAAAAATTCGTAATTTTGGCTAGGATAAAAAGTCACAGGAAAAAAGTTATATTGATTTGTGGTGACCGGTAATAAGGTCACAGGGAAACATTCACAATTTTGGCTAGGAAAGAAAGTCAGGTAATCACACAAAAATAATCAGTTAAGTTATAAGTATCATAAGCAATTTTTAAAAGTAATAAAACAGGAAATATTTTAAATCAGTTATTAACTGGCAATACATGACTGTTACATATTGACATCATTGTATATATATTTGGGACTGACTTGTTTTCGAATTTTCAACATTATTTTTTTGCCCTTGGGAAGGTCTTATGCTCACTGATATATATATATATATATATATATATATATATATATATATATATATATATATATATATATATATATATATATATGTGTGTGTGTGTGTGTGTGTATTTTGAACTTCCAAACATTCTTAAAAATAATAATAATAATCTTAAGATCTCGCTAGTTCAAGACCAGCAGGTTCGAGACAAAAACAAGCAATTGGGCTGAAAAAAAAATTCTCCCTGAAAAAATTCCCACACCGTAAGAAACCACAATGTTAATTCCCTTTACTTTAACAATTAATCCCCAAAAATCAAAAGAAAGTACTAATTAAACCCACAAGTAAATCAAAACCCCATGGGGAAAAAACAGGCGGGCCGAGCGCACAGCTGACTGCAAAGTAGGTCAAGATGAACTTCGAGTCTTGAAGGGCAAACCAAAAAAAAAAAAAAACACTCTGTCCACCCTCAAGCAAGGAGAACGGAAGTCTACCCTCACGTAAAGAAAATGGGACTCAAGCAAACTGAAGCGAGAGAGAGAGAGAGAGAGAGAGAGAGAGAGAGAGAGAGAGAGAGAGAGAGAGAGAGAGAGAAAAAGAATGGAAGAAAAAATTCATTCCCCTTTCTTCAGTGCAATATCTCCCCCCCATCTCCCCAACACATCCATGATCTGCTGAAGCACACAGAAAAAAAAAAATGCCAAGCGCAAAACTTGGAGATGTGTCTGCCTTTCCAGTCGTCAAGGCAAAAATTGCCGAGTAAGCTTACGGGAGCAGCTTCCCCCTTTGCATGCACGCACATACTGTATGTACCCAAAATAAAACACATTATGTATGTAACTATAAACGAAAAAGTTTAAAAATTAAGAAATGTACACACATTCACATAAGAAATGTTTACTCACAGTAACCCAACAACTGTCAAATAAATTATTTCTCAGTAATCAAAGTCCCCAGAGATAATACAATAATTAAATAATCCACTTATTAAACCCTAAACGCTGATGCGAACAGCCAATTACTATAAAAATAAAACACATAAGCCACGCCCACAATTCACATGGGCTTCACAGAGCATGGCGAGAAACTCTGCCCAAACTAATAACTTTGCCAACATGTCACTCAGAGGATGACACCACTACAGCCCGATATTAGCTGCAGTGCAATAAAAAAACAATCCACCCATCCCCTTAATCAGTTTGTTCACTTCAAACAATAAAAAAGAATGGTTACACTTACGTACGCCCCTGCTAGACAGCCATGGTGCAAAATCCTTCCACCAAAGAAAGAGAGAGAGAGAGAAAAAAAGAAATACTTGCATGCTTTCGCATGTTTTACCACAAACAAGCAGTCAAGATACCACAATTAAATACACACTGAGCACACTATCCTCTTCCCCAAACATTCCCCATTATGAACTACAGTCCAGAAATACCTATGAGAACACCAAAACCTTGAGCCCCCTGATGCATCATTAAACACACACAGACACCCGTGCTCGAGAGAGACTGACTTGAGTGCATTTCACAACACGTCCCTAAACCGAATTGCTGAACCATCAAAATCCCTATCCTGAGATGCCAATACCAGTATTAATAAGATATATCTCTTTGGAAGAGTAACCTATACCCTATCTGTTTATCTACTTGACTATGTATTCCTATCTACCTTTGTCTGTTACGCTGCCGTCACACTGTTATGCCTTTCAGCAAGGTCAATTGGGGTCATAATCTCTCACTACATCTGTTTTAAGAACAGTGTCATATCATCTTACATCCCTGAGATCCTCCGGTGGCAATGGCCAGCATTGGGTCAGCGCATTCTTTCTCTCTCGTCGACTCCTCTCCCTGTATCTATCCCCAGACAAAGGCCTATTGGAATAAAACACCGAAATACAAAACTAGACTTTATTTGCAAATTTAACAAAAGTATTTCAGCAAAAACTATGGTCATGAAATGGAGTGTCTCACACACCATAAAAATGGCAGTCATAACTAGAGGAAACTCAGACTCACAATCAATCAAATTAATGATTCTAGACCAACCAATATTAGTGACTAACACCCTGGTCACCAAACAAAGTAAAAAGGTCATAATTATTCTAGACCAAAATAATGTCATATAGTATGTTAAAAGAGCACCGCTTCCAAAATATTCGTCCTCACAGGACGAACCCAGAATTCCTGTTAAAAGAAACATCACGTATATTAAAACCTGAAATGGTGCATAAAGAAAAGATATTTATAACAGAAAAATGCATAATGGAGAACAGAATGGGAAAATGGATAATGGAGAAACAGAGGAGTTTCACTGCAATGCAAAAAACTGGGTATTCCACATAATGTCTGGAAAAAATATAAGTGTTAATGAGTTACCTTACTCACATTCTATGGCCGCATGGAAACATTTCTCACAGTGGCTGTTCTTATTCACTAACGCTGCTCAAAGAGCGAATCACACCAGCTGCAAATCGAAGTGAATAGCCATGGTGTGGTTCCTCTCATAATACACCATTAGAGAGTGCACACACGCACGCACTCACTTAATAACCCCTACCCGGAAACGTGACCACACCTGTTCAATGTATGAAGGATTCCACCTTCAGACCCCACAGATATCACAATGCTTCCCTCAGTCTGTCACGTTGTCTCCATGCATCTTGGCCATGATCAGAGGGCACAAATGAACGCATCAGATACCCTCTGTATCTAACTGCGGAAACCACCAACGTCAACATAAATGCCACCTTCACCGGATACACCCTTTTCACAGGCCAGCACATAGTTCGCTTGAAGTCTTAATAGGAGCTCGGCCCACCTAGCCCAGGGCGCTCCCGCCCAGGTATAACAAATATCCATAATGAAAGTTCAGTAGAGGCGCCTGTATCAATAAATATATTTACATTGACCTAATGCACAGACCCTTCTACCACTGGCTTTGCCTCTGAGGGTTCCCCCAGAAGCCCTATATCACAAGATACCCCCATCTAGTTTTCCTTTCCAACTGATCAGTCTGTAGACAATGCTCACTGATCACTAGATCCCCTCAAAAAATCCGCTTGAGGAACTTTCTTACTTGAGCTACCAAAATTTTGAAATGTAGGTCTACCATTATACTGTCTCAGAGATGGACAAGACCGCCAAGGATGACCATAACTCCTACAACTGCCGCAATATTTAACACGGCAAAATCTCTTAATGTGTCCCTGCATATTACAGTTAAAACAACGAACCTTTGGGGCCCGAGAACTTAATCCAACCATTGACCTCTGGCTCTTCTGAACTTCAACAAAAGTCTTCAAACTGCGGACTGAATCTCCGCGCCCTACGTAACCATATGCTGACCTAACAAATCTCTGATTACTATCTCTCCTGGCCATTTTCGCAGCTTTCCTCTTCATAAATAAATCCGTTAAGTCTCTTGGCTGATCACAAATACAAAATTTCCCAAGTCCTGCAAGAAGACCCTTAAAAAAAAAAAAATTCTCCCTGAAAAAATTCCTACACCGTAAGAAACCCACAATGTTAATTCCCTTTACTCTAACAATTAATCCCCAAAAATCAAAAGAAAGTACAGGTACTAATTAAACCCACAATTAAATAAAAATCCCATGGGGAAATAAAACAGGTGGGCTGAGCGCACAGCTGACTGCAAAGTAGGTCAAGATGAACTTCGAGTCTTCAAGGGCAAACCAAAAAAAAAAAAAAAAAAAAACGCTCAGTTCACCCTTAAGTAAAGAGAACGGAAGTCTACCCTCACGTAAAGAAAACAGGACTCGAGCAAACTGAAGCCAGAAAGAGAGAGGACTAAAAGAGAATGGGAAAAAAAGTTCATTGCCCTTCCTTCAGTGCAATATCTTCCCCTACCTCACCAACACATCCATGATCTGCTGAAGCACACAGGAAAAAAAAATGCTGATTGCAAAACGTTGGAGACGTGTCTGCCTTTCCAGTCGTCAAGGCAAAAATTGCTGAGTAAGCTTACAGCAACAGCTTCCTCCTTTGCATACACGCACATATGTACCCAAAATAAAACACATTATGTATGTAACTGTAAACGAAAAAAGTATAAAAATTAAGAAATGTACACACACTCGCATAAGAAATGTTTACTCACAGTAACCCAACAACTGTCAAATAAATTATTTCCCAATAATCAGAATCCCCAGAGATAATACAATAATTAAATAATCCACTTATTAAACCCTAAATGCTGATGCGAACAGCCAATTGGTATAAAAAAAAACGCATAAGCCACGCCCACAATTCACATGGGCTTCACAGAGCATGGCGAGAAACTCCTCCCAAACTAATGACGTCACCAACATGTCACTCAGAGGATGATGCCACTACAGCTAATGCCCGATATTAGTTGCAGTGCAATAAAAAAACAATCCACCCACCCCCTTAATCGGTTTGTTCACTAAAAATCTGACGCTAAAATTAACAATAAGAAAATTATATCATTTACATACGCCCCTGCTAGACAGTCATGGTGCAAAATCATTCCACCAAAGAAAGAGAGAGAGAGAAAAAAAGAAATACTTGCGTGTTTTTGCATGTTTTACCACAAACAAGCGGTCAAGATACCGCAGTTAAACACTGAGCACATTATCCTCTTCTCCAAACATTCCCCAATATGAACTACAGTCCAGAAATACCTATAAGCACACCAAAACCTTGAGCCCTGTGATGCATCATTAAACATACACAGACATCCGCGCTCGAGAAAGACTGACTTGAGTGCATTGCACAACATGTCCCTGAACCGAATTGCTGAACTATCAAAATCCCTATTCTGAGGTGCGAATACCAGTATTAATAAGATATATGAGTATATATCTCTTCGGAAGAGTAACCTATACCTTATCTGTTTATGTACTTGACTATGTATTCCTATCTACCTTTGTCTGTTACACTGCCGCCACACTGTTATGCCCTTCAACAAGGTCAATTAGGGTCATAATCTCTTACTACATCTGTTTTAAGAACAGTGTCATATCATCTTACATCCCTGAGATCCTCCGGTAGCAATGGCCAGAATTGGGTCAGCACATTCTCTCTCGTCGACTCCGCTCCCTGTATCTATCCTCAGACAAAGGCCTACTGGAATAAAATGCTGAAATACAAAACTAGACTTTATTTGCAAATTTAACAAAAGTATTTCAGCAGAAACTATGGTCATGAAATGGAGTGTCTCACACACCATAAAAATGGCAGTCATGACTACAGGAAACTCAGACTCACAATCAATTGAATTTATGATTCTAGACCAACCAATATTAGTGATTAACACCCTGGTCACCAAACAAAATAAAAAGGTCATAATTATCCTAGACCAAAATAATGTCATATAGTATGTTAAAAGAACACCATTTCCAAAATATTCGTCCTCACAGGACGAACCCAGAATTCCTGTTAAAAGAAACATAGCATATATTAAAACCTGAAATGGTGTATAAAGAAAAGACGTTCAAAGCAGAAAAATGCAAAATGGAGAACAGAACGGGAAAATGCATAATGGAGAAACAGAGGAGTTTCACTGCAGCGCAAACTGGGTATTCCACATTATGTTTGAAAAAATGTGTTAACAAGTTACTTTACTCACATTCTATGGCCGCATAGAAACATTTCTCACAGTGGCTGTTCTTATTCACTAACACTGCTCAAAGAGTGAAATCACACTGGCCGTTAAATCGAAGCGGACAGCCATGGTATGGCCCCTCCCATACACCACAGAGAGTGCACACGCATTCATTGCCATTTAATAACTTTTCCCTGGAAGCATGATGACACTGGTTCAGTGTACAAAGGATTTTGCCTTCAGACCCCACAGATATCACAACGCTTCCATCAATCTGTCACGTTGTCTCCATGCATCTTGGCCATGATCAGAGGGCACAAATGAATGCGTCAGATACCCTCTGTATCTAACTGCGGAAACCACCAACATCAACATAAATGCCGCCTTCACCAGATACCCCCCTAGATTCTGACCCCTTGTCGTGGGTAGGGGGCTTAGGGACCAGCAGAAGGGTCTTGACACCTGATTGGGATTCCTCTCCACTAGTCTTGAGACTCTGCTGCCGATCCAACTAAATTCGTCAGAACTATCTCTTCTTTCTAGAAATTTTCATTCTTACTACATCCTTCTCCTCCATGTCACATTTTATTAACATTTTGGATTAATTATGTGGAATTTTCTCCACTTTGCAAAAATTTCGCTGCAAGGTGAGTCTGAGAAGGACCGTTTTGGGAGGGGTTGGCATCTGAAGCCACTAGAGAGTTGTGGTGGTTAAGTCACCACCTGACATGGTTTGGACTCAAGAGGTAGTGATGGGACCCTCCCATTGCTATCTTGGAGGGCGGAACCATCTTCCAGCATCAGCCCATCGAATCCAGGGGACATGTTTGGGATGGACTCCTGGCTTTCCGAGCCCACCAAACATGCCACGGTGGGGAGTCGGTCCTCATTGGTGGGGGGCAGAGCTCTCAGCAGGCGGATAGGCTTCTATACCTGGGCCATCAGCGTGCTGGTGCTATCCCGTCAGGTAGGGTATGGTGGGACCCATTGGGAGTCAACTCTCACTTGTGCCATTGGCGGAGAATCCCAATACCCGACTGATCCACGGCCTTCTTGATATAACTAAGCAGTATATAAAATGATCTCTTCAAATGGATTTGGCCTCATGTATTCCTCTCCTGATCTGGCGACTTACTGGCACGGGAAACGACTTCTGGCGAGACATGGGACACCTAGCCTCTAATTCATTGGACTAACCCAGACCTCGCACACCAGGGAGGTATCAAAACTGGTGGAATTGACTTAGATAGAGTGCTCTATTGCACTAACATTAGCCTATCATTGGACTATGAATGCTTGTTCAGTGTAGCCAAGCAATTTGGAAAAGTAGAAAGAATAAAATTGACTCTAGAAAAAGACAAGCGGACTTTTTCTGCTTATATTAAATTCTCTTCCCCAGGAAGCATATGAGGCTCAGAAGAAAGCTCATTACATGGCCATGTCCTCAACGAGCAGTACTCAGCACGAAGGTGTTTTCAGTGAGAAATGTGAATGACGATCTATTTGATTTTGTACCAAAGGATGAAGAACGTGAATCGTCTCCATGCAGCAGAACACTCCCCCCCCCAATTTGGCATGTTGCTAGCTTTAAGGAGGGAAGGGATAATCTCATAAAGGTGTCAATGCATTGAGAACAAAGTGGGTACTATCTCACTGAAATTTGGAAAAGGTAAGGGAAGAACTTATTATCAAAGCAGGAAACGAGACGCAAGCAGTATTGTTAACCAAATTCAACCACCTTGAAGATGGGAATATTGAACATATTGCGTCCCATAAATTCCTTAACACTTTAAGAGGGGTGGTATACTTAGAGATCTTCATGTTTGAACGAATGAGGAGGAAATTCTCAAACGATGCCCCCTTGGGTATATACCAAGTTGTAAAACTGGGAGCGATGCAGCTATCCATTAACCTTCTCTCCTCTAGTTATTTACCTGACACCCTCATCGTCGGCCACTGAAAGGATGCAGGTAAAAAAATACAAACGAAAGCTGTAAACAATGCCAGAAATGTTACTTAATACGGCCATATTCAAATCTCGTGTATTAATAAAAGATGTTCTGTATGCTCTGTAGAGCATGACAACCCTGAGTGTGAAGCAGCCCGTACTGTTTTCAGCGAAGGCGACCACACTCCAATTTAGGACCTGCCCAGCACAGGCTCAAGAAGAAGTGCTGGCAGCAGACAACCAACACATCAGCCTTAGTGCAGCAAAGCGAGGTAATGGCAGCGAACAGAAGTGCCAACTCCACTTATGCTTCTGGGTCAAGGCGCTGGATGAAGAATCCTAATGTTGCAAGCCTCCAATAACATCTACTAAGTAGGCTCTGGAAACCTGCTTCTAAGATCGGCCGAAAACACAATCAGAACCCTGAATCACGAAGTACTTTGAAGCCTATACCAAACACTGCACTCAAAAAAGCATGGACAATCTACACCCACAAAGTGGAAACAAAAGTAAAGGCAGGATTCAGCACTCAAACAAAAGCTTGCAAACATATGCGAATGATTCCCACTCAAGAAAGAATCGGGAAGGAACAGCCCCAAATAAGGAGCAAACTTCTAACCCTTCGGTCGTTACTACCACTAACAACAGGGATAGCGTAAGAAGCAGCTTCCACAAGAAAGCGCACAAGGAACATACATCCCCAGTGATGAGGGTTTTTATAATAAAAACATCAAATGGGTTCAGTGCGCTGAAGAGATCTCCACCCAGAAAGGTGAATCCAATGTATATAAAGCCCTAAAGCCAGGTGAGTGCTAATAGCCACTGTCCTAAGACTCAAAGCAACAGCAACAACAATATTCAGAAGACCAGTGAACACCCTGACCATCAAGGCATAACACAAAATCTGATGGTAAGCTTAAAAACCCCGACCTTAACAAGGACGAAAAGGGATCAAAAACCACCTCTGATAAAGGAGAACTCTTCCTCTCCAACCTGGGATCGCACTTCCCTCCAGTGAGTGGGAAGTAGTACTTTAAATTTTTTTACATTCACTCACGACATCCTCCAGTGGAACTGCAAAGGTCTCAGAGCCCGCTCTGAAGATCTTAAAGTTTTAATGAATGACCCAGCCCAGGATCGTGTATGCCCATAAAGAATGAATGATAGAAACTCTCCTTACAACCCTGGACTTGATTATGCTTACAGCACTTCTACTCCCCAGCTGGTGATCGTGCTCATGGAGGTGCTGTACCATTATCACAAGTCTTTGCAGCACTCCACAATACAACTAAATACAACTCTCCAAGTGGTTGCAGTGTCTGCCATCTTAGACAAGAGGATCAAGGTCTGCTCACTATACCTCCCACCAGACCTTTCTTTAACATTGGAGATAATTCAGTCCTTTGATTAACCAACTTCCCGCTCCTTTTCTCGTATTAGGAGATTTTAATGCCTACAACTCCCTTTGGGGAAGCTGTGTTTAGGACGGCAAAGGGAAAAAATAATTGAGGACCTTATTGATACGAATGATGTTGCACTATATAATAATGGGTCAATGACTTCCACAATATTCATCATAATCATCTTTCTGCACTGACCTTAGTATTTCTTCAACAAATATCCACCTTGACTTTAACTGGTCTGTTAATGAAGATTTGAATGGCAGTGATCATTACCCGATCCATCTGAATATGCTGTAAATGCCTCATCTGAAACATTACCTAAGTGGAAGGTAGAGGATGCTGACTGGGACAAGTTCAGCTGGCTGAGCCAATCTTAGATAAGGAATTTAAGTCATTTCATTCTCACCTGATGCCTATGACTACTTCATTGATCCACTGAGTGCCGAGGGCTCGATCTTCAAGACAAAAGGTAAACCTCGCAGACCTGCAGTTCCTTGGGTGAATAAGACATGTGGTACTTCTATGTCACTAGGAAGTGCTACCGACGCATACAAAATCTAGTGGCCCTCAGCTAAATTAACGAGACCGTATGTTAGCTAAGTAGCGCAGGTTTTTATAAGAAAGCCAAAAGAGAGTTGGCTTTGGTTATATCAATGGAATCAATTCCAAACTCCATTGAGAGTGGTGTGGCGCAAAATTAGGAAACTGAGGAAAATTTGCTGCGCCACCATTACCTCATTAAAAGTCAATAACACTCTGGATCACAGAGCCCACTGAAGTTAAGCAATGAGCTGGGAAAACACTTTTCTCAAGTTTCCAGCCCTGATAATTATTCTCTGTAATCTCAGAGAATTTGAAGGCTTGAAATGACTTGAAATTTATCCAGGAAAATTCCGAACCATATAACCACAAATTTTCTAAGAGAATTTCGGGAAGCAATTTCTTCAACTGGAATCAACAGCTCCCGGGGGCGATTCAATTTTATATGAAAATGCTTAAACACTCCCAGATGATGCCAAAGTATCTACCAAGATTATAAACAAAATATGGGAACTGGAATTTACCTAAGGACTGGAAAATATCCATAATTGTCCCTATAAAGTTTAATAAAGTGATGCTTTCCCAAGCCACCAGCTATAGACCAATAGCTCTTACCAGCTGTGTTTGTAAGCTGATGGAGAAAATGATAAACACCAGATTAGTTTGGCACTTGAAAACTAAAGGACTAATAACTCCATTTCCAATTTGGTTTCAGGAAAATCAGTTCCACCCTTGATCCTTTGCTGAGGCTGACCAATCAAATCCAGCAAGGATTTAAGCAACGATGTCAGACTATCGGGGTATTTCGACCTAGAGAAAGCATATGACACTACTTGAGAAATTGTAATCTTAAAACAATACACAAATGTAAGTATAAGGGAAGAATGATTAAATTCATATATTCCTTTTAACAGAGAGATTTTTTGTTAGAGTGGGCAACACACTCTCCCCAACCTTGTGCAGGAGGAGGGGTGTTCCACAAGGAAGTGTGTTATGTGACACTTTTTTCAGCTGCACAACAGTATTATGCAACAAATATCATCACCTGTTAAATGCTCGTTTTTTTGTTGATGACCTTGCAATATACTGCACAGGATACATGCCTCGTCAGTATGTAAACATTTGCAGCATATCTGTTAATGCTACAAAGTGGGCTGATGAGAATGGTTTTAAATTCTTCCCTCGAAAAACAGTTTCTGTTAGATTTATTAGGTGCCAGCGTGTGAAGAGGTTCCCACCCTTAGTTTGCAAGGATCTATCATTCCTATGAAAAGGAAGTAAAATTTTTGGGAATGACCATTGACCAGAAATTGACATGGGCCAGCCACATAAAATGCCTTAAAGACTAATGTTAAACAATCTCTAATATTTTAAAGGTTGTCTCGGATTTAGTTGGAGCTGATAAAAATCCCTGCTGAGACTGTATGACCTCGTTGTGTCGATCCAAGCTAGACTATGGTTGTCAGATTTATTCCTCAGCTTGTAAAACCAAGCTGAAGGAACTGACGTTGTACACAATATGGGGCTGAGAATATGCTCAGGAGCTTTAGAACTTCTCGCCTGTTGGAAAGCATATATGTTGGATACAGACCAACTTCCCTTGATCTAAGGAGGCAAGAACTAGGATTAAGACATGGCTAGGAATTCGTAAAGTGCTCCCAAAATCCCTCCTTCCAAGTGCTGAGGAAGCAGACTCACGGGTCTTTCTGGTACAAGAGCCTCTAGACCATTCCAAATTAGGACTAAATGAAGATGTTAGGGATATCATCTTAACCTAGAAAGTCATGGAAGTGAAAACATCCTGTGTATCCTCCATGGCTTATCCCAGCAGCATCCGTGTGCAAAAAGCATAACAAAAAGACTGTCCTGAGGAACGAAGAGATTAGGGAAAAGTTCTTGAGCACGCATACTGCCCATACTAATGTGACAAATCTATACTGATGGATCAAAGTCGGATAGTGGTGTTACTGTGCAGTTATCCTTGGTGATAAGCATATACAGCTAAACTACCTGCAATGACTTTGCATCCATATTCACAGCAGAACTAACAGCCATAGTCTCTGCCCTGGATATAGTTTCAAAAGTAGCGACACTAATTTCATGGTTACCTTACTGGACTCAAAGCACTTTAAGCAATAAAAATTCAATAGCTTCCATCCATTAGTTCAAAAGTTCAGGAATCGTTCTTTCCATTTGTATTATCTGGGTAAATCTGTTCTTTCTGCTGGGTCCTTCATGTGGGGATTTGTGTGGAAATGATGGCAGATAGGAAGAAAGGTGCTAGTGCTCATTCAGAAACAGCCTTTAGTAAAGTGCTCATACAGACCTAAAAGCAACCTTTTAGATCTTATATTTGAAACAAAATGGCAAGAAAGATGGACTTTTCTGCCAATAATAGAAAGTATAGAAAATCAGAAAATAGTATATTAAAAACAGTGGCTGTGCCTTTCCAGTCGGATAGACGAACAGAAATAGTTCTTGGGGTTCAGAAATGAGGATTGGGCAATAATTTATTTGACCCATCAGTTTATTTAAGGCAGCCTCAGAGTGTGCTTGCGGTGGTGAGATGCTAACAGTGGAGCACACACATTCCTGGTTGCCTGCCCTGTGATATTTTAAACTAAAAGAGAGATATTTTAGAGGTAAACTTTCTAGATATTTTTTGGGGAGATGAAGTAGATATTTCTGCTCATCCCTTTTAAAGTCTATAAAACATTTTAATAAAATTTAATTATCATTTTTATTAATTACATCATAGATATATATATATTTATTTATTAAGCATTTTCTTCATTAATTCATTCATTTATCATATTGTAATTTATCTATGAACCATCTTCATCATACACACTTATTAACTCATTTTTCATAATATAATTTATTTAGCTCTAGGTCACGGGCGCTGAATGGCTTTTGGTCTCAGTGTCTGGGCTTTTGCCCAAAACTCATACATCCATCCATCCATCTTCACCAGATGGGCATCCTTCTCACAGGCCAGCACATAGATTGCTAAAAGTCTATATAATATATATGCATTATGCATTTTTCTGTTTTAAATGTCATTTTTTTATACACCATTTCAGGTTTTATATATATATATATATATATATATATATATATATATATATATATATATATATATATATATATATATATATATATATATATATATATATATATATATATATATTGTCATAAACTGGGTCCTCAGCGTTGAGGAGAAAATTGGAACAATTTATTATTATAGACTGCCTTCGTACCAAGGGGGGTCCAAGTTTATGAATAAAGGAAAAACTACTAGAAACTCACCTTAGAATTTTCCCGGATTTATGTAATCAATGAAGGTTGCAGTTGGAATTAGAATTCTTTTACAGTCAAAAGGGGTTTATTCACAGAGAATGGGGCAAATATGTGAGACCAAAAGGTAACTATTTACAGACACATAAATCACATATGATAGATCAATAATGCAGTAATTTACAAATATGCAATATAAATATGGGAGGCCACCAATACAACAATCCCCGTTATAACAAATGACTCTGTTATGCTAAAATGCATCCATTCACAGACAATAATACATTGGAAGGGGTGAATTCCAGAATAATGGTAATCAGTTAGGCAAGACGATTTCTGTGTGGGCAACGGATTCTTGCGGTCAGGCTGCGACCAGGAATGGTTATGAAAGTTGGATGGCAGTCATGATCTGGTTGGGCATAGATTTGCGGACTGGATAGGATAGGATGGCTCCTGTAAGAGAGGTCAGGAGTTAGTACAAACATGGGGGGGAAGAAGGAAAACCTCCCTTGCTAGTGACTTACGCACAAAGAATCTATGCACTGGGGAGAAATTAATCATTTGAGTTAAATTAATTTGCCCTTAATTTACACTATGGAGGGAATATTTGAATACTTATCACTGAATCATATTAGGTTGGTTTCAAAGCAAGTCATGGGGTGATTCACGGGCTGCTTGAAATAGGTTGACTTATCAAAGGGACTGCTTTCTTGGAGGAAGAAAGTTGAAATTTGAAGGAATGGAGAAAATCAAGGAATGTCAGGGGAGGGAAAGGGCTGGCTTACTGACTAGTTGCAGACGCCGTACTTGGGTCTGTAGATGGTGTGCTAACATATACGACTCGGCCGGTTACCAAAGTTAATGTTCGCCAGCGTACATCGATCTGCAAAAAGTCATACAGCCAGCAAAGGAGTAAAGAAAGAAAGGGTCTTAAGATTAAGTACTTAGAGGTTAAGTTCCTATCTCTCTCACAGCCTGGATATGCCCCTAATGGATTAGCTGCTCCCATATCGCGTGATGGGGGTGGGGGGCGGGGTTCACCTATTGTCTACCCTAGGTCTGCTGAGGTGTGAGGCTATCCCTACAAGAGTTCAAAACAGGTGCTAACCGCTTTCTCTAGTTCAAAATACGCTTGGTTCTACCTCGCCCGCCATGTTTTCTTGGCCCTACAGTCAGATGAAAGGTGAAAATGATTCCCTGAATAAATTAATCACTGGCTGTCGGACGAGGGAGGAATAAATTCTTGGCAGGTCTCCCCTTTGGAAAGGCCTTCACAACCATTTGGGCATGAAGGTCTTGGCTAATTCCTCCCAACTGGGCAGCTAGTGACCCTACGTAAATTGTGCTTTGGTACTGCAGTAGCTAAACGGGCGTACTTAACTGCTAAGAGGGGTTCTGAGTTGGCTAATTTACAGGCCTAACCTATCTAAGGGTACAGACACTTCTGCTAACTGTCTCTGACGACAGGAGAACTCTATGCCTAAGCAATTGCACATAGTAAATATCTAACCTAACCTACTATCCTACGAGTCTGCAACTGAATGAGCTGGCACTGATGAATGGCATGCAATGAATTATGATTGGCACAACACTTTATGGTCAACACACAACAAATTGAAACATGAATAACCTGAAGAGTAAATCACAGTATACAATTAAGTAATGTATCAGTTTGAGTCTGGAGTGGGTTGGAAGGAGGTTAGTTAGAAAAATGGGTTAGTGGTACAATTGCCTAAGTGTTTAATTGTTAATACTACTGGATCAGAGGTCACACAGGCTACCTCCTCTGGGCAGGTGCCAGGATCACTCTGAGATGGAGGCAGCATGGTGCCAATGGGGCATGAGTGCCAAGAAGAGCTTATGGCTCTGATTTGCTAAGTGGATTTCTTCCGGCCCCTCTTCTTCTTCTTCATGGGTCTCCAAGGTCTGGCTAGGCCATTCCTAGGAGGCGATGAGGGTACCGACTCTGAAGAAAGGCCAGGAGTGCCGTCAGGAGTAGGATCAGGGGCAGCTACGGGCTGGTCTCCTACTTCGGCTGCTGCGACAACTGTCGTGGGAATAGAACCAGCGTCTGCGTCCTGGCCAGACAGTTCCTGGTCGACCAGAAAAGAGGCAGTGTCCAGGCCTGCCAGAGGGTCATCCTCAGCAGGCGGAAGAGTGTGAAAAGGAGAAACGTCAGGGGTCAGAGGCCCACACTGGGCGATGATCATGGTTGTGAGGTTTGATGGATCTGTAGGAGGATCTGGGTCAGGTTCTGGATCCGGCACTGGCACTAACTCAGGGCCAGGCACGGGGCATAAGATTGGCACGGAGCTTCCAACCGAGATAGGCTGAGCTTGGCACTGACCAGTGCTCGCAAGTGGCACTGGCAGCAAATTGATATCAAAGCTGAAGGGGGATCCGGGGGAGCAAGACCCCTCAGTGTCACTGGCGTGATTTGGGACAACAATTTCTGTGGAAATGGCTGCTGCAGTTACCTTGCTGGGGCACTTGGACCATCTTTCGGAGTGCCCTCTTATGTTGCAGGTCCTGCAGCAGTAGTTGGTGAGATCCCTGCATGATGAGGGAGGAGTTTGTTGGTGGCCGTCCGGTCACGAGATCTGCGGACTAGGCCTGGAATGAGTTTTAGGTGGACTGAGTAATGTCGCTCCTGGGTGAATGGAAGGTTCGGTTGACGGTGGCACAGCTGTCACAGAGGCTGTGTCCTGATCAGAAGGGGTTACTGAGGACACGCTGGCGGAAGCAGTCAGGCAACAGAGTGGTGTGGGGGTGGGACATCCCCAGAGGAGGTCTCGTCCAAGCAGGAACTCCACTCTGTGCCAAATACGCTTGACGACGCCAAGGCAGTGAATTTTGTTGCTCCAAGGGGTGATCACCCTGAGTTCGACTTTGAGGAAGGTCAAGGATTGTTCGTCCACCCAGGTCACTGTCCACTTGGTGTGCTCATCTACTTTGGCACTGGCTGGCACTTTGGCCTGATCTATCAGGCTAATATCTGAGCCAGTGTTGGCAGTAGTTGGTAGGTGCACTGGTGGGCTAGAACCATCCAGAGAAGCCACTGAGACGGACTGTGTCCAGACCCTCTCAGGGTGAGTTCTCTCTGGCGGCTCAGCCAAGGACGCTGTGGCACTGATCAGCTTGACGTGCCTGGGAGCGACCACATGTTTTGGGCATGCAGGATACCCAGAGGAAGAGTGTCCTGAGGCCCCACAGTCTCGGCAGGGGCCCCTGGGATAGGATGATCTCCCCCCGGCTGAGATGGTGTGCTGGGAAGGTGGTGCAGAGTTAGAAGGAGAGGAAGAGGGACGGTTATTGGTAGGCTGCCGAGGGTTGTTGCCCTGATGGTTATTTTGCCTGTAGCGGCACTCTGCTTTGGCATGGCCGTACTTCTTACAGATGGTGCACAGAGGTTTGTTAGGCGGTCCGTTCCGTGGGCAGTTGGAGCCCGAGAGGTGTCTGGGTAGCACTCTTCAGCATTGTAAGGTGCTGTGGGGTGGGTTGTACGTCTCCCAGCATCAGCTAAGTGGCAGGCTTCCTTGAGAGTGGCTGGCTGTTTGTTACTAAGATACACAGCCAGAGGCCCGGGCACACACTGGAAGAGGTCCTCCAGCACGATCCGGTTGAACAGATCCTCGAAGGTGTTGCATTGCATAGATTCGAACCAGCGGGTCCCAGTCTGAGTCTTGTGACAGGCCCATTCTGTCCAGGACCAGCTGACGTTCTTGGCCATACCTCGGAGTTATTGTCTCCACCTCTCAGGACTTATCTCATACGCCTTGGTGATGGCCTCACGGACGGCAGCCATGTCTCCTCGTTGATCTCTTTCCAGCGCTCGGTGGGCGGCCTTAGCCTTCCTGTCCAGGTGCTTGGTGAGCAATAAGGCCCTCTCAGCCGGGCCGACATCATAGGTCTCGAAGAGGAATTCGATCTCCTCGAGCCATTGTTCCGGCTCATCTTCAGTCCATTTTCCAGCGAGGTTATTGACTGTGAATGGAGAGGTATTTAGTGCAGATGGGGTGGGGCTTGACGCTTGTTCGGCTGCTAAAGCTTCTGCGCTTTCCTTCTTGGCTCTCTCCAACTCGGCAATCTGCTCCCTTACAAACTTTTGGAGGGCCTGGCCTACAAGGCTGTCCTCCTTTCCTATATCCTGGAAATATTGGTGCTATTTGGTAGACATGTTGCTGATGGGGAAGGGCTGCTAAGTGGATTAACTGGGTGTTCATGGAGGAAAGGGTTTGTGACGATGGGGAAGTGTCCTTTAGATTATTGGCACTTCAGTGAGTGGCACCTTTAAATGAAGTGTCACTGTGGGTGAGTGTGCCGTGCGAAGGTCACACTAGGGGAGCATTCCTGAAGGAAGACTGAGTCCTTATGGGCGGATACGCTAGGCCATGAAGTGATCCTGAAGATTCTATGGTCCTTATGGGTGGATGCACTGTTAATGGGGTGTTCCTGAAGGAGTTAAGGTCCTTATGGGCGGAAACACTGGTTGTATGGCACTCTGTTTCTTAAATACAGGTGCAATGGCTTAGGAGTGATTATTTTGGGTTGGGTGGCACTGTGGTGCCAGTGTGCTCCGTGGAGCAATGCAAAATGTCAGTGCATAAAATGGCACTGAAGGGGAATGCTACTCTGCCTGGGCAGAAGGTAAGTAAGGAGTAAGAGGTAAATGAGAGACTCTGGCAGAAGGTAAGGGAGAAAGGAAAGGGAAAGAAGAAAGATAAGTGCTTCAGTGCTTGGGTTGCTTGGCAGTGCCGCAGGGTAGTGGCACTGTGAGAAATAGAACTGTGGCATGGCACGAGTGGGTGGCTAGTTCTAAAAACTAGAGATCACTGGCTAACATGAGGAAAGAAAGGATATGGGGAGTGCACTCAATATGCAATTTGGCACTTGCAGTATAAGCAAGTCTGGAATGAGATGTACCCAACTCGTGTACGACAGTTGAATAACGGAATAACACGTAATTAGATAGATGTCCATGCGCTCTATAGCGTACGAGAAATGACCTGGGCTGAAGCACGAAAAAGGAAAGTAGGTATGCGAGATTATTTGCTGAACACGAGTGCTTATAAATTTCACGCACTGTGTATATGGTAAATGAGCAATGAGTTCGGCCCTTAAAGTTCAAAAGTGAGTTACACTAAAGAAAAATCTTTGTATTTAGCTTTTATGATTTGTGGGTTGTATTCCAAACTCGCCGATAAATTTGTGTCAGTCCCGTGTTAAGATAAAGGAAAAAATAGGAAAAAAATTAATCTCTCTCTCTCTCTGAGCGGGGTGTAAGGGTACGTATTCATTAAGAATTTTTCAAGTTACTTTACTTGGTGCTTATGAACAAATAAGTTGGATATGCGAAATTGAAACTTTTAGTATTTACGTAATTTTTTACTGTCTCACTCTCGTCATGGCAAGTGATATGGTGGATAAAGGGTTGCAAATTGTTTCAAAGATATTCACGTCTTTCACGGTTTACGTTAGGGAAAAAGTGATGTAAGTTCGTTCAGTGAATGAAAGATGCGGAACTGAGTCGCTTGCGTGGGAAACAGCTGGTCACCCGTTCGCTTTGTCGTGCAACAGAGAATAGACGATAGAGAATGAAATTGGAAGGGACGAAAAAAAACCACTCTACTTTCTTCGATAAATGCAGAGTTCAAATGCAAACTCAACTTAACTAACTTTAAACATCAGCAATGTCTTTACTCTATTTTAATACACTGGGAGGGTGGTTAAATAACTACGCTTGGAAGTGTTTTTCTGCTACGACAATGGACTGTTCTGCGCCTGCGCTGACTGTACACACTGACTGCCCTGTGTCAGATGCCAGAGATCGCTACACGGTTTCATGTAGATTACTTAGTTATCCCAAAATTTATCACTGATCGAGAAATCGTATGCTTTTCTTGGCCCTGACAATTCTTGAATAAACTCTTAGCCACTTGTTCTTGCTAACACATGCAACAGTTCCCTAACTACGCACTTCCTAATTCCTATGTTCATTCATATGGCAACACCACACTTTGTTCCTGTACATTGGCAATTTTGCAGACGAGAAATTCGCGTCTGCCTCTTCGTTTCGCTAACTTAAGAACCTATGTGCTGTCGCCTGCTTTATGAATAAATTCTAACAACAGAGGTTTGTTGTGTTTTCCTGTAAAGAATATTAATATCACTTTTCTTATTTAGCCTTATGTATCCTTAATGTTAGAAGACAATGATAATACCCTTTTTACCGTAATTCTCTCTGCTCCAGCTGCTTCTATGCCTTTTGTGAATAATGAAATTATTTAATTTAAATGAATGATTAAATTTAAATGCCTGGTTTATTTCTAGTTCGTTTCTAGTGTAGCGTAATGTGACTAGATCCTGGTATCGATCACCACTGTCATAAACTTGGTCCTCGATGTTAGGGGGAAAATTGGAACAATTTATTATAATAGACTGCCTTCGTACCAAGGTGGTCCAAGTTTATGAACAGAGGAAAAACTACTGGAAACTCACCTTAGAATCTCCCTGGATTTATGTAATTAATGAAGGTCGCTGTTGGAATTAGAATTCTTTTGCAATCAAAAGGGGTTTATTCACAGAGAATGGGGCAAATATGTGAGACTAAAAGGTAACTATTTACAGACAATAATGCAGTAATTTACAATGCAGTAATTTACAAATACACAATATAAATATGAGGGGCCCCTGATACAACAATGCCCGTTATAACAAACGACTCAGTTATGCTAAAATGCATCCATTCACAGACAATAATACATTGGAAGGGGTGAATTCCAAAATAATGGTAATCAGTTAGGTAATCTGTGTGGGCAACGGATTCTTGCGATCAGGCTGCGACCAGGAATGGTTGCGAAAGTTGGATGGCAGTCACGAACTGGTCGGGCATAGATTTGCAGACTGGACAAGATAGGATGGCTCCTGTAAGAGAGGTCAGGAGTTAGTAAAAACATGGGGGGGGAGAAGGAAAACCTCCCTTGCTAGTGACTTACGCACAAAGAATCTATGGACTGGGGAGAAATTAATCACTAGAGTTACTTAAATTAATTTGCCCTTAATTTACACTATGGAGGGAATATTTGAATACTTATCACTGAATCATATTAGGTTGATTTGAAAGCAAGTTGTGGGTGATTCACGGGCTGCTCGAAATAGGTTGAATTAACAAAGGGACTGCTTTCTTGAAGGAAGAAAGTTGAATTTTGAAAGAATGGGTCTGTAGATGGTGTGCTAACATATACGACTCGGCCAGTTACCGAAGTTAGTGTTTGCCAGCGTAGGAAGAAGCGCCGAATGGGTGTCTAGGATGGGAGTTATCTGTGGAGGCCTGCCTTTCCGAGGAAACAGCGTGTGCGCTCCACCGTGGCTTGGTTCAGAGTCTCAGCCTACGTTGATCTGTAAAAAGTCATACAGCCAGCAAAGGAGTGAAGAAAAAAAAGTCTTAAGATTAAGTTCTTAGAGGTTAAGTTCCCATCTCTCTCACAGCCTGGATATGCCCCCATGCCCCTAACAGATTAGCTGCTCCCATATCACGTGATGGGGGTGAGGGGGGTTCACCTATTGTCTACCCCAGGTCAGCTGAGGTGGTAGGCTATCCCTACTTGAGTTCAAAACAGGCACTAACCGCTTTCCCTAGTTCAAAATACGCTTGGTTCTACCTCGCCCGCCATGTTTTCTTGGCCCTACAGTCAATTGAAAGGTGAAAATGAGTCCCTGAATAAATTAATCACCGGCTGTTGGACGAGGGAGGAATAAGTTAAGCATATCTTAGTTTAACCAGACCACTGAGCTGATTAACAGCTCTCCTAGGGCTGGCCCAAAGGATTAGATTTATTTTATGTGGCTAAGAACCAACTGGTTACCTAGCAATGGGACCTACAGCTTATTGTGGAATCCAGACGACATTATGACAAGAAATGAATTTCTATCACCAGAAATAAATTCCTCTAATTCTTCACTGGCAGGTTGGAGAGTCGAACGCTGGGCCAACAGCGTGCTAGCCGAGAGCTCTACCCACCCCTCCAATGAAGAACTTAACAAATTCTTGACTTTACTTTATATATATATTTATATATATATATATATATATATATATATATATATATATTATATATATATATATATATTATATATATATTATTTATTTATTTTTATTTATTTATATATATATATATATATATATATATATATATATATATATATATATATATATATATATATATATATATATATATATATATATATATATATATATATATATATATATATATATATATATATATATATATTAACTTTATCACATACACAATTGTTCTGTGCATAGTAGAATTACTAAAAGGACCTCACTCAAACTGGATGGTATCTAATGGAGTTTTTATTCAAAAGTTACAAGCTTTTATATATATATATATGTGTATATATATATATGTATATTAATATTAACTTTATCACATACACAATTGTTCTGTGCATAGTAGAATTACTAAAAGGACCTCACTCAAACTGGATGGTATCTAATGGAGTTTTTATTCAAAAAAGTTACAAGCTTTTTGGACAAACAGTCCACATTATCAAGTATCCGTATCCGTATATATATATATATATATATATATATATATATATATATATATATATATATATATATATATATATATATATATATATATATATATATATATATATATATATATATATATATATATAATATATATATATATATATATATATATATAATATATATATATATATATATATATATATATATATATATATATATATATATATATATATATGTATATGTGTGTGTGTGTGTGTATATATATTTGTGTTGATAGTTTTGTATTACCTTCATGAGTATTAAATTCAGTGACTGTCGAAATGGTGAATCAGTATGGTGTTATTGAAACCCTTCTATGTCTGATGAATACCAAGTATGGATAACCTGTTTTAAAAGTTTGAAATCGACGGTCCTCGAATTGAGTCTCAAAGACAAGTCGCCAGCTCTTGCTGGGCTCCATTCAGTGTGAGTGACCTCGTCTATCAGGAAGCTGTGTAACATTATTGAGACTACCGTGAGACAGCGAGACAAATCCGGAATTGATGGTGATTTCTAAGCTGGAGGTAAAAATTGGAGATGAGTGGGGAGACGAATGTCCTGAAAAGAGGAGACATAGAAAAAAATACGTGACTGAAAGTTCGTCGCATAATTTGTGGAAGCTTTTATGTAGTGACATATATTTTATTTTTTACTGGCTTAAAGAGGATAATAAAAAGAAATATTTATTGATGATTATGGTAGAACACATGACTAAAGCGATAGGAAGAAACATTGAAGTGAAATTAAAGCAGAAATGAACGTGAAATAGCAAATCAAATAGAAACAGTATCCTAACAACGCCATACCTATTAAACCTGTTTTTTCCATATTGCTTTCGGTCCAACGGAAATGAGCCTTTCTTTGATTGACGCCTTGTTTCCTGCTTCCGAATTAGATAACGGGCAGTCTGAATCCCCATCGGCTCTGCTTTTCCAGCATTTCGGACGTTGGACTGGATTGTGGTCGCCTAGATTACTGTGTTCGTTTACAAACATTTCTGTTATTCGAATTTTGTCTGTCTTCGCTTTAGCATGGCAGTCAAGGTTAAGCTGACATTGATGTCGGTTACAGCACTTATTGGACGAATTTCTCTCTCTCTCTCTCTCTCTCTCTCTCTCTCTCTCTCTCTCTCTCTCTCTCTGGATAAAAAATAACGTTTCTCTCTGTCTCTCTTTCATTTTCTAACCCATGTGGCACGCTGGATGCACTTTCGGCTCATGACAGGTTTTAATTAAGAAACGGAAGGATCTCGACGAGGTAATCCTCACTCCAACAGAATGAACTCATTCGTCACGCAATTCTTTCTCTCTCTCTCTCTCTCTCTCTCTCTCTCTCTCTCTCTCTCTCTCACTTGCATTTTCTGTCCCGCATGGTACAGTAGACGCACTTTCGCCTCATGACAGGTTTTAATGAAGAAACGGGAGGACCTCGGCGAGGTAATACTTACTCCAACGGGATGAACTCATTCATTTCTTAATATCTCTCTCTCTCTCTCTCTCTCTCTCTCTCTCTCTCTCTCTCTCTCTCTCTCTGGATGAAAATAATGGAATTTGTTTAAATTTTTGTCTAAGATCGAGTCTTCGTGTTCTGGAAATTGTAATTATCTTATGACATAGGACTTTCATCATGTCATCCATTTCTTTTTTATTTCTGTCGAATACGGAGTTTGTACAATACGGTGACTATTGCCGGTTTATTTTTCGTAGTGAAGTACTTTATCATTTTTTATTTATGTACCTTTGTTTTTAAGTATTTTCTTATCATTTACGGTTATGTAAAGACAGACCGTTAACCACTAAATATTTTTATATATAAACCAGGATTGAAGTTGGAGAAAACAAAGGAAGTGAAAGACCCTTCTGAAGTGAGAATGTTACAAAATTGAGGCTAAACCAGCAGCAGTGATAGAGCCACACAGTTTGTTGGAAGAAGGAAAGAAACTCATCTTGCCAATCCATACAAGGAATGGGAATTTCCAGTTCGCAAATGGGGTTTGGGGTGGGTTTGTGAGCGTAACTTGGTTACAAGGTGGTCCATGAACATGACTAGTAGTTAACTGAAGCCAGTATTCTAATCTGTTGATGCTTACTTACCAAGTAAATGGCCCTTTTTGGCGAGGGAATAATGATAAATAATGATAACTAGGCATTAATCAGTTGCTGTACGACATCTCAACTCTGGGAGGACATTCAACCCAAGAGAGGCCCTCGAAAACCGCTTTCCATTCAGTCTGTTCCTTCCCTTTCAGCCACTTGGCCATCAGTCTCGAGTACCGATTGCTAACCGGTTTGATCAAAGCACGAACGCCTTCCGTTTCGTTTTATGCAAGGTCATCGACCCGAAACGAGGTTAGCTCGTAAATAAGGTTGCTGTTGCTGTTGCTGTCGTGGAATGAAGCCCCTGAACCAAAATGAGGCTCAAATAGATTGCTGACGCAATGAGGCAACTGAAACAAAGGCCATAGGGTCGACAAGAGGTCGCCGATTCCGAGTAAGGCTGCAGTGTAAAAATGATGACACTCACCCGCGATAAGGTTGCCTACTGACTCAAAATGAGTTCACTTGTGAAATCAGGTCATTGACCCAGATTGAGGTCAGCATAAAATAGGTTACTGATTCACAGATAGGTCACAGGTGTAAATTTTGGTCACTTATTCAGAATGAGGTCTTCTTTTTCATCCTTGCCGCTACTCTAAGGGGTCGGTTGCCATAATTCATTTTCTCCAACTATTCTTATGAAAATCGGCTTCCCGCTGAACCCGTCACATCCAAATCCTTCCTCACTTTATCACGCTGTCTAACCCTTTGCATCCCTCTCGACTTTCTACCTGTGTACCATCTCAGTCTCGACCCTCTTATGATGGTAGTAATAGTTACCACTCCTGTAGGTCTCTTGATTGGTTTCCTAGCCTCTCGTGGAGCGAGATCCTCAAAATCCTCCACGGCATGCTCACTTCTGTTTACTCCAGCTTCAGTTCGTCCTTCTTAATACCATGTTCCTAGACCATACATCATCACTGGTCTGACTACAATACCATAAATCTTTATTCTCAATTTATTTAGCATTCTTTTGTTACCCAATACCTCTGCCTTCCCCCTCCATTTCCTCAAAGCCTCTTACGTTCAACCTCAGTTTCACATCCTCCCTCCTGGCTGAAAGTAGATTTTTAGTACTTGAAATTCTCTACCTGTTTTACATCTAGGCCTCTTCTGTCTTGAATAAACAACTTAGACCCTTAATTCAAGCTATTCCTGCCACCCTCTTGCCCCTTTTTTGCAGATAATCACTAGATCATGTGCATACAACAGTTCACATAGTACAAACAGAAATTGGTTAATTGCTGATCTTTAATGTAAAGCAACTTCAAACCACAGGCTGTTATTATTGCTGTCCTTTTTTTTATATACGTGATTACAACGGCATGCCCAACTTTTCTGGCACTTTCCTCTGTCATGCACACCAAAACACTACCTCCCTTTGTATTTTATTAAATGCCTTTTCTCTGATTGTAAATGCACAGTTGAGCGTCTGATTACCTCCCAGTCCCTTTTACTGCAATGTTATAAAGATAGCATCAACGCACCTCTCCTCCTAATGAATTTGTACCTCTGTTAACCAATCTTCACAATTGTTCGTAATCTCTCTGAATGATATCACCGACTTCAAATTGGTTTAGTGTCCTGAAATTAGGTTACTGGCCTTGAATAAGGTCATTAACTTAAAATATGTCCACTTAAGTTTGATCGTTAACATTAAACTGCGTTTTCAAGTGATTAAGCAACCATTTATCCCCCACTTAATTTACCTACTAATTGGACTGTCAGCGAAAAGTGGTTTTTATTGATGCTTGAGGATACCAATATCCCGTGTACTTAGGCAAAATATTACGACCAATGATACTCGTGGATATTAGTGTCAAGTATGCATTAAGGAATGGCCGTGCGTTCAAGACAGCCCAATGAAACTTTAAAAAAATAATATTTTTTTCAGTGATTTATAAACGTGTTAATTTCTGTTGTCACTGGCCATGAAGAAACTTTTATAGATACGTGTAATTATTATTATTATTATTATTATTATTATTATTATTATTATTATTATTATTATTATTATTAATTAGTTTAGCCAACCACGTACAGTCGGGGAAAAGATTTTTTTTACCCCTCGAGTTCACGAGACATTGTAAATGGCAACGCCGCTTTTGTTTATGTAATTAAGTAGTAATACTATTAGCTGATTGGTGCAGACGTCTCCTTACCAGTTAACATATATTTACTTCCGTTATTTCATAAAAACTAAAATACGATGGTAAAAAAGTGTGAACAATCTGCAACGTGAAAACTGGGTTTATGTATTTTTTCTCAGGATTATATAAAACGCTTTAGAGGAGGGAAATTACGTAGAGTAATATCATCATGCAGTGTCGTTTGGCTCCTGAGACTGACACAGGAGACGGAGGTGGAGGGAGAAAGGTTGGAAGAAGGTAGAAGTTGTTCCTAGGGAAGGAAGGGACGGTGAACTGTCTAACCAAACCATGCGTAGCTTCGTTAACGACTTTGCTTATAAGTCCAAAATCTTTAGAAGCTACTGCGGAATTTCCATTTCTTCAATTGATACTGTCGCCACCGTGACTGAAAATAAATATCGATGCAATTGCTACAAAATCACATTCATTGTCCACAACCCATTTTTTCAAGACGTGAGAGAGAGAGAGAGTTGATATCATGTAATCACACAAATATCTAGCGAATGTAATTGCTTCTTAATGACATCACATAAATTTATTTTGCTCATCTATTCTCTTAAATGTGGCCAGCATTCTATTATGATATTAATGAGTGAACAGCCAAGCCATGCCATTGCTCCAGCATTTACGTGGAAAACAAGTTCTTTCCTCATTACTCTCTTGGAAGCTTGGAGAACCACTGTCAGGCAGCCTCTATCAAGGGATGAACACCGAAAGTATATAGCTTGTTAAATATCGTCTAATTAATATGCATACAGACATACACACACACACACACACACACACACACATATATATATATATATATATATATATATATATATATATATATATATATATATATATATATATATATATATACTCACACACACACACACACACACATATATATATATATATATATATATATATATATATATATATATATATATATATATATATATATATATATATATATAATATTATATAATCCGCTTACAGCCTCACCCGGCGATGTTGACCGCGCGTTTATTGTGAAATGTGCACGATATTAGTATACATTAAATGCTCTCTGCTATGCTATTCTTCTACTTCAAACACCCGTGCAGAGGGACCTTGGGTGGATGGATTCCACTTAAACCATTAAGATTGGTTGTAGATGAATGACACTTTCCTCAATTAACAGAATCCAGATCCAGGCTCTTATGAGACGAACCTATAAAATCATGGGAGGTCACATTCCACTTTTGGTCTGATGGTTGACTGCACCATCAATGACTCTTGGCTTTGAGACGCAAATATTAGATTTAATAGCAATTATGCTTCAGTTACTTGGTGCCGGTCATAGATCCCTTACAGACACACCAACATATAAATGACTGATATATATACACACACACACACACATATATATATATATATATATATATATATATATATATATATATATATATATATATATATATATATATATATATATATATATATATATATATATATATATATATATATATATATATATATATATATATATATATATATATATATATATATATATATATATATATATATATATATATATATATATATATAATATAATCAACACACAACCACTAGTGGAACAGAAATAAATCTCTGACTCACATCAGGATCGAACCCAGGTCTTTCAATTGAAAGGCAAGGGCGCTGCCCACTACGACTTGAAAGACGTGGGTTCGATCCTGATGTGAGTCAGAAATTTATTTCTGTTCACACGTGACTGTGTTTTGATTATTTCTACCTTATTCACTCAGAAGGGATAATTCGAATGATATGCTGTCAATTGGGTCATTGCTGAATCGGGAAGTTGGGGTAAACACGCTTGTGTGCAAGCAGTTAGCTTGCCAAGGTAATTCCTTGGGTGCAGTTGCTCTCAGGTTCCAACTTCTTTTATGACTTGTATGGCCTAGGGGGCTGCGCCCTTGCCTTTCAATTGAGACACCTGGGTTCGATCCTGATGTGAGTCAGAAATTTATATATATGTATGTATATATATATGTATATACAGTGTATACACATATATATATATGTATATTTATTAATATATATATATATATATATATATATATATATATATATATATATATATATATATATATATATATATACATACATACATTATATATATATCTATATATATATATATGTATATATATATATATATATATATATATATATATATATATAATTTATGTATAATAATATATTGTTTTGTGAATAATTTTTTTCTAATAATTTTTTCGTATTTAAAAGGATATTTATTTTGTCTTAGCCAAGAACTAAAGACATATGAAATTTGCGTGCAACAATGCAAATAGACAAAGCTTATTTTATTACAGGCTACTATAGAATTTTTGTATATGATAAACAAAAAAGGTATGCATTCTATATCCCAGTATCCATGCTACAAAGAATATTAAGTAAGTATAATTTGAAAGTAAAAGAGCGTTTAGCAACAGTAAGTGGCTGATAAATTATGATTAAAACTGTGGCATAATAAGATTGTTAATAGTAAAAATAACTCCATATGAACAGTTGTCCAAGTGATCTCAGCAGCAGTCGGTGGAAAGGAAACTTCGTTCTTAGCGGACCTCTGTTGGCCCTTCTTCTTGGGTAGACATCCTATATTCTTGGCCACAACGAATGAGCTCTAAAAAATGTTATCCG
>NC_089788.1:30301752-30361752 GCF_040412425.1 Macrobrachium rosenbergii | reverse complement strand
TACATTGGTTTTTTATGCTTTCATATTCCTGTGCAATGAAATTTTCCGCCTCTTTCCCCCTTCTCTGTTGGCGCGGTGGCATCAGTGTGACCCATGAATGCCAGCAGCAGACCTCTCAAGCTTAGCCTTAGTAACACTTCATATTATGTAATGAAAAGGCGCCATTCCTTGGCCTGACTCTCCTCTTCTATCCGGCTTATGCCCTGCGCGACTGTATGAATGATAAAGGAAGAATAGTTATTGTGTTTACAATTTGAAGTATATTTTTAATCTCGAAAGTATGGATGTTTTTTATTCATCTTATGTTGCAGGTTTGTGGTTTGTCAGTGATATAGGCTATCTTGAAAATTTGTAATTACGATTAATTTCAATCGGTGTGTGACCGAACATCCAGAATCAGGTAATGATTACGCTGGTATAAACTAATTCGGTGCAATATCACTATCAATAATGCTAATGTCAGCCGAACGTGATGGCCAGACAGAAACAGAATAAGGAACTGGAAGTGGAAAAAAAAAGTTGGCTCCGACTTACATAAGAAGCGTTCAGCTGGTTGGTGGAGAAGTGAATGATAAAAGGAATCGGGGAAAACGGTAACAAGACAAGAATCCAAAAGCTTGGCAGTATAGGAAGAGAAACAGTCGAATTGGAGGATTTCAACTCGTAGAGACATTTACCAAAATACCATTGCAGGAAGGTGCGTGTAGAGTTTTTTTTATTCATTGTACGTTTCCCCTCGACTTTGGACCACCTTATCTTGGTGAGGGGGCTCTCGAACCCTTGACATGAATAGTGTTTGAAGTTTGTTATAATGTCTTAGTTTTCCCATCTCTAGTAGATGGCGCCACTTGAACGGCTTCTGGTTGCCAAGGAAGCCAGATATATAAATCTGAAAAATTGATTTGCTACTGTTCGTATTACAATCATTATTTCTTTATCTGTTTGTTGTTTTGAATAATTCTATTATATTCACTTTTTGACTACGTTTCTGTAAGTACTATTCTATTCTCCTTGCCCCTGCTACTTAATCCTCCTCGCCTCTGCTACTCCATCCTCCTTGCCAATTCATGAATCTTTCCATCTTCGCCGCCTCTTGAGTTCGTTTTTCTTAGACTATTAGTTTCTTCTGCTTCATCAAGCAACACCACACAGGCAGGGCCCCATTTATACAAATTAAGTATCGTTCTGCTGCTACACTAAAATTCAGAAACATAATGATTATTTTTGTTATTAAATTTGGTAATTTTACCGTTACCTATAATTTATGCCCTTAATGGTTATATTCATCTTGGCTGAAAGGTGAAGGTAACTGGTGGTTAATATCAAAGAGCAAAGCCACTACACACTTCGGAACCACCGTTTCCTTTACATTGGTGTGCTCACCAGGGAGAGATATAATTTATCGGCATTTAAGTATAATTTATCGGCATATGAGTATTCCATTGAAGGTTTGACGTATTCTTAAATATTTTGGCTGGAATTCCGTGTTTTGGCTAATTTAGGTGGGATGCTACTTTGTGTAAGCGCATTGTTCTAGGCAGTTTTGAAGTCGACTGTTCGCAGGTTAGTCTAACTAGTAGTAACCGGGAATTTGCTGCTAATTTACTTTAGGTTAGTCCTTAGTTCTTGCTGTCTCATATTGATAGGTTACAATTATTAACCTGTGATTCTAGTTTTCTTTACTTTTCAGCTTTCTATTCTTGATATTTTTTTTTTCTTCTGTTTATAATGAATGTGATGTAAGTGATGTCTTTGGTAATGATTGTGGTGGTGTATCTTGGCTGAATGGTTGGTTTAATAATTATTATTTATTTTGAAAATTAATCCTGTTGAGTGAATTGAAGCTATTATCTGCAGTACATAATGGATCCTACATTTAAACTCTGGACGGACGAAGGTATCTCATTAGGTTTGTCGTAGGAAAATTTGGCGATGTTTATAGAAAGACGGATTGCTGAAGCAAATGAGAGGGATAGGAGAGCTCATGAACGTGATAAAATAAAAACAGAACAAGACAGAATAAAAGCAGAACAACAGGAGAATAAAAAGGTTCGAAAACATGAGTTGGAAATGAAGAAACTCGAATTAGAAAAACTGGATAAGGACGGAAACCGCACTGACAGGCCTGTATCTGTGACTGTTGATACTACCAGACCACTGCCTTTTAAAGATGGCGATGAAATTACAGATTATTTGACAAGGTTTGAGAGGATTGCTGAATTACATAAGTGGAAAAAAGAAGACTGGTCATTGCAACTTGGTACTCTTCTACAAGATAAGGCTTTAGCTATATTTTCCAACTTATTATCTAGTGTGACCAGTGATTGTGACCTACTTAAAGATACTCTACTTTTAGGATTTATGAAGACTGCCGAATTTTATAGACAGAAATTTCGAACTGCTAAGATTGAATCCAAATCAAATTACCATCAGTTTATGCAAGACCTTTGATTGATAGGTTAGGTATATATAAAACCTATGAAAGCATAAGAGAAGCAATGGTAAAAGAACCATTTCTAGCTACTCTTCCTGAGGACATTAGACTATTTGTTAAGGAAAGTAATCCAGTTAACTATGAAAGCATAAGAGAAGCAATGGTAAAAGATCAATTTCTAGCTACTCTTCCTGAGGACATTAGACTTTTGTTAAGGAAAGGAATCCAGTTAACTATGAAAGCACAAGAGAAGCAATGGTAAAAGATCAATTTCTAGCTACTCTTCCTGAGGACATTAGACTTTTTGTTAAGGAAAGGAATCCAGTTAACTATGAAAGCACAAGAGAAGCAATGGTAAAAGATCAATTTCTAGCTACTCTTCCTGAGGACATTAGACTTTTTGTTAAGGAAAGGAATCCAGTTAACTATGAAAGCATAAGAGAAGCAATGGTAAAAGATCAATTTCTAGCTACTCTTCCTGAGGACATTAGACTTTTTGTTAAGGAAAGGAATCCAGTTAACTATGAAAGCATAAGAGAAGCAATGGTAAAGATCAATTTCTAGCCACTCTTCCTGAGGACATTAGACTTTTTGTTAAGGAAAGGAATCCAGTTAACTATGAAAGCACAAGAGAAGCAATGGTAAAAGATCAATTTCTAGCTACTCTTCCTGAGGACATTAGACTTTTGTTAAGGAAAGGAATCCAGTTAACTATGAAAGCACAAGAGAAGCAATGGTAAAAGATCAATTTCTAGCTACTCTTCCTGAGGACATTAGACTTTTTGTTAAGGAAAGGAATCCAGTTAACTATGAAAGCATAAGAGAAGCAATGGTAAAAGATCAATTTCTAGCTACTCTTCCTGAGGACATTAGACTTTTTGTTAAGGAAAGGAATCCAGTTAACTATGAAAGCACAAGAGAAGCAATGGTAAAAGATCAATTTCTAGCCACTCTTCCTGAGGACATTAGACTTTTTGTTAAGGAAAGGAATCCAGTTAACTATGAAAGCATAAGAGAAGCAATGATAAAAGATCAGTTTCTAGCTACTCTCCCTGAGGACATTAGACTTTTTGTTCAGGGAAGGAATCCAGTTAAATATGAAAGCATAAGAGATGCAATGGTAAAAGATCAATTTCTAGCTACTCTCCCTGAGGACACTAGACTTTTTGTTAAGGAAAGGAATCCAATTAACTATGAAGAAATGGTTCGACTTGCAGACATTTATGCATCTCCACATAAATCATACCCTAGGGAAGAACGCAAGATGTCCAAAAGTAAGCAGGAGCATTAGCATGATGACAGTCAAGTCAGGAACAAGGGTGGCTAGTCCTTTTCTCGTACTGCTGCTGTTAATAAAAAGGGAACTTGCTGTTCTTGTGGTAACATTGGGCATGTTTCTTCAAAGTGTCCTGAGAAAGCTAAATTTAAAAAACAGACTGATAGTATGGAGGTCAAAACGGCACTCGGCGGCAATAATCAGGTTTCAGGTCCCATGATTTCAGGTACAGTAAATGGTGTTTGGGTTAGCACTATCCTGCGAGACACTGGGTGTGCAGGTGTTGTTGTTTCAGAAGATATTGTGCCTGCTCTTGATTCAGAGAATTGTAAACTTGTTTCAGTTATTGACATTTTGGTAGAGAAGATAAATTTCCAGTAGTCAATGTATACCTGAAAGGTGATTGGTTCAGTGGTTGGGCCGATGCTGTTAGAGCCCCTTGTGCAGTTCTTGGGAATATTAAAGGAGTTTCTAGTGATTTTTCATATTTTTGTCAGGGTTCTGTCAAAGTCAGGGCAATTACCAGAAAACAAGTTAGAGACAAAATTCATCC
This sequence comes from Macrobrachium rosenbergii, assembly GCF_040412425.1. Taxonomy (NCBI): domain Eukaryota; kingdom Metazoa; phylum Arthropoda; class Malacostraca; order Decapoda; family Palaemonidae; genus Macrobrachium; species Macrobrachium rosenbergii. The sequence continues at coordinate 30,357,489 of NC_089788.1, read as the reverse complement.
ACTGAATTTACCTGATCATTTTAATCTCGATGTTTCTCATGATTCTTTCCAACAGCAGCAGCAAAACTGTCAAGATCTCGAGGAAATACGTAATAATTGTAATAGTGGCAGGATTATATCTGGGAATAATGAGTTGAAATATAAATTTGTCCTTGAAAATAATCTGATATACAGGTTTATAACTAATTGTCACACAACTAACCTTATGCATAAGAAACAATTGGCTCTACTCTCTAAATTTGTTCCTCTTGTTTTGAAACTTTCACACGATGTTCCTATTGCAGGTCATTTTTCACACAGGAAGATTTTGATAGAATTAAGGAGGTATTCTGGTGGAAAGGAATGACTTCTGACATACTTAGGTATTGTCGTTCTTGTAATGTGTGCCAGAAAACGACGCATGCTGGGAAGATTACTAGAGCACCACTGCAAAAATTGCCAATAATAACGACCCATTTTTCAAAAGTAACTACTGATTTGGTAGGACCTTTCACCCCGGCTACACATGGCTTTAGTTATATTCTCACATTACTTGATAATGCTTCAAATTATCCCGATGTTGTTCCATTGAAAGAAATTTCATCGGTTGCAGTTGCTGAAGGTTTAATTACTATTTTTTCCAGGTTAGGGATACCAAGAGGATTAGTTTCAGGTCAAGGAAGTCAATTTAAATCTGAACCAGTGCAACAGGTACATAAGTTGTTTGGTGTTAAACCAGTTTTTTCTACACCCTATCACCCTGCTTCCAACGACGAAATTGAGAGGCAGCATCTAATCCTCAAGAGTATATTGAAGAAACTTTCAGAATCACAGCCCTCAGAATGGTCAAGGTATACAGTATACCAGCAGCATTATTAGTAATGCAAGAAATACCCTGTGATTCTACTGGTTTTCTTCCTTTTGAGATTTTGTACAGCAGACAGGTCCCCGGTCCATTAATAAATCTATACAGGAGTTGATTACTAACAAGAAAGAAGACTGTAAGGATAATGTGTATTCATATGTCTTAGAATTAAGGGAGAAATTATCTACAATCTCTGTTATTGTCAAGGAGGACCTCCCCCTCGATATGGGACCACTTTGACTTGGTGAGGGATCTCTTGAACCCCAGGAACCTGTTACCAGGTTTAAGCCCAAGAGTCCCATATACCATTATAGATTATAAATAATTTTGGGTTAAATTTGTGGAATTTTCCACTTTTACTAAAATTTATTTTACCTGATAAATAGGGAAAGATATCACAGCTGGGATTGGGTTTATATTCGAAGCTAAATAGTGGGAACTGTGGTAGGACCAGCAGCTACCCAGTAATGTTCAGACCTGAGAGATATCAGATTGATGTCTCAAATGCAGAACTATTCATTAGGGCTGGACCACGGATTCCAGGGGGGTCTGGTTCTAGGGATAGGACTCTCAGCATTCTATCCGGTTTACCCATGATATGATTAGGATGGGGACGATCGTATCCTTGAAATACTCTCAGTCCTAGCAAGCGGGTTTGGTTTACACTTGGGCCACTCTAATCACGTTGTGCCATCCCCTACGGGGTAGGGTAGGGGGCGGACATTTGGGAGTCAGTTCTCACTTGTGCCATTGGTGGAAGAATAAACTCCATGAAAGGCTGATGATATCTTTTTAAGGTTTTCAGGTTTATTTATTTATTTTTATTTATTTATTTTTTATATATACTCTACCTTGATCTTTATGCTAAGTAGTGTTAAAGATTTAAGTATCCCTGGGCCCTTTGATGGTAGCGACTCGGCACAGCTGGCAACCGCTGGAACCTCTTCTGATAACCTCTCCCTGAAAAAAAACAGAAAAAAATACTAATGAAATTACACTGGAACCTCACGCTCCAGTACAAAACAAACCCAAAAGAAGTAAATATCGTCCTGACCCAACCTTGACTCACTTCGGCTCCCTCTTTGGGAGTGGAAGTTGGTCAAGTTTTCTATTCTAACCTTAGAAACAGAACGGAAAATTTCAGCCCAAAAGTTAGAAAACTACCTATTAAACAGACATTCAACGACAGAAATGTCGTTTAGACAGATAAGAGAAAATACGTGGCTTATAGAAGCCACAACAAAGAGTCAGTCTGAGGACTATATGTCTATAACAACAATAGATAATATAAAAGTAAAAATTAAAAAAACATGACACTAAGAACAGCATTCAGGGTACCATTGCGCTTCCTGAGAACAGTGACGAACCAATCGAAAAGAATATTCTCTTGGACTCTCTTAAAAAAAGATATCCCAGAGTCCAAGATTGTGAGGTATGTAATATACCGAGAAAACAGAAAATAAGAAAATGTTAAAAATCACGAAAATAAAATATGAGGGTCAAGATCTACCCCAAAAATAAAAGTTTCAGGTCAAAACAGAGAAATAAGGCCGTATGTCCCAAAGCCACTACAGTCAAAACTGTAGTAAATATGGGCATGCAAAAAAATATTGTCGAAACGAACCTGTATGTGCGTATTGTGGATCTGAAGAACATGCCACACAATGTAATTATAGCGAACCAAAATGTATAAACTGTGGGCAGAATCTTCATGCAAGATCCAAAGAATGCAAGTATTACATGTGCAATACGGAATTGAAAATGCTACAAGAAAGAACAGGGATGTCTATTAGAGAGGATAAATTAGAATTGAAAGTCAAGAACCTGCTAAGAAACTTACATATGCCTTGACAACAAGAGCTAATAATGAATCAGAAATACTGTACATACAGATAGAAGTAACAAACCGCAGCCAAATAAATCTCACGAAGGAAATAATGTTTTACAGCAGAAAAATAGAATGGTAAAGAATCAGGCAACAAGCACAAAGGTTATGGGTAACATTTTATCCAACTCAATTGAAATGTTAAAGCAAATAGCACAAGATGATGATACTACTATACAGAAGAAACAGAGGAAAGTCGTGATGGAGTGGAAATTAAAGATAAAAAAAGGCCTTTGGAGAGGATAAGAGAGACAGACAGTGCAGTAATCCCTGGATAAATGGGACGGTCACCACTGTAATACCACCTGGATAAAAGGGACAGTAATTTTTGGATAAATGGGACAGACAGTACAGTAATACCTGGATAAATGGGACCGACTCCGCATTAATACCACCTGGATAAAAGGGACAGCACAGGAACACCTGGATAAATGAGACAGCCACCACAGTTATACCTGGATAAATGTGTGTGTGTGTCTGTGTGTGTATGTATGTATGTATGTATGTATGTATGTATGTATGTATGTATGTATGTCACACATCACCACAAGTGAGAAAATAGAGATTGGTTGTAGGTCCTGACCGTCATAACCAGTCAGGAACTACACCCATTCTCATATTTTTACAGCTGTGGTGATGTGTGATAAACAAATCACGTGTTAATGAGATAATTTTATGCGTATTAATGTATGTATGTATATATATACATATATACATAAGATATATATGTTACACAGTCAAGAGGAAATTTTATTGCTCACCTTTTACTACAAAGTTGATAAGTCCCATCTATTGGTAGCTTGATAATGACTGCATCAAAAAGGCTACTGGTAACGTACATTTGTACATACACACACGCATTCTCTCTCTCTCTCTCTCTCTCTCTCTCTCTCTCTCTCTCTCTCTCTCTTTCAGGTCTACAGCAAAACAAGCGTTAACCAAAATAACTTATTGGATAAAAATCTAACATAACTGGATTGCAAAAAGCAGGATATGAAATAAAATGGAATTCTAATGTACTCCAACCGGTCAAACATATTAAAGTCCATCATATTCAACTGATTGTTCTTTTTAAAACTTTTCCCCTCAGTAGGTCAAAATAAGTTAAATTCCAGTATATTCCCAGTGAGTACATCTTTAACCTTTCTCAGAGAAAAATCTGAAGAAGTCAGATAAAACCCTTGTTAAACAAATGCATAAAAACAAAGATAAGGGAATTCCTCCCATATTTCTTATATAGTACACACAATGTAATAAATGCTTGACACAAGCTAGATATATGTTAAATGAAAAGAACAATCTACAGTTTGGGAAACCTAAACTGTTTAGTACCTCCAAACAGCAATGTTCACAGTCTTAATCGACAGGTCTCAAACCACAGAGTCTTCACTGGAGACTTCTAATAATATTCAGTGTTGGTCTTCGAATGACCATTTGTGTGATAACTAATCCTTTCACACCCTGGTACTCTGCCCAGAAAATAACACACCTACGAACTAATTTACCAGAACCTGGACATTTATGGCAAACGAACTCACAAAGTCTTGTTGCAAGGTATGGATGTTCTCACATCTCAAGAATACTTAAAACATTTTACACGTATACTGTTTTACTAATTAGGAAACACGCCAGACACCAGCTAATCATCCTCTCAAGGTTCTCCACAATGCCTTTAGCCACACTTATTAATCAAACATCCACTGTGTATTGTAATTCATAAAATACGTGTGACCTATGAGCTTTTCAACAAACGTAAAAAATATATTATTTGAGGTAACGTATTAAAGGACGTTTAGAAGCACTGATTATATAAATATATTATTATATATTATATATATATATATATATATATATATATATATATATATAATAGGATGATATATATACATATTTATATATATAATATATATGCATATATATATATATTATAATATATATATATATATATATATATATATATATTATATATATTTATGATATATATATATTATATATATATATATATATATATATATATATATATATATATATATATATATATATATATATATATATATATATATATATATATATATATATATATATATATATATATATATATATATATATATATATATATATATATATATATATATGATATATGATAGTTTATATATATAATATATATATATATATAATATATATATATATATATATATATATACATACATATATATTATTATATATAAATATGTATATATATCATTCTATTATATATATATATATATATATATATATATATATATATATATATATATATATATATATATATATATATATATATACAAATATATTATATATATAAATATGTTAGAAAAAGCAGAGAATCTGCTCTACCTCGTATTTTTTCATATACGTTGTTTAAGTTTGAATTTTTTAGTTGATAATAAGCTTCAAACCAGCGAAGGACAGGAACTCAGGCTACAGTTCCTGTCCTTCGCTGGTTCGAACCTCAGAAAATATAAAGTAATGTATGTGTTAATTGAAAAAAGGATAGATAGCTGTATATATATATATAATAATATATATATATATAGTGAAGTGGTCTAAAGTTATTGAAGATTTTAAAATGGCTCCTATTCTTATCGAGATTTATTCAGCCATCTAATTCAGCTCTACCAGATAGGAATAGGGTTATTTAAAATCTTCAATAACTTTAGACCACTTTAACACATATTTTCTTCCCTTTCACATAGACAGTGCTGGAAACATGCAATGGATGAGGTGTTGGAACTCTACAGATAGGAATAGGTTGGACTAGACAGTGCTGGAAACATGCAATGGACCAGATACCAGATACGAGAGAGAGTGGGTGGGTGCAAGATCTAGTTTCTCTAGATCTTGGGTGGGTGCAAGGCAGAGGCGAAGGACGTAGCAGTAGGTTCAACACACTGTAGGTGAGTTTTCTGTATAGGTGGGAGGTTCAGCTAATGCATTGGTTTTCTGCATGGGAGGTTCATCCTTAATTTGTATAAGGATGAATGTGGTAGTGGCTATTGCCTTGTTTCTTCTCTCGGGCCACCCCAAATGGCCGGAAACTTCATACAAATCTATGTATGTTTATGATTATTCGTTTACGCAGTGCAGTTAAAGGCCTCTTAAAAACGGGTAATGATGTGTACGAGTATTGCATTACAAAATTGCCCTTATTAGAATGTGATGGCTGGAAGGGACACCGAGAATTATCAAGTTTCATTTTGCCTCTCTTTTGTTGTTATGAAAGGAGACATCTATAGCTCCCTCCCCCACCCACCCAGACAAACGCCTGTTTCATATCCCTCTATTCCCACCCTCCCCCAGTTGAGGTTGTAAGTCTTAGGTGAGCCTATTGATTTCCTTGAAAGAGTCTTCTCATTCTGCTAAAGATGCTGAGCTCTTGATTTATCAGGATGCTCTCTCTCTCTCTCTCTCTCTCTCTCTCTCTCTCTCTCTCTCTAGCTCTAGAGTATATATAGCTATATATATATATATATATATATATATATATATATATATATATATATATATATATATATATATATATATATATATATATATATATATATATATATATATATATATGACTTTTTTATCACAGTGATTTATATACAATCATGAAGTTACAATATATATATATATATATATATATATATATATATATATATATATATATATATATATATATATATATATATATATATATATATATATATATATATATATATATCAACAGCAAAGACGATTTGAAGTCATATGAAGGAATTTAATCATTCATGTACGTGCGCTCAGGCTTCACATATAATGTGAAAAGCATAAAAGTAAAATCCAGTGTATGTGTGTGTATATTTTCATTTTTGATTCCGTTAGGATGTACTGCCCATTTGCAGGATACAAACATGTATCCATACTACCATTTTACCTCCACTTATATATTATAATATGTATATATATTTATGTATGTAGGGGGTAAAATGGTAGTATGGATACATGTATGTATCCTACAAATGGACAATACATCCTAACTGTATAAAAAATGATAATATACACATACACATACACTGGAATTTATTTTTGTGCTTTTTACATTATATGCGATGTCTGAGCGCACGTACATGAATGATTAAATTCCTTCATATATATATATTTGTATATTATATATATAGTATATATATATATATATATATATATATATATATATATATATATATATATATATATATGTGTGTGTGTGTGTGTGTGTAAATATATATTGTATATTATATATAATATATATATATATATATATATATATATATATATATATATATATATATATATATATATATATATACGACCCCATGAAAGGTGAAAATTAAAGACCAGGTACCAAGCGCTTTCGTGTATTGCTTACACTTCTTCGGGGTACAAAGTAACAAGGCATGATTTACCTTTAGCTTCTGGACAAAATTTTAGAATTGATAAAATTATGTGTTAAGGATTGCAAGTTTGTTTTTAACGGAAATCATTACCTTCAAAAGTTTGGGATGGCTATGGAAATCCCTTTCCCCAGTTCTTAGCAACCTATAAATGGAGTTTTTGAAGTAAAAATATTGCCTGCTATTTTGCCTAAGGGGTTCTTTGGTTTCGATACGTTGATGACATATTCTATGTTTGGCCCATGTGCGAAAATTTGAACAGTTTTTTGGACAAGGTAAATCATTTGGTACCTTCTATTAAATTCACCGTTGAAGAGGAAAATAATTGTTCATTACCGTTTTTAGATGTTTTGGTTCATAGAAGGGATAGAACTTTTTGTGTTTGATGTTTACAGGAAACCTACCAACGCCTGTTCTTATGTCCACTATTATTCAGATCACCACGTTAATGTAAAACTCTCAGTTTTTTGTAGCATGTTTTTAAGGGCATTAAGGATATGCAGCCCGGAATTCTTAGACTCTGAATTTTGTAAAATTTACGACGTAGGAATTATGTTAAAATACCCAAAGTTTTTAATCGACAAATCTTTACAGAAAGCTAGAAACATTTTTATTCCAATAACAATAGGGAGCCTTTGGTGAGAGAAAATATTTTGACACTTCCATATAACGTAAATCTTTGTTTCATTAAAAATTACTGAAAATTTTCAAGATAACTGTTGTTTACAAGAATTCAGGGACACTTCAGAATATCATTGTTCGTAACTCCCCAAAACAAATTAATGGCTGTATTTACACGATTCCTTGTGCTGGATGTAGTAATAAATACCTTGGTCAAACTGGTAAAGAACTAGATTATCGTCTAAAACAGCATCGTTACGCAGTTCGAACAGGCCAATTGACTAGTGCTTTATTTGTAATTATGAATGATTTTAACCATTGTATGGACTGGAAAAATTCATCTGAGATAATTTTTTGTAACCACATTGTTAAGAGAAATATAATTGAATCTGCCTTTATTAAGCATTTTAACAATCAACTTATGAATATTAGTTCGGTCTTTTTAAATTAGATAGTTACCTTGTTCATAAAATTGTAGGGAAGTACAATGTTACCTTTTAGCAATAGCCTGTTCTAACTGTAGTTTCAGTTCTTAAGTATTTTTAAAGTATTTTTTGTTTGGTATGTGACAATTTGACTTCAAACTAGTGATTGCATTCAGTAATGATGTTTAGCTTGTTAGTGGCTTTGATCTTTGTTTTGTGAAGTTTTCTTGTTTATGTCAATCTTTATTTATTTTACTTTGTACCCCAAGAAGTGTACGCAATACACGAAAGCGCTTGGTACCTGGTCTTTAATTTTCACCTTTCATGTGGTCGTCTACGTATATATTTGTCACGTGCAGTTTGGTGACTTATTGCTGATATGGAAGCCACGCGTGAACTCTACAACTTATGCTGTATACTATCCTGCTTTGGTGGCTATCGTGACGACTTTCTGCTCTACATTGATCAGGGCCCACAAGCTGAAGCTTCGTTACAGATTCCTGAGGAACTGCTTATTGGAACAAGTAGTGCCAAAATCGTTCATTCCACGAAGATTGCTTAAATTGGCTGACCGACCTTTTGATGACTACCAACGCTTAATCTTGCAGAAATATATTGAAATGGCGAAAACAGATGTTCAAGATGCTTTTTATAATTTGAGTGAAAAACGACGCAGTTTTCATATGCTCATTCCTGTAGATTGGAAACATCCGCTTATGAATTATTGTTATAGGAAGCTGAGAACTACATGCCGCAGAGTAAGTAACAGACTAGAAAGAAAGCTGAAGGGTTTGATCGAAAACAGTGACTGGAATAATCATGCTAACCCCGATTTTGTGATAAACTTGTCAAGTAGACCGTTACTGGAGGAAGATGTCTCAAGTGCTCTAGGTTACGGATTAAGCTTTTCGTTTTCTAAAGAAAATGTTGACTACGTAGATGTTGCCAACTCCTTTAATTATCTGGAAAGGAATTGTAGTCTGTCTAGTGATGAGCTTAGTATTTGCAAAGGTATTGTTTACGGTGCCCTGTCGAAACCAATACCAACTAGTGTTCCTAGACGTTTCATCAAGTGTTACAGTGACTTGAAAAATGATAATGACCTGCATATTACGAAGGCTGATAAATCCCAGGTTCTGGTGATAATGGATAAAGATGATTATGTTAGAAAAATGTGTAATCTTTTGTCAGATAATGTAACTTACTCAGAACTACGAAAAATCCTAGCGACTGTTAATAGTAACTTTAATAAGAAATTAAAAAGTGTCTTAAAAGGAAATGATGCTCTAATCAGTTTTCTTCGCAGTGTGCAACTTACCGTATATGTATGGTCTTATTAAAACACACAAGTTTGGTAATCCTGTCCGCCCAATAATCAGTTCTGTTGGTAGCGTTTCATATAAACTGTCTAAATGGTTGGTTCGGATTCTCACGCCTATTGTCGGAAACATATCCCAATCGCATATAAAGAATAATACAGATTTTGTTGAAAAAATTAGTAATTCTCGCATAAATTACGACTTTAAAATGGTCAGTTTTGATGTAACTTTTTTTTACCAATGTCCCAGTTGACGATTTATTGGCCTTTTTAGCTGACGAATTAACAAGGCATGATTTACCTTTAGCTTCTGACAAAATTTTAGAATTGATAAAATTATGTGTTAAGGATTGCAAGTTTGTTTTTAACGGAAATTATTACCTTCAAAAGTTTGGGATGGCTATGGAAATCCCCTTTCCCAGTTCTTAGCAACCTATAAATGGAGTTTTTGAAGTAAAAATATTGCCTGCTATTTTGCCTAAGGGGGTTCTTTGGTTTCGATACGTTGATGACATATTCTGTGTTTGGCCCATGTGCGAAAATTTGAACAGTTTTTGGACAAGGTAAATCATTTGGTACCTTCTATTAAATTCACCGTTGAAGAGGAAAATAATTGTTCATTACCGTTTTTAGATGTTTTGGTTCATAGAAGGGATAGAACTTTTGTGTTTGATGTTTACAGGAAACCTACCAACGCCTGTTCTTATGTCCACTATTATTCAGATCACCACGTTAATGTAAAACTCTCAGTTTTTTGTAGCATGTTTTTAAGGGCATTAAGGATATGCAGCCCGGAATTCTTAGACTCTGAATTTTGTAAAATTTACGACGTAGGAATTATGTTAAAATACCCAAAGTTTTTAATCGACAAATCTTTACAGAAAGCTAGAAACATTTTTTATTCCAATAACAATAGGGAGCCTTTGGTGAGAGAAAATATTTTGACACTTCCATATAACGTAAATCTTTGTTTCATTAAAAATTACTGAAAATTTTCAAGATAACTGTTGTTTACAAGAATTCAGGACACTTCAGAATATCATTGTTCGTAACTCCCAAAACAAATTAATGGCTGTATTTACACGATTCCTTGTGCTGGATGTAGTAATAAATACCTTGGTCAAACTGGTAAAGAACTAGATTATCGTCTAAAACAGCATCGTTACGCAGTTCGAACAGGCCAATTGACTAGTGCTTTATTTGTACATATGAATGATTTTAACCATTGTATGGACTGGAAAAATTCATCTGAGATAATTTTTGTAACCACATTGTTAAGAGAAATATAATTGAATCTGCCTTTATTAAGCATTTTAACAATCAACTTATGAATATTAGTTCAGGTCTTTTTAAATTAGATAGTTTACCTTGTTCATAAAATTGTAGGGAAGTACAATGTTACCTTTTAGCAATAGCCTGTTCTAACTGTAGTTTCAGTTCTTAAGTATTTTTAAAGTATTTTTTGTTTGGTATGTGACAATTTGACTTCAAACTAGTGATTGCATTCAGTAATGATGTTTAGCTTGTTAGTGGCTTTGATCTTTGTTTTGTGAAGTTTTCTTGTTTATGTCTATCTTTATTTATTTTACTTTGTACCCCGAAGAAGTGTACGCAATACACGAAAGCGCTTGGTACCTGGTCTTTAATTTTCACCTTTCATGTGGTCGTCTACGTATATATTTGTCACGTGCAGTTTGGTGACTTATTGCTGATATATATATATATATATATATATATATATATATATATATATTTATATATATATATATATATATATATATATATATATATATAATATATATATACTAATAGCCACAATGCCCTCTTAACTTCTCGAACTCTTCACGCGTTTTTGGACATGCTTGTGACTACGAAGCCGTAAGATCCAAACGCAAGAAATTGAAGAAACTGTGCTGGCCAGTCGCGGGAAACGAACCTGCGTCACCATAAACACAAGGAGGTCGCGTTGCCGACCTGACCACGAGAAGGATAAAAGTCAATTACCTCTCGTACATACATATACCTGTTGTTTTCAGATATATTTATTAGAGCTGGAATAGACCTATCCTCACCATCGTAGCCAATTGGGCAATCGTTTTTATTGCTTTTACACTGAAATATATATGTAGAATCTGCTGGTTACTTTTACCAGACACATATGTAATTCTGATAGCCACAGTGCCCTCTTAACTTCTCGAATTCTAGCGCGAAGAATTCGAGAAGTTAAGGGGGCATTGTGGCTATTAGAATTACATATGTGTCTGGTAAAAGTGACCGGTAGATTCTACATACACATTTCAGCTTAAAAAGCAATAAAAACGATTGCCCACTTGGCTATGATGGTGAGGATGGGTGTATTCCAGCTCTAATAAATATATCTGAAAACAACAGGTATATGTATGTACGAGAGGTAATAGACTTTTATCCTTCTCGTGGCCAGGTCGGCAATGCGACCTCCTTGTGTTTATGGTGACGCGGGTTCGTTTCCCGCGACCGGCCAGCACAGTCTCTTCAATTTCTTGCGTTTGGATCTTATGGCTTCGTAGTTACAAGCATATCCAAAAAAGCGCGAAGAATTCGAGAAGTGAAGAGGGCGAGGATGGGTCTATTCCAGCTCTAATAAATATATCTGAAAACGGCAGGCAGGTATATGTATGTACGAAAGGTAATAGACTTTTATCCTTCTCATATAGTTCTTCGTTGGGCGAGCGGGTTCCGTTCTCAGCTACCACTCTGTTGGCCGCGAGTTCGAATCTCCGACCGGCCAATGAAGAATACGAGGAATTTATTTCTGGTGATAGAAATTCATTTCTCGCTACAATGTGGTTCGGATTCCACAATAAGCTGTAGGTCCCGTTGCTAGCTAACCAATTGGTTCTTAGCCACGTAAAATAAATCTAATCCTTCGGGCCAGCCCTAGGAGAGCTGTTAATCAGCTTAGTGGTCTGGTTAAACTAAGACATACTTAACTTTTTATCCTTCTCATGGTCAGGTCGGCAACGCGACCTCCTTGTGTTCATTCTGTTTCCCGCGACCGGCCAGCACAGTCTCTTCAATTCCTTGCGTTTGGATCTTTTCGGTTACAAGCATATCCAAAAAGTGCGAAGAATTCGAGAAGTTAAGAGGGCATTGGTTTTGGGTAAAAGTGAATAGATTCTATTTGGTATATTTTATAATATATATATATATATATACTGTATGTTATATATAATAATAATAATAACAACAACAATAATAATAATAATAATAACTAATAATAATAATATATAATAATAATAATAATAATAATAATAATAATAATAATAATAATAATAATATATATTTTAGTTGTTTTCATTTTTTCCATTATGTATACATTCACCATAGAATTTTAGGATGAATCATTTAGTCAAGTCCACCTTTTCATCTGAAATAACGGTATTTGTCTTTCACGTCTAGTCATTCTGCTATCTAATAAGAGAGAATGCGTAATTTTGAAAATAATAATAATAATAATAACAACAACAACAATAATAATATTATAAAATCATTTTTTCTACGTCATCACTTCACATTTACAAGTTGGTTAAGAGATGCGGCATAATAGCTCATACATTATAAAATCACTCGTCAGTTGGTTAGAAATAAAACACTAAATACTCTAGGTAAGTAAAACTGACGGACATTTAGGCACGCAGGAACCACAAATATCTGTTGCTTTTTTCAATTACAAATGGTAGCTACATATCGTACATGTTCATCAATTGGTGAGGCAAGAACCTCCTCTCCACTTCACAGACTGAAAGTGTCATGAGTTTAAGGACCGTATTTTCGCATGTCGTCCCATTTCAAAAGGTTTAACTTTCACAAATCTCTGGTCCTCTAGAGAGGCATGCTTTCGGCCCGTTGCATTCCCGTCGTCATCCTCGACGTAAAAGTAATACGACTGTGGCAGGGTTGCACCCGAAACTTCCAACTGACTGTTTGAGTAAGAAGAGCAAAGGCATGGTAGAGATTAACCTATGCTTAGAGTAGGAACAAATTCAGGTATGCTTATGAGTTTCCTAATTATTTGGATAACATTCACCTACAATTTAATGTGTTTGCCAAAGGATAATGTTTTAATTAGGGCTAATCCTAAGTATTTAAACTCTTTCTCGTATTCGGTGACCAACGTTCCCAAAAAAATCAATCTGCTAGGCACCGTGTTGTGTATGAGGAAAAAATATAAGCTTGATATTTTTTCGAATTTGGAAGAAGGTGAATTGCCTAAGAAGATAGATTTTTATGTAAAAATTTATCTTTTAGATCGTTCATATAATCTGAGACATCGTCATCAGCGAATAGCGGCTTCACTTCACCAGCAATGACAAATAATTAATGAACAAGATGAAACACAGCTGGCCTAAATTGGAATTAGGAACTCCGCAAATAGTTGGCTAAAATCGGAACATATCCTACTTAAAATACACGTAGTGTTGTTTTGAGAACAGGATTTCAGACACTGCTCCTAAAGCCACAGTTTGCTCGGTTCTACACAATGTGAAGCACTGTCAAGAAATTGTGGTATAGAAGAAACCAGTGTTTCATTATAACTTGTGCAGTACGTTTGTCGCAGCAGAAACCAAACTGACAGGCCTTTGACAAGGTTTGGGTAGCAGTAAAGTTATCCATCTGTTTAGTGCAAGTCTTTCAAATCTTTTTGGTAGGAAGGAAATGGTACGAAAATTGTCCATAATAGTAACAGACCCTGCCACATGGACAGATGTAGCTGCTAGATTAGTCCATTGAAAGTTTTTCCTGCATATGGAATTTTCAGATTTGGTCAACTCATCCCGTTTTGATTCTCTTGTATCAAACCTAATATTTTGGGATGAAGCTGCGAGCTCCTTGTCCTTTTCCACCTGGCTATAACCCAATCAGATCGGCGGAATATCAGGAACCTATTTCAATGTGTGGATCAGCGGAATCCATTTCGGGTGTCTCTTTTCATGTTATGAAATGTATGCATTTTATGGATGCCAATAAGGAAATGGTGTCTTTTGCGTCACCTTTTCATGTTTTCGTTCTGTAACCAGTCTTTTTGCACTGCGATTCGCTGTTTTATTTTCCGATCCGGATGTTGCAATGTTGAATATATGAAGAGCAAACGGAGCGTAATATGAGGGGAGGCGTTTGATGTTCAGCTCGCTTTCAAACAGTCTGTGACGGTTGTGTAATGAAATGAAATGAAGGATTTGAATGTTGTTTTTGGCATGTCGACACAAGATAGCATTCTAAGCCGATAAAAATCTAAGAAAAAAAAAGGCATTTAAGTGTTTTGAAGTGGAAAGCGTCGGTGCGATCTCTCTCTCTCTCTCTCCTCTCTCTCTCACACGTATCTGTAAATGCTGACCGTCCTCATGAATGATTTGAACTTTGATGTGGATACTCAAAATTTGGGAAATGATCTTTCTCTGAATTTGGCAAAAATGAATTGCGAATTGTCGGATCCTATTAAACTTAATATTTTGGACAATTTTGCTGTTTATAGATTTCATTAGGTGACGGTCTCTCTCTCTCTCTCTCTCTCTCTCTCTCTCTCTCTCTCTCTCTCTCTCTCTCTCTCTCTTTTCTCTCTCTCTCTCTCTCTCTCTAGGCCTCTATCACAAGTTGTGATTGGTAGGATATCATTTTCGTACAGAGAGAGAGAGAGAGAGAGAGAGAGAGAGAGAGAGAGAGAGAAGAGAGAGAATGTAACATAAATTTGTGGTAAAAGCAGCACTTGAGCCGGCTATCAATTTATCAGGAAGGATATTGAGAGAGATGCAGTATAAATATACAAGAAAAAAAAATAATCGCTGAGAAACGAGGCCGACATTTGTATTGGGACAAAAAGACCGTTGGGGAGGAAGGGCGAATATTTAGTACAAAAAAAAAAACTCGCTAGCAAAGAGGGAGAGACAGGCATAGTGGCAAAATAGATATATATGAGGAATGAAAAATATTTGAAAAGAATGCAGACAGTGAGAAGATGAGAGAGCGAAAACCATGAACATTGGAAAAAGCAAATTTTCAGATCGTCGTAGAATTCACTTGAACGGATCGTTTCCACGACCGATGCCTCGTTTGGTTTTATTCCAAACCGAACAGTTTGTTCACAATGTTAAGTATATCTTAGTTTTACCAGACCACTGAGCTGATTAACAGCTCTCCTAGGGCTGGCCCGAAGGATTAGACTTATTTTTTTCACAGTGCGGGTATCATGTTTCGGATTGAGATTAGCTGTTACTTTTCAGACTTAAAAACGTGGCAATACATTTAGTATAGTCCATATAAATGGGCCTTTGGTATGTCTCGACAGGCAATTAGTATTTCGTTTCTGAGGCTTCGTTTCAGATTCAAAACAGATGTTTTATTGTCCTAGACATTTATCCAAATTTCGCGGAATTTATTTCGTTGTTTCTGAGGCTTTGTTTTCATATCGTAGAATGTTCAGAGAATAATTAACATTTATTGTGTAGTCGACTGAAACACCTTTGTTTCAAATTCCACTTTTATAAGGGGTCTTTGAAGGTAATTTTTGTTAATGAAAGGAACTTGAATAAATAAATCAGACGTTTTAATAGGCATACGTCCGTCCTAATGAGAGAAAGTCAGAGTTAATGGAAGTCTTTATCTGAGAGGAACTTAAAATATAAGAAAATCCGTAATTGTCATACCATAGAAATCAGGGACATGAGGCTAGGGTGAGTTAGTTGAGAATAGGTCATACTCACTTAACACATGTTCATTCTGGAGGGTGATGGACCACCATTATGCGGTCTTTGTGATATCCTCCTTACTGTGGAGCACATGTTGGTGGAGATTCCCAGACATGTAAATGACAGAAGGTAACAAATTTCAGGTTCCATGAAAGAGAATTCGAGTGATGACGTTGATGTACGCACGTCATGGACTTTTTAAAGGCTACTGACATTTTTATGGTGTCTTTCCACTTTTATCTCGTAATATTATAAATATTTTATCACTGTTTTACCATTTGACTACTCTTTACGATACTGAATAACTAAACGGTTCAAGTGTCAGATCATCTGGCCAATTTTTCATAAATCAGCTTAAAAGAATACTGTGTATTTTGCGTGTTACCTGCTGTGTATAGGTATATAGCTCAGATTCTTAGGTACTTAACATACGGTATAAAAGGAGTATGCAAAAGCGCTGCACAACAAAATGGCTCAATCTCAGAACTTCGTTGGTGAGACAGGACTGATTGTGGACCAAGAAGTATGTTATATATATATATATATATATATATATATATATATATATATATATATATATATATATATAAATGGATGTATGTATGTGGATGTATATTCTAGCATAACTACGAAATGCAATGAACAATTTCAACCAAACTTTGGTATACATATGACTTACTATCTGGGAAGAATACTGTGGGGGTAAGACATCACTGGCGACAAATGGGGTGACATGTAAAAATAACCGAAATCTACACATATTAGGGTCTAATCCATAGTTTTCAAGGTCACTGAAATGAATAGTGACACTCCTGATCCCCTTTAAGTCCAAGTTCAGCCCCCGATAGAAATTGAGGGTGAGAATGGTTGAAGAATAAAATGTCAAAAATGATGGGCAACATAATTGAAGCAACTATCTTAACAGGAAAGGGTGGGGAGAGAGAGAGAGAGGTGGTAGAGGGGGTGTTAAGAAGGAGAAAGAGGGAAAGAGTGAGGGAGAGTTGGAGAGAGAGAGAGAGAGTAGAGGGGGTGTTAGGGAGGAGAAAGAGAGAGAGTAGAAGGGGTGTTAGGGAGGAGAAAGAGGGAAAGAGTGAGGGAGACTTGGAAAGAGAGAGAGAGAGAGAGTTATGGTTGTCATTCAGAGTTTTCACAGGCAGCGCCGGGTTGGTCAGCTGATATATAAATATACATATATAATATTTTATATAAAATATATACACACACACACACACACACACATATATATATATATATATATATATATATATATATATATATATATATATATATATTTCTGTTTCTTTGTCTTCAGGTTTGCCCATTTCTATATGGGGTCACTGTTTCCTATCAGACATCTCCAACTTCCTCGTCTAATGCATCCTGACTTCTTAGACCTTTGTCCTGCATGTCATTTGCCATTATATCTCTCCAGCTGAACTTTGGCCTTCCTCTTCTTTTCATTCTTCCCTCCACCGTCATGCTCATAACTCTTTTACACACATGGTCATCTTCTCTGCTTAACATGACCAAATCACTATAGTCTTCTTTCTTGGGCATTCTTCAATGCTCCCTCTATCTTAACTGTTCCTCTTAACAAATTCCTTTTGATCTTGTCTCTTCTTGTGACCGGGGCTGTCAGGTATCCACACTTACCTCCATGTTCGTCTCAGATATAGTTGCCAGTTATGCGATATATTCGAATTTATCAATGTAATGGTTGGAACTTTAAAGGGTTGTTTATCACGTTAGGTTGTCTGTCTTGATCTTTTAAGTGCTGACAACTTAGCGACATGGATTTCCGGCTATGGAGATTTTTTACTGATAAATAAGGATAGACACTGACCTTTGATATTGTCTAAACATTTAGTTAGATTTTTATAGTTTTGTTTTCAGACGAGAGGGTTAAAAACAAAACATGTCAGCGGTAGTTGATACTCCATTATTTCGACAATGAAAAAGTGAAATGAAACGCCTTTTAATTGATGTTAAAACAGTGAAATGAAACTCCTTGAAAAGATAATGAAAATGCGAAATGAAACTTTTAATCGATGATGAAAAATTGTAATAATTATAAATGTTAAACTTAATATGGAAAATAGAAAGCATAAATGAAAATATACTGCAAATCCTTTATGCAGCTACTGTATAAGTATATCCTAAGAGAAGTACTGGCAATTATAAGTTAATAAATAATACAATTATTTCTCTTGATACATATTTTTGACTGCTTCAGTCATTTCTCTCAACTTCCTCATACACAGCTAGAGTGCAATTGTTGATGGCAATTGTAAAGAATTTCCAAGTTTTGTCTTTATAAGATTTACCTCACTGGAGACCCTATCTGCATTAGTATTTAATGTTGGTAAAGATAAAATATGGAGAAATGACATAAAATTTGGTAATGCTGAAACTTTTAGGTTTCTTCTTCTTTTAGATTGCTCAACCCTTTATTTGTTTCATGCTTTATTTCATCAGGTGCGGTATGAAGTCTAAACTCCACCATTCATCATCTAACTTCCGGTTACTTTCTGCGTTTATTCTGGGAACTAGTTTATCTATATCTTGCAAAGGTGGCATGGCTATTCTCGACGTGTAATCTAAGGCCTAACTGACTGATAGAAACGAAACCATTTTCCACAAATGGGTGTTATGATCATACCTTTTCCTAATTGCTGCACAAACTGAAGTACTAAATTGTCTACATCTTTATTTAACATCCTGAACCAAGCTATGAAGTTTGTGCTCCAAGGTAAGGTTGGTTCAGTGGAACATAGTCACCGTCATTACGTGGATCAATATTCATCAAAGGATATTTCTGAAGACAGTGAGGCTGACAAAAAGTACCCAGTATATATAGATATATAAAGTTTTGTTACTATGTCAAATATGAAATGGAATGTGGGTGAAGTCTTTTGGAAGACTAAATTAAAATAATTAAGCATTGGCAAAATAAAATTTAAAAAAAAGTAAAATATAAAAAAAAAAAAATCAACTGGATCCTTCATTCTTTCAGCTATCTGATGTACTGCTTTTAACCGTTCACTCTCCTTAGTTTGAATAACGTGCAAGGTTAAAGGTTTCCACTGTTCTGGACCATTTTAACTGTTTCATGCAAGGAAAGCCAGCGAGTTTGAAAAGGACGGAGATTTTTGTTCTGGCTTAGTATTACAAAATTCCTGTGAAAGATTTAAACCATGTTGCGTCTTGAACTGTGTAAAAATGTATATATACTGCGAAGCAATTTTCACAATGACGAGGAAGAGATTTTGCATCCTCTGAAGCGCACAAATGAATACATTAGCATATATATTTAAATACAGTAAGTTTTTACAATAAGTTATTGAGTCTATTACACCAGGAATTATGTTCCTCATGATATTGGATGCGCCATCACCTGCAAATCCAGTGAAATTACTATAAAAATATGAATGTCATATTTTGTCCATGTATTTATCAAGAGAGATTATAAATTTTGTCCAGTAGAACCTTGAACATTATTTGAATCATGTACATGAACAAGATCTAGCATAGCTGATTCCACAGTTTTCCCCATGGTTCTAATTACGTCAGTACACTTTGTACGCTTCATAGATAACCCGTGGGTTAGAGCAGAATCAGGGAACATCCTCCTCATCAAACCGACCAGCTTGTGGGCAGGTGTAAATTGCCAATTATTTCTGCTACGAGACATGCAAGTAGAATGATTGCAATAATCACTCCATTAGGAGCCTATCGTTTGGGTTTCCTTCGAGCTCTAGCTATTCAAGACCAGTTCATTTACTGTATATTTTGTAGTTGGCTTTTAGTGGTGCTGTGTCATTTGATAGAAGTCGGTTTGTCATTTATTCCCTGGTGGAAGACCCTGCAAAAAGCCTCTTCTGGGTTTCCTTCAACTTGTTTTAGCCAAGATGGAATGGAAAATCTTCTGTTATCCAGGCGTCTCGGAATTCCACTTCCCAGGCAAAATCAACTGCATGCAATATGTCAGTGAAATCTAACAATGTGCGTAAGACTGAAATACGTAAAATCTATTTGATAATCAGTAGTTAGTGTAAATGTATATTCTGACTCAAAAGATATATATATATATATATATATATATATATATATATATATATATATATATATATATATATATATATATATATATATATATATATATATATATATATATAATGTTTGTGTGTATATATATATATGTATATATATATACAAACATATATATATATATATGTATATATATACAGTATATATATAAAAGGCATCTTAATTGCATCTTCCGAATGAAGTATAACGATAGAATTATAATGGTCTTCAATCCGATTAGATACACTTTGGGTTGATTTTTTATAGCAAGCTGACTTGGATTCCACATCTGAAGTATATCAAGACGAAATGCTTGAAAGCAATGAATGTGCTGAAAGTTCTGTCTCACACTTCTTGGGGTGCAGGCCGAACTCAGATGCTGAGACTATACAAATCTTTAGTCTTTTCAGAATTAATGTATGGGTGAGAGGTGTACACCTCAGCAAAACCTAATAGCCTTAAAATGCTTAATTCAGTCCATCATGGAGGAATAAGATTAACTACAGGAGCATATAAAGTATCTCCCACTGAGTACGCGCTTGTAGATGCTGGTGAGATGCCTCTGGATCTACATTACCAACGTCTGCTGGTTAGGAGCTGGTGTAGATTTTAGAGGCTCCCTAAGCCTTTAACCAGCATTTGTATTAGAATTGAAAGGCATTGGCAATTCTATGAAAATCACCCCATGCAACTTTAGACATTTGCTTTTAGAGTAAAATGTAATGTCAGGCAAATATGTTGTGCAGGCTTAGGATTGGACATACAAGACTCACTCATGGGTTCTTGACGTCCGGTGAAAATCCCCCATTCTGTTATGACTGTATTATGCCCTTGACTGTGAGACACGTGCTGGCCGAGTGCTCAAGCCTTGGGAATCTGAGTTGTACGTTCCTCCCTCGGGGATGTGACAAAGGTGGACATTTCATCTTTGCAACGATTCTTGGGGAGGACTGTAATTTAGATCAGCTATATATTTTTGTTAGGGAGGCGGGCCTCTCAGCAAAATTTAGATCATGCCACAGTATGTGTATATGTATGTGTGTTATGTTTTACAGATATAATATATATGTATATATATATATATATATATATATATATATATATATATATATATATATATATACATACATATATATATATATATATATATATATATATATATATATATAAATTTTTTAGATAAACTTTACATTAGACTAGTTTTAAACTTATTTATTTATTTATCTTTTAACTTCTATTTAATTTTATTACGGTGTCAATAACCTAGATGTTGTGACGCCAGTGTTAATAGCCACAAATTAATCAATCACTCTTGCCTCTGTTTTACCGCATGATCAGGATATTCAGCCATGCAACTATAATGAAGTCGAACCCCGCCAACCACAATCATCAGCATGGAGGACAATATTTACCTTTTCAACCCAGAAAGGACCAACTTCAGATGAAGATGCAGAATTGTCACTAATCTATAGGAGCGTAACTCTCAGACTCATCATGGATGCTAGGTAACGTCTTCAGGTATATTCATCACACGCAGCAAAGTCAATTTGTTGGTAAATGTGTAAAGGAGAGTTTATAAAAATGTTAACGAACCAAGATTCGTGATCCAAGACATACTAAAACAAGAACAGAACTCTCAGATCAGGATGATAAACTTTTACACGAGTGTTGGTCACAACACCAATTAATGCCATGATTACCTGGATAGTATTTCATCAGAGGAAAGATCATACAACAAATGATCCACTTAGCTGGTTAAATCAAGGAAATTCCACCATTAGCCAGAACTAAGGACTGAGTAGAGGATGTGTAAGTGGGATAGTTTCATATCATTTACTTTTGTTTGATGCATTCAGTTAGCATTTGCTTTGTTGATACATTTCTTTGCTAAGTTGAAGTGTAAGTCTTGTGTTTAATAACTTTCTTGCTTCAGTAATTTTAAGTTGATGTGCTGTTGGTTCTTATATGCATGGTTGTAGGAGCCCTCATGGTAATATTATATATATATATATATATATATATATATATATATATATATATATATATATATATATATATATATATATGTGTGTGTGTGTGTGTGTGTGTGTGTGTGTGTGTGTGTGTGTGTGTGTGTACATCCATTCACTAACTGACCAACCAGCGCTGCCTGGGAAAACTCTGAAGGACTCAGCAAAAATTTTCTTGCACCTCCTTGTACTGACTGTCCCTTATATCCAAATAATACTGTACTGACTCCCATTTATTCAAATATTACTATTACTGTGGCAACTGCCCCATTTATCCAGGAATTACTGTACTGACTTTCGCTTTTATCCAGTTATTATTGTAATGACTGTCCCATTTATCCAATTATTACTGTACTGATTGTCCCTTTTATCCAGGTATTACTGTACGGACTGTCCCTTTTATCCACTTATTACAATACTGACTTTCCCATTTACCCGAGTATTACTGACCTGACTGTCCATTTTATCCAGGTATTACTGTGGTAACTGTCCCATTTATACATGTATTGCTCTACTAACTGTCCCATTCATCCAGGTATTACTGTGCTAACTGTCCCTTTTACCCAGGTATTACTGTACTGACTGTCCCTTTTTTCCAGACATTGCTGTGGTGACTGCCCCTTTTATCCAGGTATTACTGTGGTGACTGTCCCTTTTATCTAGGTATTACTGAGGTGACTGTCCCTTGTATCCCGGTATTATTGTGGTGACTGTCCCTTTTATCCAGGTATTACTGTGGTGACTGGCCCATTTATCCAAATATTTCTGTACTGACAGTCCCCTTTATCCAGGTATTACTATTCTAACTGCTCCTTTTATCCAGGTATTACTGTGGTGACTGTCCATTTTATCCAGACATACTGTGGTGACTGTCCCATTTATCCAGGCATTACTGTTCTTTCTGTCCCTTTTATCCAGGTATTACTATGCTTACTGCCCCTTTTATCCAGGTATTACTGTGGTGACTGTCCATTTTATCCAGATATTAATGTGGTGACTGTCCCATTATCCAGGTATTATGGTGGTAGCTGTCTCATTTATCCAGTTATTACTGTGCTAACTGTACCTTTTATCCAGGTGGTATTAATGTGGTGACTGTCCCATTCATCTAGGTATTACTGTATTGTCTGTCCCTTTTATCCAAGGATTACTATGCTGACTGTCCCTTTTATCCAGGTATTACTGTGCTGGCTGTCCATTTTATCCAGATATTAATGTGGTGACTCTAAACTTTGATACAGAATTAGTAATCACAAGAAAGAAAAGCAAACCTTGATACAGAATTATTAATTACAGGAAAGAAAAGTACTTTCAATAATTTATGTCTATGGTATTGAGTACATGAAATGAGGTATGATAAACCCATAGAGTTTATGTACACATGAAATGAGTTATGATAAACCCGTAGAATTTACTTACCACATAAGTTACAAGGGGGAAAGGGGTCGGGTTACGGTTTTGAAACACACCCTATTATCTAAGTTTGGTCAAATGATGGCCACGTGCCAAATTTTGTCTAGATCGGTCAAGTGGGTCAGATATCTGTAGTGCACAAACATTTGGACAAACATGCAAAGTCACATACAAACATTCACTTTTATATATACATATATGTATGTGTGTGTGTGTGTGGGCATGCGTGTGTGCATGTATTTAAGCTTTTATGTATTATGACAGTTACTATCGTTGCATTTTCAAGGCTGAAATTATTTTAAAACATCGTACTAAAAAATCACATCAAAACAGATTTATCAGCATAAAATTATAAGACAAATAAAAGACAGGGGAATAAGCATCACACCTACCTAAACTGTAGGAGTAATAAGACTGAAAATACGTTTTTACAAGAATCCAGCAAAAGAAAGAAAGAAAAAAAACAGGAGAAACACTTAAGGTTAAGTGATAAACAGTTATATATATAGACGTTGTTTGGGTTTTAACCTTGGATCCGTCTTCTTTATAATGATGGATTTTAGTATATGAAGGTCATATTCGTTTTGGACTCGTCCTGTTATTGAAGAGTCTTTATAGTTGCTATAAGTTTTGCATATTTTTGCGTGGTTTCATTTATTTGAATGGTAAGGATTGGTCAGTTTACATCCAGTTCTGTAGCGTACCCCTCCATATGAATCTATGCGAATTCGTAGTAGCCTCCTCGTGCATCCAGCATAAATCCCACGACCACTTCTCGGGGAAACATTTGTAAAAAATATTTGAAGACAAGAGATGGCCAAGAAGATCCTTAAATTTAAATGGTATTTCAGCACTAGTGGATTCTGGGAAATAAGCTTCAAGTCTACAGCAGAGAAGGTATTTTGGAAAGTAGCAGGATATTTCTTTATGAAGGCTTTGTTATGTAGTTTGGGAAAATTAGCATAAATTTTCATTTTTGGTACAGATGTGATGGTAGGTGACAAGTCATTTTGTCATTCAACATTTTATAGAGCATTATGGAGACCGTCCTTGTAGGAAAACAGCTGTTCCTGAAGTAACTTGTTAAGAATGTAACCTCCTCATGAAACATGAAGCAAGTTGATGTATAAATAAAAGCTTTATGTACTAAAGTTGCAATAGCATTCATTTTGAAATCTAAAAAAAAAAAAAAAGAAGCTGTAGAAAAAACACCCAGCCCCGTAAAAGTACTTTTCATGAATATATCTGAAAACAAGGAGATCAAGGAATTGGAGCCTGTTATTCATCTCCCTACCCAGAGTAAACTTAATTTTAAGACGTTAACTGTTAACAAATTCTAAAAATGCATCTGCATCGTGTTCATATCGGAACAGAAGAAACGTGTCGCCCATATATTTACGGTAAAATAAAAGGATGCGTTCCTCCAGGGAGTCTATGAATATAATTATTAGCCATAGTAGGTCCCAGAGGTGACCCCATTGCAATCCCCTCTGCCTGTTTATATAAAATACCAATAAAAATAAAGGCCATGTCCAGCGCAACTAGTTCTGAAAACTATTTTAATAATGTTCGGGCAGAATTACTAAAATAAGAGTTAGTGTCAGGGAACAACTGACTTAAAATAATTTGAACAGTTTCTGCAACTGGAACGCTGGTGAAAAAAGATTTTGTATTAAGGCTGACCTTAAATAAATCTGGATCTTGAATGGTGATTTTTTCTTTTAAACTAGTAGAATTAGGTAAGGGAACATTTTTTTGAGGTTCTAGGAGTGTGGTACCAAAAATTTAGCTAATTTACTGTTAGGAGTATTCATGAGGACAAAAGACAGGAGTATATCATGAGGACAAAGTTGGTGTTAAAGGGACTCCACTTATATGTGTTGAGGGAAGTTCGTATAAAGACCATAGGACGGACCCGTTGAGAAAAGTTCCTCGTTTATTATTTTATATTTTGTTTTAGAGCTCGTAAAAATTTATTAATTTTGTAGGCAGGAAGAAGATTTTGTAATTGGACTTAAAGTTTGGTAAACAGTTATATAGCCCAAGAGAGGGAATTCTTCCTTTTTATAAAATACGTTTAGAAAGATTAAAGACGGTCCCTGAGTCTTTACGAAAAGAAGGAAGAAAATACCTAATTTACTAAGTTTCCTGTTGTGTCTATCGCTATTAAAATCAGAAAGATTTCACATGAGTAGGCTGTGCTAAGCACACGTTTTTATCGTAACGATGAGATGTTTGTCAACACGGAAATTCCTTATCCTCTTCTTTTCGGCGATCTTGGAGTGTTTGAGACTATACAAATTTAATATGTGCTGACATGATTTGTCTTCTTGTGCACCAGAAAAAACCAAAACCACCAGAGGTGCCACTATCTCATTGTAGAATATTACTCTGTCTGGTGTTGCTTTCTTTTTGTTATAGTGTTCAGCATTGCGAGCAATGTTCATGCTCGTGTTCTTCGAGATTTCATCAGTTAATTCTTCTACTAACTTGGGGATTTGATTTCCAAGTATGTTCATAACGGATTGCGATATTAGGGACTACTGTTCCCGTCATTTTCCTTATATTTGCATTTTCCTTAATTTAATTTTCAACTTCTTTCCTGAACTCCAGAACAGGTATTCATTTGTCTCTTTTGACAGTTCATAAAAAAAACTATACTTAAATAAAACATGCTTGAGAGTTGTTTAACCTACCTTTTTATTTCACTAGATTTATTTTTCAACTCCCTTTCCAGAATTCACTGCACGCACTCACGCAAACTAATTTACACTTTTCCTAGCGCCTTTAAAAACCGGAAAACTTGTTATTTCCTTATTTATCCATTTATCTGAATTTAATTTGTAACTTATTTTCCAAAATCCAGGACATGTGTTCAAGTACCTTGATTTGCGTTTTTCCCCAATGCTTAAAAAAAGGGAGGGTTTGCGTGGGCTTGTGGGTTGTGACACCCTTCATTTCCTTTATTTTTCTGTTTCCTTGGATTTAATTTTAAAAACTGCAATCAAGTACCCATATTCATGTATTTTAATTTGCTATTTTTCCCAATTTCCAATCCAGCAGATTTATTTTTCATCTTCGCTTGGAAAATCCATTACACGGATTCATGTATTTCGACTTGCAGCTTTCCCAGTGCTGCAAAACACAGGGAGGGGTATGTAAGAGGAAGAGACGCTTTGACGAATGGAACAAGAAACCTCTTGGGAGCTGAAGGACACTTTCGGTACGGGTTCTTCATGATAATCCCCTCGACTTCAGTCACAGATGTCTATAATGGATTTTTGTTGTTTTGATCTTTTCCCTTGGTACAAGGAGAGGCACCACCCTTGATTGTAGTTTCTTCTATGTCCTCGCAGTGCGCTTTGTCATTTATTAAAGGCGTCTTTCTCTTATTCTCTTTCTGTCAAGGACAGAGTGAGAGAAAAATCCTGTAAATTTCACGAGAGAGAGAGAGAGAGAGAGAGAGGTATTAATCCACAGCGCTTCTTAGAAGGAAAACGTTTTTACATTGTATTTTAGCGTTGTCTAATCCACACAGGAAATACGCCTTGACCGAGATACGCATAAAGAAGAAGAGAGAGATGGAAAAGACGGTTTTTAAGAATACCCGCCTCAACCAATGTTTTTGTTGTTTTATTATTTGCCATAAGAGAGAAAATGCTTAATGATGCAAATCGATCTTGCGGAGATAAAGGTTGGTTGATCATTTCTTCAGGATCCTTTCATGGTGAATCTAACGATCACTTGTTTGGGTTTTGAAAGGCACTGTAAGATCATACCTGTATTGCACACTGATCCTCGAGCTTTATGTGTTTCAAGGAAGTAGCCTAAAAGGATACAGTTTTGGATCAGTGAAATTAAAGAACGCTGGGTTTGGGTGATCTCTGAGAACCTCAGACTTGGCTTGCTCATAGGCTTTCGTGATTGATGTCAAGTTTGGGGTCCTTAGGCATGTGGTTAGAACCTCATTTCAAAAATCATAACTCGAGAAGCCAACGAAATGAGCGAATGAAGTTAATAGAATCTCTTTTAGATGTTAGCGCGTTTTATTTTACACCCCAAACCGTTTAGTAGAAACCTAATTTTATAGTAGCCTGTTATTCCGTATTCAATAAATGAATGACGATAACATTGCCGAGTTTAGTTCGTACTTCTAACAGTGTACTAGAAGCAGTCGGAATGGGGCATCCGTTTTCGAAGGGATTCAGTCACAATTAAAGTAATAATAGTGATTTTATTATTATTATTATTATTATTATTATTATTATTATTATTATTATTATTATTATTATTATTATTATTAAAGTGCTGTTACAAAATATACCGTGCTGCACAGCCGGGTTGCATATACAGAGGTTGGAGATGTCACAGGTTTTTAGTATCATGCAGAACTTCTGGAACTTGCTTTTCCGATGGTGCGAAGTTTAATGCAGTTTATGCTGGCCATTTAGCATTAAAGAATATTGCTAGCCATATAACAACGTGGCTGTGCTGTCTATCGATCAGTATAATATACACGCACACAAGCGCATATATATGTATATATATATACTGTATATATATATATATATATATATATATATATATATATATATATACATACATACATACATACATACATACATACATACATATATATACACATGTATGTATACATATATGTATATAAATATAATCTATATTCTTATTTCTCTGCATCTTTTCCAACTTCTGTGTGGGGTCGATGAAATATAATCAGCATTATACTGATATATATAGAAAATATAAATACGTAATATGAATATTATATGTATATATATATATATATATATATATATATATATATATATATATATATATATATATATATAATATGTATATATATATTTTTCACAGATTGGGACTCGTTGGAGGGATAAACGGGGGTTTTATATAAGGTTACTGCCTTAAGGCCAACCAAGAATGCCAACCTGCTACAAAATGAAAGGAAAAAGTGGGTAACTTACCTTGGTAGTGCCATTATTTAAGTAGTAATGTGAAGGTCGCCATGGGAAATGATTAGCAATTTACGCTAAATTGAATTTATTTATAGAAAAACAACCAAGGGTGTAATCTGAAAGGCTGATGATTCAGCAAGTAAACTCAATTAAGGAAAAAATGGAAATTTGAACTGCGCAATATTTCTCAGCCGCTCAGAGTTCGTCTTGAATGATATATTTCGCCGCTGACGAGTTGAGTTCGTCTTGAATGATTAGGCTTTCTTGCGTGGAACGAAAGGGGAGGGGGCGGGGGTGACAGGCTATTGCTCCCCAGACTGAATACCAGGAAAGTTTATATCTATTGTAATGGCAGTACTTTTAAGATGATTTGAGGCACAAGCTAGCAAAACTGGACCAGAATTTCAATCTCTTGGAAAAGAATTCCAGAATTAGCATGCACTTTTACACAAAATCAGTTCTCCCTCATTACTAAACAATGCACCATGGAGGATTTGATTAATTAGCTTAATTGGCCCGAATTAATGCTATGGATGGAGTAGTTTGTTAAGGTTCTTGATGCTTTACTTACACAAGGCAATTCAAGGAACGGTTTTTTGGGCTGGTCTTTGTGAACAAAGGGAAAGGCCAGAAGTGGAAATGAAATGGGAAAAATCTTGGAGAAATAAAGGAAAGAATTTCATTAGAATGAACAGAGGGGTACTGGCAAAAGATTGGTACTCAGACCTACCTTCTCAGGCTTATAGGGGCTCCTGTATAAGATGTCGAACTTGCAGAATGAGCATCATCTGCCGCCAGTCCAGATTGAGAGGGGAAAAAAATCTACCTTTCTCCCACGAAAGCCAGAGCGTCTCTCTCTGCCCTCTCGTGTTGTTTGCGTGGAGTGCTTGGCGTTTGTGTGTATGTACGCGAGCTGAGCATATCCGAAAGCAAGTCTTAAGCCGGTAAAAAGGTCAAGGGAAAAGAAGCCTTAAAGTTTAAGTTAGCAGCCTTCCCATCGAGGGGCCTACGCCTCTAATGATTATAATCTCCCTAAAACTATGCTGCTCTCGCTACCCGAAAATGGGGGGAAATCTAGGAGTGTTCTTTAGTAGGGGTGTGTGAAGAGGGGGCTTATTGTCCTGATTTCCGTTCACATGTGGCAAGGGATGCGTTCTTAGTTCAGAACCAGTACTAACCCTACCTTTCCCACCATGTTGGCTGGCCTAACATTCAAATGAGAAGTGCTTTTAATTAGAAATTCAAATTATTTTTGGCTGGCTAGGAGGGAGGAATGGAAATACGTGAAAGGTCCCCCCTTTGAAAAGGCATTCACATCACACCCTTTCGGGCATGAAGGTCTTGGCTAAGTAAGCTATTCGTCCCGACTAGTCAGCTAGCGTCCCTACATGAATTGTGCTTTTGCACTGCAATAGCTAAATGGACCTACCTAACTGCTAAGAGGGGTATGGGGTTTGGCTAACTTACTTACTACAACAGGCCTATCCTATCCAAGGGTATAGGCACTTCTATTAACTGTCTCTAACGACAGGAGAACTCTACTCCTAGGCAAATGCACACAGTAAATATTTAACCTAACCTACTATCCTAAGACTCTGGCACTGAATGAGTTGGCACCCCTAATGGCATGCAGTGAATGATGAGTTATGCAATGCTTTATGATTAATACAGACAACAAATTAAACATGGGTAACCTGAAGGGTAAATCATGGTATACAATTAAGGAAGGTATCAGTTTGAGTCTGGAATGGTTTTGAAGGAGGTTAGTTGGGAAAAGGTTAGTATATTACAAATGCCTAAGGTGTTAGGAGTTAATTTTACTGGGGCAGAGATCAGGCAGTCTACCTCCTCTGGGCAGGTGCCAGAATCACTCTGAGGTGGAAGTGGCACTGTGCCAACTGGGCACGAGTGCCAAAGAGAGCTCGTGGCCCTGATTTGTTAATGGGATCTCTTCTGCCTCTTCTTCTTCTTCTTCGGGGGCCTCCCAGGTCTGGTTAGTCCATTCCTAGGAGGTGATGAGGGCACGAACTCTGGAGAAGGGACAGGAGCGCCATCAGAAGCAGGATCAGGGGCAGCCCCAGTAGCTACGGGCTGGTCTCCTACTTCGGCTGCTGCGACAACTGTTGTGGGAATAGAGCCAGTGTCTGAGTCCTGGGCGGACAGCTCCTGGTCGACCAGAAAAGAGGTAATGTCTAGGTCTGCCAGAGGGTCTGTCTCGGCAGGTGGAAGAGAGTGGGATGAAGAAACATCAGGGGTCATAGGCTCACAAATGGCGATGACTACATTGGTGAGGTTAGGTGGATCTCCCATAGGAGGATCCTTGTCAGGTTCTGGATCCGGCACTGGCACTAACTTGGGGCCAGGCACGGGGATTAAGGTGGTAAGGAGATTCCGGCCGAGATAGGCAGAGCTTGGCACTGACCAGTGCTTGCAAGTGGCACTGGCAGTGAATTGGATTCAGACGAGGATGAAGAGGGACCTTGAGGTACAAAACCCTTCAGTGTACCTGGAGTGATAGGCAACAGAGATTCCTGTCTTGGGGGAGGGTCGAGCCTCTTGGGTTGGTCGTGGAAATGGTGGCCGCTGCGGCTAGCTTGCTGGGGCACTTTGACCATCTTTTGGAGTGCCCTCTTATGTTGCAGGTCCTACAGTAGTATTTAGTAATATCCCTTCGTGGTAAGGGAGGAGCTTTTTGGTGGCTGTCTGGTTGTGAGCTTCGCGGACTAGGCCTGGAATGGTTTAGATGCTGGTGGGTCCAGCTCGCTCTTGGGCGAACGGAAGGTTGGGCTGACAGTGCCACAGCTGTCACAGAGGCTGTGTCCCGCTCAGGAAGTTTTGGCATGGCCTGACTGGCAGAGGCAGTCAGGTAACAGGGTGGCGTGGGTGTGGGACATCTCCAAAGGATGTCTCATCCTAGCAGGAATTCCACTCCATGCCGAATATGTTTCACCACTCCAAGGCGGTGAATTTCGGTGCCCCAAGGGGTGATCACCCTGAGTTCGGCTGTGGGAAACGGTCAAGGATTGTTCATCTACCCAGGTTACCATCCACCTGGTTTGCTCGTCTACGGTGGCACTGGCTGGCACTTTGGCCCGATCAATCAGGCTAATATGTGAGCCAGTGTCGGCAGTAGTTGGTAGGTGCACTGGTGGGCTAGAGCCATGCAGTAGCTGGTAGGTGCACTGGTGGGCTAGAGCCATCCAGAGGGGACCATGGAGACGGACTGAGTCCAGACCCGCCCAGGGTGAGACCTTTCAGGTGGCATAGCCAATGAGGCTGTGGCACTGCTCAGGTTGACGTGCCTGGGAGAGACCATATGTTTTGGGGCAGCCAGGATACCCGGCCCTGGAGTCCCACAGTCTCGGCAGGGTGATGGGATGATCTTTCAGGACAGTCTGCAAGGAGATGCAGCCAAAGGAGAGGAGGAGTGGTGGCTGTGGCACTGGTTGTTGTCTCTTTTAGCGGCACTCAGCTTCAGCATGACTGTACTTCTTGCAGATGGGGCAGGAGGTTTGCAGGTGGTCTGTTTTGTTGCCTTGGCAGCCTGAAAGGATGCCCACGGGCAAAGGTGCTGTAGGAGTTAAGCCCTGGAGTCCCAGTCTCGGGGTTCAAGAATGTCCCACTGGGATTTCTCTAGGGATGATCTATCCCATAAAACACCAGTGACAGTCTGCTGGGATATATATTACGAAACTTCCTTTGAAATGAAATGTAATGTCAATAATATCCTACTCGGCACCTTTTTAGAATGAGAGGATACCATGACATGGTGGTTAAACTTGGCTAGAAGAACTTTTTCATGCCATTGGTTGTTGTGTTTTTTTTTTTTCACCGTGCTGTCTTTTCAGCTTCTAGAATGCGGAAAAGCCAAGTGGAAAAGTCCAGGCGAGAAGTAGAAGAAAGAGTTCAAGAAATTAGTGCATGGAGCGACGGAGAGAGAGAGAGCTGTCGCCCATCAAACTGGCGCAGGCAGCGATCTCTGCTGACCAGATGTTCTACCAAAGGGCAAAGATATTTTAGAAAAAGAAAGCAGTAGGTTGATATTATAGACGATCCTGAAAATAAAATGATCATAATAAGTCTGTTCCTTGATGAATTACTTGAATCACGAATCCCTAATTGTGAATGTAAAGTAATTCCCCAGGATCCATTTGGCAAGGGATGGATTCGAGACACTAATAAAAAGTGTAGGCAACTACAGATGGCGTTGCAGCAAGATCAGACAGGGGACCAGGAACCTGAATGTGTCTTAGGCACATAAATAATCAGTTAATATTCTTATTTATTCATTTTGCCCTATGAAGTCCCTTTTTTTTTTATGTAACTAAAACTTTGAAGGCCAAAACATAAGTTTTTCGGCATCTCCTCCCTTAGTATTAGACCAATCTAAATGAAATTTAAATATAACCATGGTAGATTAAAACAAAGTGGATTTTTAATATTTTGAGTTTCTGATTTTTGGCAATTTTTTTTTCTGTAATTTTTCCGGGAAAATTTCATAAAAAAAAAAAAAATTCATATCTCGAAAAATAATTGAAAAATCAAAATCCCCAGGCTTTGTATCGAAGGTCCATATGTGTTTTATACGTGGTTCAAATCTCATCCCTTAAAACCAAAAAGCAAAGGAGGAGATGCATTTTGAAAATGGCCATTTTGGCAAAAGCTCTGGCGTCACAAAACCTAAGGTCACTGAACAAAAATTTTTTCCCCAGAAGTTCCACACAATGGAAACAACCTGTCGTTAAAAAGTTGGAAACCGATCCCCTTAAACATTTCCAGGCATCGCCATGGTCTT
This sequence comes from Macrobrachium rosenbergii, assembly GCF_040412425.1. Classification (NCBI taxonomy): domain Eukaryota; kingdom Metazoa; phylum Arthropoda; class Malacostraca; order Decapoda; family Palaemonidae; genus Macrobrachium; species Macrobrachium rosenbergii. The sequence continues at coordinate 30,323,962 of NC_089788.1, read as the reverse complement.
ATCACTGAGATACACAGCCAGAGGCCCAGGCACACACTGGAAAAGATCTTCCAGCATGGTCTTATTGAATAGGTCCTCAAAAGTCATGCATTTCAGGGAGTCAACCCAGTGGGTCCCTGCCTGAGTCTTGTGACAGGCCCATTCTGTCCAGGACCAGCCGGCTTCCTTGGCCAGACCTCGGAACCGTTGTCTCCACTTCTCGGGTTATTTCGTATGCCTTGGCTATCACCTCACAGACTGCGGCCATGTCTCCTTGTTGATTCTGCTCCAGCGAGCAGAGGGCTGCCTTTGCTTTACCTTCCAGGTGTTTGGTCAGCACTAAAGCCCTCTGCCTCAGTGGTGTTGAAATTATCGAGGAGCGCCTCAACCTCTTCCAGCCATGCTTCCGGCTCTTCCTCAGTCCACTTGGGGACTAGAGCATTAAGGCTTGATAGTGGAGCATTCGAGGCAGCAGGTGTGGGGCTAGAGGCTTGTTGGGATGCTAGAGCTTCTGCACTTTTCCTCCTTGCTCTTTCCAGCTCGAGCTCCTTGTCTTTGAGGGCTAAATCTCTTTCCTTGAGGGCTAGTTTGTGCTGTCTTTTCCTCCTTTCTCTTTCTTTGTCTTCTCTCCTCTGCTCGGCTTCTCTCTGTCTCTGTTCTGCCATCTGTTCTTTGATCCACTTGGTGAGTGCGGCTCCTGTGAGACCAGCCTCCTTCCCCAGATCCATGAAGGCATTGTACTCCTCGGTTGCCATTTTGCTGGTGGGGAAGGGCAGCTAAGTGGGTTGACTGGGTGTTCTTAGAGGAAAGGTTTGTGACGGTTGTGGGAAGTGTCCCATAATCTGGTGGCACTTCAGTGGTGTGGCACCTTTTCAGTGAGGTGGCACTGTGGTTGAGTGTGCCTTGCGAAGGTCACATGGAGGGAGTTCCTGAAGGAAGTCTTGAGTCCTTATGGGTGGATACACTAATAGAATGGGGTGCTCTTGAGGTATAATATTCCTTATGGGCAGAAACACTTAGGAAATGGGAGTGATCCTGAAGGTGCTACGGTCCTTATGGGTGGATACACTGGTTGTATGGCACTCTGTTTCTTAGGTACAGGTGCAGTGGCTTATGGTTAAGTACTTGGGTTTGGGGCACTATGGTGCCGGTGCACTCCGTGGAGCAATACAAAATGTCAGTGCACGGAATGGCACTGAAGGAAATGGCACTCTGCCTGAGGCAGAAGGTAATCAAGGAGTAAGAGGGAAAGGAGAGACTCTGGCAGAAAGTAAATGAGGAAGGAAAGGGAAAGAAGAAAGATAAGTGCTTCAGTAATGGGCTTGGTTGGCAGTGCCTCAGATTAGTGGCACTGTGGGAAAGGAAACTGGGGCGTGACACTCGTGGGTGGCTAGTTCTGAGAACTAGAGATTGCTTCCTGACATGGGGAAAAGAAGCCTTCTCCCTGACATGAAGAGAGGGAGGATATGGGGGTTGCACTCAATATGCAGTTTGGCGCTTGCGGCATATGCAAGTCGTGAATGAGGTACCCACTCATGCATGGTAGTTGATAAACGTTTAAGTAATTAGTTGTCCGTGCGCTCGGTGGCATACGAGAATTTATATGGGCTGAAGCACGAAATGGAAAACGCTTACAAATTTCGCGCATTGGGTATAATAAAGTAATAATGGAGTTGGATCTTCGAAATTCGAAGATTGGTTAAACAAAAGAAAATTCTTTGTATTTGGCTGTTATGATTCTTGGGTTGTTTTTCCAATTTGTGCATAAATTTGTGTAAGTTAGGAAAACAAAACATCAAAAAATCTCTCTCAACTCTCTCTCTCTCTCTCTCTCTCTCTCTCTCTCTCTCTCTCTCTCTCTCGGAGAGTGTAGTGTAATGGAACGTACTTGTTATAAATTAAGTTACTCTACCTTTGTTTTAAGACTAATCACAGTTGCAAAATTACACTAAGTGATTTTCGAAAATGGAATCTTGGTATTTACGTAATTTTATTGATTCGCTCTTGCCATGACAAGTAATAGTAAGTGAGATTTCAGATTATTTCTAAGATATTCAAGTCTTCGTAAAGGTTTACGTTCATGTTGAAAAGTGATGAAACTTTGTTCAGCGTGAACGAAATCTGTGGGATCGAGTCGCGTGTGTGAGAACAGCATATCTCAGCATAAGAAATGTGTGAGATATGCACAAGGGAACAGTGGTATATTTGTACATGTTAGTGAGAACAATCACGCTATCAACTGGGAAGGGGCAAAAAGGATGGTACATTCTAATAATGCACTGGAAAGGAATATCATTGAATCTAGCTTTATAAAAGAAAGTTACAACCATAATATGAATATCAGTCAAGGGATGTATAAAATTGATCCTTTAATATCAAAAGAAATTTGTAAATTGTTTAAATTTTAAGGTAGGGCAGTAGAGATGTATGAAAATAGGATTATCATGTTTGTAAACACAGTACAGGGTAGCAGTAGTAATGAGTTTCCAAACTCCGCCTCCCTGACACCTGTCAGGTGTGGATCTTGAGGTCGGTATGGTTTGTTTATCAGCATTGTCCCTTGAGAGTATATTGTGATTTTTAGCCAAATGAGTTTTGAAGGCCACTCCTACCTCGACACCGGCTTGAGGGGCGGGGGATATGTAGTCTCTAACGGTTGTGTATGTTCGTCAGTACTGTTCCTGTAGTATATATATTTGTGACTTCTCATACTCTGTATCAGTCCTTCGTCAATGGCTTGGAAATAAAGTCGAAACCGGTCAGGACCTACACCCGTTTCTTATTTTTCACCTGTGGGTTTCGACTTTATTTCCAAGCCATTGATGAAGGACTGATACAGAGTATGAGAAGTCACAAATATATATACTACACGAACAGTGCTGAAGAACATACACAACCGTTAGAGACTACATATCCCCCCTCAGGCCGGTATCGAGGTAGGAGTGGCCTTCAAAACTCATTTGGCTAAAAATCACAATATACTCTCAGGGGACAATGCTGATAAACAGACCATACGCGACCTCAGATCCACCCTTGACAGGTGTCAGGGAGGCAGAGTTTGGAAACTCATTGGCACTACTACCCCTGTACTGTGTTTACAAATATGACAATCCTATTTTCATACATCTCTACTGCCTACCTTAAAGTTTAAACAATTTACAAATTTCTTTTGATATTAAAGGATCTAGTTTATACATCCCTTGACTGATATTCATATTATGGTTGTAACTTTCTTTTATAAAGCTAGATTCAATGATATTCCTTTCTAGTGCATTATTTGAATATACAATCCTTTTTGCCCCTTCCCAGTTGATAGTATGATTGTTCTCACTAACATGTACAAATATACCACTATTCCCCTGTGCATATCTCACACATTTCTTATGCTGTTCAATTCTTTTTTCCAGTGCTTTCCCAGTTTGGCCAATATAAAAGTTGTCACAAAACTTACACGGAATTTTATATACACACCCTTTAGTATTGTCAGGGGGAGTTCTTGATAAGTACATTTTTCATTGTTTTATTGTTCTTAAATGCGACATTAACACCAAAATTCTTAAGAAGATGAGGGATATCTTTGATATTATTATTATATAAGGCAGAACAAGCAAAATTTTTGTGTTGCAAGGTTCTTTTTGGTTTTGACACATAGTCTTTTTTGCCGCTTCAAATGCACTGTTTAATACACTATCAGGATATTTCAATTTCTTGCCTGCATTCCTAATCTTATCTATTTCAGTGGAGTGGAATCTAAGTGTATTTCCACTTCTTGTTAATGGTATTCAGTTTCGAGAAGTACTTCATATATCAGTTATAACAAATTATTTGTAAAACCAGTTGTCACAATAAGACAATAAGAGTAACGGTACCACCCCACCACCATCACTAGCAACAAAACAACAACAACAACATTAACAATAGAAATAATAGTCGATCCTCCATCTGGTATGTTATGCTTTATTCAGGTGCAACGTACATATTAAAATACGTGGAAGAAGAAAGGTGAAGTTGTCTAACTCGTGGCCCGGTTACAGTTGTCAGTATGTTCTATATTATTCATGAAGAGTTCCTCCTGTTAAGAGAGGAGTTGGTCTGTGAGATGAAGAAGGCTTCAACGCGACTGCTTTACTCTTTGTCTTTATTCTTTGTACTTCTTTGTATTCATCTTTTTCTTCCAGATTTCTTCGTCCCTCTATCATGTTTACATCCCCTAGTTATTTATACCCTAATACCCTGACTTTATTCGTTTGTCATTGGTCCTTTACTCATCCCTTAATCTCGCTCACCCTCCCTCTCACTCACTCTCTTCCTCTGTAATAATTTTAAGAAAACAAAAACGTAATTAATCTTCTTTCAACAGCTTCTTTGTATATTTTAAAAAGTGGCTGCCACCGTCAACCGTAATTAGACAAAAATCATGTTGTAGATTGGAAGAGGAGAGCAGGCAAGAGAGAAAGAGAAAGAGCCTGTCTGTTGGTGAAACACTTCTTCCTGGAAGTGACGTTTCAAGAAATCAAAAGAGGCTGTTGAAAGAAGGGTAATCACCAAAGGGAATGGACGTCAAAGGAATTTATGTGGGTCTTGGGATTATAGGTCGATATTGAAGCTTCAAACGTATCGTGCTTCCCTTAGTGGTTTACATAATTGAGCCGAAATATGGATGCTTAGCATTTTTAAACTTCCCGGCTAGTTTATTAAAATAGTCATTATTAAAGATTGTATTCACAATTATTTGGAACAATATTAAAAGTTTATTGTCATTATTAGGGCAAATCATTATGCTTGTTTTCTGTTCTGTTCATTGTAATTGTTTCTTTATTAATGTTCCACTGGAAAACTATTTTTTGGAGCAATTGGTGGTTAAGGGCCAAAAAACTCACTAAGCTGATATATTCCGGCCACGTGGCCTCCATAATAGATTATATGAAAAACTCACGTAGTCACAGTCATATCTTTTAAGCTGCCAACCAATGATGTCCATATTACCCAGTATGCATATCTCGCGATTTTTATTGATCACTGGACAGTGCGGTTAACCAGTAGCTTCTAGTTCTAGTATCTTGAAATATCATCTCCTTGGGAACTCCTAAACAGATCTGCTTGGCCTTTGAAAACGTTCAGTTGATCGGAGTTTTGAAAAACTATTCGGAATGTTTGTCGTTATGCAAACTGATCAGAACTGATCAGTGAAATTCCAGAAAATAGTGGAAAAAATTCAAAATTTGGCATATCTTTGAGCTTCACTCTGAAAATAGATTTAGTACGATTTTTGATGTTGTAAAGCCGATCATGCGACTCCTTCACCTTGGTCTATATGGTATAGGAATAAGGGTTGGTGATGTTGATTGTTATACTAATGCACTCTATGGAGGTGAATTGGCTGGTGCGGACAGGAGCAGGCCCAAGCTCAGTGTATGAAAAGCTTAAGGTGTATACACGGACTGGTGTTGCTGACAGAAACTTACTAGTATGCTAGCCTTCATATCCTTTTGGCAGACCAGTATTATTTAATCGGACTTACGACTTAGGAAATACCCGTACTTATTAATGGTATTTTCTTTTTATTTATTTGGATAATTCCTGTGTACAGTGATATGTATTTTAAATATGGTAGGTTATTGACCTATAATTTCCAACACTTGTTCTTTGTTAATGTACACGTATGTTTCATTAATTTGCACTGGCATGCTGATCAGCCATTTTTTTTTAAATGGCATTGCATGTGTAATGGTACTGATTAGTTTACTGTTATGAGCTACAGTAGTCATTAAATAAACCCTTACTGATTATATGCTGAAACATTCATTTCTTCAATATTTACAGTCGATTAGTCATTAAATAAATGTTATCGCTTTCTTTACTACCATAGCCTTCATTTTCATAGAAATGCTACAGCAGTCTTATATTTACTTATCACAGTGATAGAATTTGTTATCCCTTTTGTAAATGTATATTTTCAATATAATTCATTACGAGCAGTTCGATAGCTGTATGTAAGGCTGAGACAGCCCTACAGTATGATTGGTTTATGTGTGCCATCAGCTACATGCCCACAAATTTTACTTTTATTCTCTGTGGTATAAGTGGCTTTACATTTACTATGGCCATTGACGCAAGTACACATGTATGCGTATATGCACATGCTTACACGTGTACATTTCACCGTATGCATATACATTATGTATCCTTTATGTCGGAGCTACTATATTAATTGAAAGCTACTCTATTTCCAACAGATACGGTGGAAAACTTTTTGCAATAAGAAATTGACGCGTAGGCCCATGCCCTGTCATTGCCTCAAAATATAAGAATTTGATGTGTAGCATATGCCCTATCCTTGCCAGAGCCTATATATACGAGCCGCGTCACTTCAGGCTTCCCATTGGATTATAACAGCGCTCCAAACGGCCTTGGGGCATACCTATCAGCTTAGAGCAAAGCCAATATATAAAGGCTTTGCTTATAGCACTGTAGACAGCAGATTAAGTTGATTTACATATTTTCGATGTTATCATGGGTCGAAATAACAGACTTACATTACTTTACTGTACTTTTGTGTGGAACAGACAATATTTGAATGCATGACAGGCCCAGTCTGACAGCCTCACCATCAATCATACTGCATTTTCCTGGCGTGAAGAGCATTCAGCCAAAATACTGTTGCTCTTTCAACACACACTGCAATATTAATGAAAATATATACGTGTGCAATATCAGTGACATTTATCTAAGCTACGTAGGCAGTTCATATGACATCAGGTTATGGCAGTCAACCTCCTCAGCTGACAGCTTATACCTGTCAAAATTATGGCTGCAGAAACCGGTCAAACCTTCAACCCTTACTTAAATGCAACTTATTTTATATCATTACTTTCTGAGATAAATTCAGCATTCTTGGCTTTTTAACTGTTATTAAAAAACTGCGATATTTCATTAAAATTTATTGTATATATATGTATATATATATATAAAATACCAGTTCACACTGCCCTATGACATGTTATGTTATCAGCCGTACATTCAACGCAAGAAAATTCATAAGACTGTGATTGCCGGTCGCGTGGTCAGGTGGCAACGTGACCTCAAAATTAAGGCGACGCGGGTTCAAACGCGACCGGCAACCACATTCTTCAATTTCTTGCAATTTACGGCTTTATTACAAGCATCCAAAAAGCGCGAAGAATTCGAAAAACTAAGTGTTTCATTAGAATTATTATGTGTCTGGTAGAAGTGACCAGTAGATTCTATATATATATATATATATATATATATATATATATATATATATATATATATATATATATATATATATATATACAACAATAATGTAGAACATCATACACTGTTATTTACACCACATCCAACATTGTTTAACATAATTATGTACAATAGTCATTCTTGTGCCTTTTTTTACAATCACAATCATTTACAATTATATAGAAAAAATAATACAATAACTAGCCCAGTACATATAAATATTTCAACAGTAAAGCTGTACTGCAAGGCGGATGCACTGTGGCATTATCTCCTGTAACACAGACACTGATGGCAACAGGCACATAATGTAATATGTAGGACATACTATGAATCATGTTAAATAGGCCTGTTGAAATATACACCCGAAGGCTACCTGGAGATTGTGGAATTGAATGGCCACATCTCAATCTGTAGAGTATGGACGGTACCAAATAAATTTATTATTTATATATATACAGCCAGTGTTGGCTGAAATTATGATCATACATAAATAAACCCACGTAACAGTGTAATTGAAAAAAAATACAATATACAATATAAACAATCACAAGTACATGGGCACACTATAAATGCTGAAGCATCTTTGCTTTTCTGTTCTTTTTGTTGCTTTGAGTAGGCATTTTTCTGGTCTCGAAGATAGAGCCGGATGATGGAATTCAGGAGACTTCCGTCTTGATGAACTGGACAGCACACAACCTGTCTGGAAGACACCTGCTTCTCAACTTTGCCCAGCAGTTGAGACAGGATGTTGCTGCTGACAAGCAGACTTGGGATCTGCTTTTCAAACACCTTGTCGTTGATACAATCATAGGCTGAACAATAAGCTGGCATTGTCAAGGAAGTTGCACTAATTTGGGAAAACTGAGCTGTGTCAGAGCCTACCATCACCAAAAAAGTATTTGTAGGCTTTGCCATCACCCACCAAACTGATAGTTGCGCCCTGAGGCCGTTTGGAGCGCTGTGCACCTTGCCCTAAATGTAAACAAACATGGCGTCCTGGAAGTGATGCGGCTTATATATATTGGCTTTGTCATTGCTTCAAAATATAAGAAATTGACGTGTAGGCCTATGCCCTGCACTGCCTCAAAATATAAGAATTTTATATACAGGCCTAATCTTACAATGATATTAACATTTAACATATACAGTAGGATCATGATGAATTAATACCCTGATATCGGAACTGGCTGCATAAGTCTATGCTTTATTTCAATTATTGTGGTATGTGTAGAATCGCTTATGTAGGCCAACACCAGTTTAAAAGAAAAAAAAGCAAGATGCTTGTGTGTTTAGGCTGCGCATGATCAAAAAAAAAAAAGATGCAAAGACAGAATGATCCAAGATCATAATGATATATAATTTAATATATCTTTTATTGGAGTCAGTTGCACACTTCACAATTCCGGGGACTCAAATCTGTGGTGTCATCGTTCATGCACGGAGCTCAACTTCTGAACGGAGTGAAATCCGTGCTGGCAATCAGTGCTGTTCTTTTTCCGTTTAAAAAATTCCGCCGTTTTCTTCCTGAGGTAAACAAGGCTGGTGTTGAAGACTAAATAGTACATTTGGAGTAATGATGAAGTCAAGGTTTTTAGTATTTTTCTTATTCATTTTTGTAGACTAACTAATCTTAGTAGCTTAAAGCGAATCAGAATCCTTAATTGTATTGGTTTCTTTGTTGTTCAGTAATTTTATCATATTCAGAGGAAATGATGAATAAGTAATAGTACAATTATGGCTTCAGTTTCATCATCGTCAGATGAATTTTACATTCGCACATGTTCTTGGGAATCATTTCACAGCAGGATAAATTATCTTGTCATTTAATGCATGACTGACATTAGTTCTATTTTAAAAATGTGGATGCATGGCAATGTAAATAATTTTTCATACATACTGTTGGTTTATTAACACATAATATGGTACGAAATTTTATTTAAAGAAATTTGTTCTACATTGCACGTAGAATTTAGGCCTACTAGGAGCCATTTGATGACCTGTGGTACTCGCACTTGTGGCTGGTCATATATATGTATGTGTGTGTATACACACATATATATGACATTTTTTTATCACACCGTGATTTATATAATCATGAATCTACAAATGTCGCTTAATATCAAATCCACGCTACCTCGGGAATATCCCCGATGGGGAATTATCACCGAAGGGGAATTTATAAGTGATAAATGGACGGGCACTGCCTAGTGGGATCGAGACTCGGCAGTGCCCGTCCATTTATCACTTATAAATTCCCCTTCGGAAATAATTCCCCATCGGGGATATTCCGGTCAGGCAGCACAGTAATACTTGGATAAATGGGACAGTCACCACAGTAATGTTTTGATAAAAAGGGACATTCACCGCAGTAATACCTGGATAAACGGGACAGTTCACTACAGTAATATACCTGGATAAAAGGGACAGTCAGTACAGTAATACATGGATAAATGAGACAGTTCACTACAGCAATACCTGGATAAAAGGGACAGTCAGTACAGTAATACCTGGATAAATGGAACAGTCAGTACAGTAATACTTGGATAAAAGGGACAGTCAGTACAGTAATACCTGGATAAATGGGACAGTCAGTACAGTAATGCATGGATAAATGAGACAGTCACTACGGCAATATCTGGATAAATGGGACAGTCAGAACAGTAATATTTGGATAAAAGGGACAGTTAAACAGTAATATCTGGATAAAAGACAAAAGGGACAATCAGCACAAGGAGGCGCAGGAAAATATTTGGGAGTCCTTCAGAGTTTCCCAGGCAGTAATATATATATATATATATATATATATATATATATATATATATATATATATATATATATATATATATACTGTATATATATATGCTTAAAAAATCAGTAGATGCACGTGACTTCAGTGTATAAGCGAATCCCACAGGAAAATGACAGGCAGAGGTTCAGTACCAAGCGCTTGCACGTTTATTAACGCATCGTCCGGGCACAGATGAGACGCAGATGAAAGGAAGGTTACAAAGTAAACAAAACGAACAAGAATACCAGATGGTCAATTGTCAAGGGGATAAAGTAATCACAAACTGAAACATAGGCGTATGTTTCAGTTTGTGACTACTTTATCCCGGGTTATCCCGGTTTATCTTTCTGTTTATTACTCTTTGACAATTGACCATCTGGTATTCTTGTTCTTTTTGTTTACTTTGTAACCTTCCTTTCATCTGTGTCTCATTTGTTCCCAGATGATGCGTTAATAAACGTGAAAGCGCTCGGTACTACTGAACTTCTGCCTGCCATTTTCCTGTGGGATTCACTTATATATATATATATATATATATATATATATATATATATATATATATATATATATATATATATATATATGTATATATATATATATATATGTGTGTGTGTGTGTGTGTGTGTGTGTGTGTGTGTATTTATCACATGTGTGTTCATATGTATGTACACATATATATAGTGTGACTATTTATCACATCACCGTGATTCATATGTTACAATCATAACAACTAAAAACCAGTCCTTCAATATCCAATTCACTCTACCTCGAAGTAATATATTTTCAATATGTTACCGAAGGGGAATTTTAGTTGATAATAAGTCCGAGGTAGAGTGAATTGGATATTAAAGGACGTTTGTAGCTTTCTGATTGTATATATATAGTGTATAACCAGGAAATGGTGAATTCCGCGAAAAACCAATTTGATAACTCATTCATTCCCCTCACATCTAAATCGTGAAACTCTGCCCCCGTCAGGTTTTCCTGAGTCATTCAGTTTGCAGCTTTTCAAGAGGCTAATGAATGAGTCAGCACCTGAGAAATAATGTTCCTTAACCTCCTTCCCTTCTTTTCTCTCTTTGCTTTCACAGAGCTGAGCTTTATGTGGGCATAGTATTGCCTGTCTAGCTCTCTTAGCTTTAAAAAAATAAGTAACGGCTAGGTACTTACCTTGAGGCAGCGCTTGTAATTTACAGGCCTTCTCTGCTGTTTAAGCAGTAACCGTGAGATATATGTTTAACTATTTTTCGTTAAGACAATAGGAAAGCAAAATATACTAAACAACGCTCTTGAAACTTCTCCCGGGGACGAGATGCCATAGTCTGCTGAATGGTCATTAGTAATATCATCATTTGCCTTTTAAGATATTGGTAAGGATTAGAACAAAAATTGTTTATTTCAAATATTGGCAATTAATTTTGCCGTGAATCGTCACTGGACATTCTCGGGCTCTTTTCCCCAACCCTTCTTTTGACATGCACAACAGTCAGGTCCACAGGTTTATCATGTATATGAAGGAGAGTATTAATGACAGTAGTATTTAGTAGTACCAGTAATGGTAGCAATGGTGCAAGTGATACTGGTGATAACAGTAGTGATGATAATACTAATGACAATTACAGTGCTAGTGGCGTTGGTGATACTAGCAGTTATAATAGTGTTAATGACAGCAGCAGTTATATATTTTCCATTTGTTTAAATTTTGGTAATAGTACTGATGGCAGTTTTAATGGTATTAGCTGATGTTTCACTAGTAGCGACGGTAGTGCTGTTGATAGTATACGCATGTAACAATTACCATTACTAGTACTACTTTCATTGTTACAACTTACTACTTACATTTAGCCAGCCTTGTGCTGGCACGGGCTCTTGCTCTACAGTAGCCAGTATACTACCACTTGACAAAAGGAATGTTGAATCCGCGAGACAAGCTTAGGCAAAGAGATCAGGCAAAACAATCGAAGTATCTATGTCCATTTTAGGTTTACGGCAAAATGATAAACTGCTGTAAAAATTTACCTATGTTCATGTACCCTATCCAGTCTCATTAAAAACAAGCACAGTTCCCTGAAAGAATCATTTTGAAAGTTTTTACCAAAGTAAAAAATTTATATTTCTTTCCAAGGGAAATTTGTAAGCAACAATTTCTAATATATTTGATTATTCACAAGAATTGATCAGAAAACTCATGCAAACAAATCTGAGAAATAGTATATATGCATATTTAATATTATATATATATATATATATATATATATATATATATATATATATATATATATATATATATATATATATATATATATATATATATATATACACACACACTGTTCACTAATGGTTGACAATATTGTGTCTGCTCAATGTAAAGCCAGGATGTCCGAACGCAAATACTTAGTGATGATTAATGTATTCTCAACAGATTCTTGATACACCTGAAATTACGTGATTTTTGAAGCTTGTTTAGCTTACTATTTTAATAAAGTTTATCAACGGAAGAAAGTTAATTTCTGTATGATTAGACCTAGTACTAGTTTTAGGATAGAGCCTACCTGTATTCAGATACTATGTATACTTTATATTTCACTTTCATGTATGCTAAGTGTCGTTATTAATAATGTATAATTGCAACATGCAGAAGTTTTTTATTCTATCAATAATCACCAATAGACTAATGCAAATACTCAACCTAGACTGGCGAGTCAGTACATAAATGGTATGCAATTATTTTTTTATTCTAAATCAGATTTTGCAATACCTAGAAACAAATAGATTTCCTCAACTTAACCATATCAACGACAGAAGTATATTTCGTTTCGAGTTGTGTCTTTCAAGGATTTATTTAGGAACAACAATTTACAGTACAGGTTCTGTTGCCCTGGAATTTAGTGAGTGACTAAAAAAGGCCTGAGTTGCAGTGACACTCTTGAGTTCGTTCTGGAATGGATGATCATGATGACTTTCTGTTTTTGGAGGAACATCTTACCTATCATAAAAACTAAAAAGATATCTGGTGCTGCAACGAAACTTAAATACACCCCTGCACATATATATACTTAGACAAACACACACACACACACACACATATTATATATATATATATATATATATATATATATATATATATATATATATATATATATATATATATATATTTTATAAATATACACAAATTATATAGATATATAATATGTGTACAGATGCATAGCTCAGCTGTATTTATATCTGTGTGCTGGGTACTTTTAATCCTATAATCACCTTGGTCCTCCTGTGTGACCCCAACCCTTTCATGATCTTGGCCTTTCTCTACCCCCTTCTTCTTCCAGGTGTCCGCTTTCCATGTGATCTCTTGCGTTTTTCCTTCTTTTCCTTGCTACTGTGGGGTATACGATTTTTCTAGATATGCTGTCTTCAAATCCGTTTCCAGTGTTCCCTGCCATTGTGTTGTTGGTGTATGTTATAATGGCGTTCTGTACAACCAGTCTGGTCGTTTTTTTCGTGTTCCTATACAGAAAACTCATATTTTCCCAGTCTATTTTATGATCATTTTCCCAACAGTGTTTGGCAACTGCCAACGTCTGATTATAATGCCTTATGTTCTACAGGTGTTGTTTGCTTTGCTCTTTACATGATTTGCCAGTTTCGCCATAGTACCCTTCTTCACAGTCTAGACACGCTGCCATATATACCCCCTCCCCCTCTAATCTCTTCCCCCTCTACTAACTCTTTGTTTCTAACTATTTTATTCCTAATGGTGTTTTTGTAGCTGCCTATCAATTTGAAATTATCTAGCTTTCTGTTGATGGGTGCAATAGAGTTGTTGTCCGAGACCGTAATTATTTTCTTCCCTACCAAATGTTCCTTTTCTATCCTTTCCCTCTCCCCAAAATAGTTTTTCCTTGCCTTGATGTGTGCCCACTCCCACCAATACTTAGGGTAGCCTAATCTCCTAAAACTCTCCCTCAGGTAATCCAGCTCTTCGTCTAAAAATTCAGGACTGCAGATCCTATAAACCCTGATGGCCAACCCTGTCATTACTCTTATTTTTCTTTCTTTCCTATGACTGGAGAACCTATGTATTGTATGTATGAACTGGTGTGTGTCTTCTTCCTATATACCTTGAATTTTAAATTTTCCCCTTCCCTCTTAACCAGGACATCCAAGAAAGGAATTTCTCCCTCCTCCTCTTCTTCTGTTGTGAACTTGATGTGTTCATTTAGTTTATTTATGTTTTCTAGGAACTTGTGTAGATCTTCCCTTTCTCCCTTGTAAATAATCAAGATGTCATCCACGTATCTTATCCATTTTACGATATTTAAGTTCCCTTTATTTACTTTGCCCACCTCTTCCTTTTCAAACCATTCCATAAAGATATTAGCTAGAATTGGTGAAAGACTCGAACCCATGGCCACGCCATTTTTTTGTATATAATGGTTTTTGCCCCACTTGAAAACATTAAAGCTGAGGGCAGCTGTTAGCAGTTTTATTAAAACGACATGATCTATGTCGCATGTATAAACCCCTTCCTCATTATTCTTTTTTATTACCTCCTTCATCATCTTGACTGGTACGTTAGTGAACAGGGAAGTTATATCCAAACTTGCAAATTTACAGTCTTTTACGTTAATTTTGGCTAATTCATCTATCAGGTTCATGTTATGTTTCAAATGCCCTTCGGATACTAAGCCCAACCATTTTCCCATTATGTTGGAAAGAAATTTCTCCAGCCTCCTCTGCAGTGATCTCGTCGATGCCATGATCAGTGTTAGCGGGCACCCTTCCTTGTGGATCTTAGAACTACCATAAATATATGGGATGTGTGGACATTCCACTGATTTTACTCTATGTTCTGATTCTTTTCTCTTAGTTTTGTCATGGATTTTTGTCAACGCTTCCCTTACTTTTATGTTAAAATTGCATTGTACAATGAAACTTTGGCTCTGTCATTGAAACTGGATTTCTGCCCACCTTTTGGATGGTGGTCTGTCTCCTTAAGGAAATCAGCAGCTGTCAGGCTCACTTAAGGTTGGGTATACCAGTTCGAGACATAGGCAACTTTGCCTCTGTTATCTAAACTGGATTTCTGCCCACCTTTTGGATGGTGGCCTGTCTCCTTAAGGAAATCAGCAGCTGTCAGGCTCAATTAACGTTGGGTATACCAGTTCGAGGAATAGGCAAGTTTGCCTCTGTCATCGAAACTGGATTTCTGCCCACCTTTTGGATGGTGGCCTATCTCCTTAAGGAAATCAGCAGCTTTCAGGCTCACTTAAGGTTGGGTATACCAGTTGGAGACATAGCCAACTTTGCCTCTGTCATCAAAACTGGATTTCTCCCCACCTTTTGGATGGTGGCCTATCTCCTTAAGGAAATCAGCAGCTGTCAGGCCCACTTAAAGTTGGGTATACCATTTCGAGACATAGGCAAGTTTAACACTGTCATCGAAACTGGATTTCTGCCCACCTTTTCAATGGTGGCCTATCTCCTTAAGGAAATCATCAGCTGCCAGGATCACTTAAGGTTCGGTATACCAGTTCGAGGCACAGGCAACGTTGTCTCTGTCATCAAAACTGGATTTCTGCCCACCTTTTGGATGGTGGCCTGTCTCCTTAAGGAAATCAGCAGCTGTCAGGCTCGCTTAAGGTTCGGTATACCAGTTCGAGGCGAAGGCAACATTGCCTTGGTCGTCAAAACTGGATTTCTGCCCACCTTTTGGATGGTGGCCTATCTCCTTAAGGAAATCAGCAGCTGTCAGGCCCACTTAAGGTTGGGTATACCAGTTCGAGGCGACAAGGCAACATTTAACACTCATCAAAACTGGATTTCTGCCCACCTTTTGGATGGTGGCCTATCTCCTTAAGGAAATCATCAGCTGTCAGGCCCACTTAAAGTTGGGTATACCATTTCGAGACATAGGCAACATAACACTGTCATCAAAACTGGATTTCTGCCCACCTTTTCAATGGTGGCCTATCTCCTTAAGGAAATCATCAGCTGTCAGGCTCACTTAAGGTTCAGTATACCAGTTCGAGGCATAATCAACTTTGTCATCTGTCATCAAAACTGGATTTCTGCCCACCTTTTGGATGTTGGCCTGTCTCCTTAAGGAAATCAGCAGCTGTCAGGCTCACTTAAGGTTCAGTATACCAGTTTGAGACACAGGCAACATTGCCTCTGGTCATCAAAACTGGATTTCTGCCCACCTTTTGGATTGTGGCCTGTCTCCTTAAGGAAATCAGCAGCTGTCAGGCTCACTTAAGGTTGGGTATACCAGTTCGAGACATAATCAACTTTGCATCTGTCATCGAAACTGGATTTCTGCCCACCTTTTGGATGGTGGCTTGTCTCCTTAAGTAGATCAGTAGTTGTCAAGCCCACTTAAGGTTGGGTATACCAGTTCAAGACACAGGCAAGTTTGCCTCTGTCATCGAAACTGGATTTCTGCCCACCTTTTGGATGGTGGCCTATCTCCTTAAGGAAATCAACAGCTGTCAGGCTCACTCAAGGATTGGTATACCAGTTCGAGACACAGGCAACTTTGTCTCTTTCGTTGAAACTGGATTTCTGCCCACCTTTTGGATGGTGACCTATCTCCTTAAGGAAATCAGCAGCTGTCAGACCTACTTAAGGTTACAGTTCGAGACATAGGCAAATTTGTCTCTGTCATCGAAACTGGATTTCTGCCCACCTTTTGGATGGTGGCCTGTCTCCTTAAGGAAATCAGCAGCTGTCAGACCTACTTGAGGTTAGGTATACCAGTTCGAGACATAGGCAATTTTGTCTCTGTCATCGAAACTGGATTTCTGCCCACCTTTTGGATGGTGGCCTATCTCCTTAAGGAAATCAGTAGCTGTCAGGCTCACTTAAGTTTGGGTATACCAGTTCGAGACATAAGCAAATTTGCCTCTGTCAATGAAACTTGATTTCTGCTCACCTTATGGATGGTGGCCTGTCTCCTTATGGAAATCAGTAGCTGTCAGGCTCACTTAAAGTTGGGTATACCAGTTGGAGGCATAGGCAACATTGCCTCTGTCATCAAAACCAGATTTCTGCCCACCTTTTGGATGGTGGCATGTCTCCTTAAGGAAATCAGTAGTTGTCAGGCCCACTTAAGGTTGGTTATACCAGTTTGAGACATAGGCAAGTTTGCCTCTGTCATTGAAACTGGATTTCTGCCCACCTTTTGGATGGTATCCTATCTCCCTAAGGAGATCAGTAGCTTTCAGACCCACTTAAAGTTGGGTATACCAGTTCGAGACATAGGCAGTTTTGCCTCCCGTCATTGAAACTGGATTTCTGCCCACCTTTTGGATGGTGGCCTGTCTCCTTAAGGAAATCAGCAGCTGTCAGGCCCTCCTAAGGTTGGGTATACCAGTTTCAGACATAGGCAACTTTGTCTCTGTCATTGAAACTGGATTTTTGCCCACCTTTTGGATGGTGGCGTGTCTCCTTCAGCAGCTGTCAGGCCCTCCCCTAGCAGCAGGTATCAGGCCCACATTGAAACTGGGATGGGTATACCAGTTCGAGACATAGGCAGATTTTTCTGTCATTGAAACTGGATTTCTGCCCACCTTTTGGATGGTGGCCTGTCTACTTAAGGAAATTAGCAGCTGTTAGGGTCACGTAAGTTGGGTATACCAGTTCAAGAAATAGGCAACTTTGTGTCCCATCATTGAAACTGGTTTTCTGCCCACCTTTTGGATGTTGGTCTGTCTCATTAAGGAAATCAGCAGCTGTTAGGGCCACTTAAGGTTGGGTATACCAGTTCGAGACAAAGGCAACATTGCCTCTGTTATCGAAACTGGATTTCTGCCCACTTTTTGGATGGTGTCCTGTCTCCTTAAGGAAATCAGCAGCTGTCAGGCACTCTTAAAGTCCCCAGAGACGTTACGATTGCTGGATCCGGTCATCTGAACCGGAAGTAAACCTCACTGTCTATGGTGTTCTCCTTAACCAAAAGTGGGCGGAGTCCATCAGCCTCTCTGACCAGCTCGTAACCTGTCGTTGTCAGGTTTGTGGCTTCCGTTTTAGTTCAGGTGGCTGGAAGCCCCCACAACTATGGCGTGATCTCAAGATTTACTTTAGTTTCAACTAGACGATGAAATTGAACGTCAAAAAAAGCGGCAGGCTTGTGATAAATTTGTTTGAAAATTACAGGAGAAGGATTTTTATATATATATGGGCAGATAAGCTCTTGGAGGAGTTTATATTATATATATGTATATATATAAATATATTTAATATATATATATAAATGAGTTATTATGATAAATTTGTTTGAAAATTACAGGAGAAGGATGCTATCTATCTATCTATCTATCTATCTATCTATCTATATATATATATATATATATATATATATATATATATATATATATATATATATATATATATATATATATATATATATATATATATATATATATATATATATATATATATATATATATATTGTGTGTGTATGTGTGTGTGTGTGTGTGTGTGTGTGTGTGTGTATGTATAGATGGAGAAGAGAAATGAATGATCTCGTGCTTATTTATTTAATGAATTGAAACTACCTTGGTGACTGGTTTATTTACAGGAGAATGGACAAGCAGACCGACATGGAATTATTATATATGGTCTCCCCTCTTCTAGAAATAAAAAGCATGCTTGCACAAGACAACCAGTATCACTCTACGAGAGGTTGCTGGCCGTGCTTCGCTTCGGCGCCAGTAATCGTTTCTTGGGGCACATAATCCCAGAGACATGTAAAGCAATTATTCAAGTTATACAACACGAGTTTGCAAAGGTAAAAAGTAACTATGTTGCATACACAGCATCCTGCATAGTCTAGTGGTATGTAGTCTAGTATACAGTAGGTCTATGATCCGTTGAAACAGAATAGGCTCTTGAACCTACGTTTCTGTAGCCAAGTAAGAGTGGAATTTTCAACTTTTTTGTACAAAAATTATTTTATTTATACAGGGAAAATTGAAATATTATTGAAAATATTATCATAAACTTTTATTTTATATACGGAAAATAACCATGCAATTTAAATAATAGCACGAAACACAACATTGCAGCATTGCGGGACACTCCTGACTCCATTCATATTTTCGTGTTTTTTTACCATTTTTATGGAGATGTGTATCATAATTTTTATTTCATGGGATAATATAACGTTTCTTTTTGATAATCAGCAGAACTTATTTTAGTCGGTAAAACAGCCATTGCAAAATAAATGAAGATGAAAAGAACCACAGATTAACCAACTTTTCGAAACCATTGCCAACCAATCAGCTTCAAGGAATGGTCGTGACGTAATCAGTGGGCGGGGCTTAGCTGCAAAGCACGGTGGCCTTTGCTATAGTGCAGCTATAGTCTGACAACGACGGCATGAGAATCATGAGATTCGAACAAGGCCATATTAATTAATGTACACCAAAACCTCCTCAATTTACTCACGTTTATTTTCAAAGGACCCCTTTCATGAAATCTTATTGCGTATTCTCACTTTCGCCCTCCTACTTCTCTGCTGTTTTTCGTCTCGGTTGCAGCAATCACTAGAAAACATCAGCTTTAATGGCCTTGTTCGAATCTCTCTCATCCCATCGTAGACTGAGTAGCTTTAGGATAGAGCCTAATTGCACCCAAAATATACGGTACACATTTCATCCATGCTAAATTCCATTACTAATATTGTGTTCGTACAAAAATGCAAAAATGCTCGATATGATTTCGATGTCAATCACTAACGAGTGACTTTTCTCAGAACCGAATTGAACCGAGAAGTTTAACCGATATTTCACTAGAATTCGCACAAGCGCTACACGACTGAAAACTCAATATCTTATTCATTAAGCACCTGTTCAAGTTTGAGACATCACGTAAATTTATTCCATTAATAATGATGTTTCATAGAGGCTTATTAATGAATGAGTTAAATATATGAAAGTACGATTGCCTTACCTCATAGAGGTAGGATATCTGGGAAATCGGCCACAGGCAACAAAGTTTCTGCCTCGTCAAGTTTTCCGCCACTCTCTCCAGGCAGTCAGCGAGTGATGGCCCAATTCCAGATGTAATTCGTTATCAGTAAACCATTCATAAATGTAGAAACTGTTAAAAAACTCAAATATAAAATTTTAGTATAAAAAGTTCATTCTACAAGTGCTATTTTCCTTTCTTGCCATGTGAATATACATGGCGGAAAAAATTTCCGCCATTTCCGTCATCTTCGAAGTGTTACGTCATCATCCGTTTCTCGGACGAATTTCCGCCAAAATCCAGCACTGCTGTAATCATTTTGGACTGTTAACTAGTGTGACGTCATTCCCCTGTCGAGAGCCAATTACTGGCGTGCAGTGGGCGGGGCTTAGCTGCAAAGGGCCCTGGCTTTTGCTTATAATGAAGGCCACCGAAAGTCGACGTATCTTTTGGTGGTCTCGGTATAATGCTGTATGAGCCACGGCCCATGAAACTTTAACCACGGGCTGGTGGTGGTCTGTCCTGTATCGTTGCCAGAAGCACGGTTATGACTAACAATTTGGTATGTTTGATGATTGGAGGGTGGATGATCAACATACCAATTTGCAGCCCTCTAGCCTCAGTAGTTTTTAAGATCTGAGGGCGGACAGAAAAAAGCGCGGAAGGACAGACAAAGCTGGCAAAATAGTTTTCTTTTCAGAAAACTAAAAATTACAGTAGTGCAACCATTTGTTTGAAGCCGTTATATGTATAACATACGTATCATAATTATTTTTTGGAAATTTTTATTGGAAGGGTTAATTAGAATCAAGAAAATGTTTAGAGTAACTGGTGGGGAATTGTCTCCCTGACAGGAATATGTAATGACAGTAAAGCTAAGTGATATAAAAGTCACAGATAGTAAATGGCTGCTCAAGATTTATTATGTACCCTCCGAAGCCTCTGACAACCACACATATACACGGATGACACCAGTGATGTATTCCTGCCGTAAATGATGGCAGAAACTAGATTAACTAGTAGATTAATTAGCATCAGAGATTGTATTTCATCAACTCTGTATTATCTTATCATCGTATGGATTATTTCCCTCAATTAGATATTGTTCTTACAGACACCAACATCAGTTTGGCAATGGAATATCCAAAGAAACTGATTCGATAGTAGCAAGAACTGCGTGTCAAAGGAATGACTTAACGAAAGGGAGAAAGGAACACCTATTCCAAAAGAGTAATTCAGAGAGAGAGAGAGAGCAAAAAAAAAAAAAGCCACGTCACGATAGAAAAGTTTTTATTACTTTAACTGTAAGCATAGTGTTTCAGATGTTAGTGTAGCATGCGTTATGCACAGAAAAAGTTGCTCGATTAACATTACTCTCGTCATGTAAACGTGCTTTGATTGTTTAGCGACTTTTGTTTCACAGGTAGCGTTGTCAACAGCTTCGTGTTTGCTATACACCAGGGCATTAACCGCTACTTCGTGGAGATGCCATGTGTTTCCTTATCCTTAGCTCACTGTGAAGTGTACCGAAATACAATGACGGCAATTGTACAAGGGCCACCTGACAGCACCGATTCAACCACATTGCCACCCTTGCGGTGACACAGGCCATGAAATTATCCACCAGGCGATTTCATACACCATACATTGTGCTCTCTTTTATGTATATAACCATATATATATATACAGGTATATATAGTTGTATCCCACATAGGAAAATGAAAGGTGTTTTTTTTGAAATGCCCAACAGTTTCGTCCTCCAATGGACCTCTTCTTGGAGCATTTATTGAGGAAAGAGCTCCAAGAAGAGGTCCATTGGAGGACGAAACTGTTGGGCATATTCTCACAAAAACACCTTCCATTTTCCTATGTGGAATACAACTGAATAACATATCTTCGTGTCTAAGAAGATTACCAGTGTTATATATATATATATATATATATATATATATATATATATATATATATATATATATATATATATATATATATAGTTCTTTATTGGAGGGCTGTGTAGAGCTGTCACCTAGCACGCTGTTGGCCCCACGTTCGACTCTCCGACCGGCCAATGAAGAATTAGAGGAATTTATTTCTGGTGATAGAAATTCATTTCTCGTCATAGTGTGGTTCGGCTTCCACAATAAGCTGTAGGTCCCGTTGCTAGGTAACCAGTTGGTTCTTAGCCACGTAAAATAAATCTAATCCTTCAGGCCAGCC
>NC_089788.1:30284252-30296752 GCF_040412425.1 Macrobrachium rosenbergii | reverse complement strand
AGCAAAACACAGTTCAGCTATCGTTTAAACGTTCTCTTAATGAGAAGAAACTCCATCTGTGCAACACCAAATTATCCTAAATATCAGGTCTGTATATATATATATATAGTATATATATATATATATATATATATATATATATATATATATATATATATATATATATATATATATATATATATATATATATATGTATGTATTTATGTATATATACTCCTCAATTTGGGACCACCTGACGTGGTCAGGGGCTTTGAACCCTAGGAATCATCTGTTCCTGGTTTGAGTCCAAGAGTCCCATATACCACTCTGTATTCCTTTGAATTAATTTCTGCAGAATTTTTCCACTTTTGTTAAAATTTATTGACTCCGGGATAAATAGAGAAGATAATACAATTGGGATTACGAGTATCTAGTTAAACAGTGGGAACTGTAGGATCTCATCAACTGCCTGATAATGTCGTTTTTTTCTTCTTTCTTTTTGAAGGTGGGACATGAGTGATATCAGGCGGAACTATTCTTTAGGGCTGGAATTCACGGATTCCAGGGGTGTCTGGTTCTGGGAATAGGACTCTCGGTATTCTATCCGGTTTGTCCATAACATGATTAGGGTGGGGATGATTGTATTCCAATAATATTGTCCGTCCTAGCAAGCGGGTTTGGCTTACACTTGGGCCACTCTAATCATGTTGTGACATTTGGGAGTCAGTTCTCACTTGTGCCATTGGTGGAAGAATAAACCCTATGAAAGGCTGATGATATCTTTTGAGGTTTTCAGGTTTATTTTTTTTTCTTTTTACCTCAAAATCTTATGCTCAGTCGTGTTAAAGATTTAAGCACTTCTAATCTCTTTGATGGTAGCGACTGGCACAGTTGATGACCGCTGAACCTCCTCTGATAACCCTCTCTGGAAAATTCAGAAAATACTAATGTAATCACACTGAGAATCACACTGGAACCCTATGTCTAACAAAAGCAAACCAAAAAAGACCAAATATCTTGACCCAACCTTGACTCACTTCGACTCCCTCTTTGGAAGTGGAAGTTGATCACGATTCCTGACCTTAGAAACAGAGAAGAAAATATCGGCATTGGAATTAGAAAACTTCCTGTTGAATCGACATTCAATTACTGAAATGTCATTCAGACAAATAAAAAATCAGAATTAGTTGATAGAAGCCACAACAAAAAATCAGTCAGAAAACTACTTAACAACAAAAAATATTGACAATATATAAAGGTACATGTAAAAAAACATGATAATATAAACAGTGTACAGGGCACCACAGTACTCCCTGATAATGACGAAGAACCAAGAGAAAAATATATTGCTGGATTCCCTTAGAAAAAGGTACAACAATGTACAAGATTGCGAAATATAAAATATAGCCAGTAGACGGGTAATGGAAAACACTGAGAATAGCAAAGATAAAATCTCCAAAGCGCCATGAATTACCCTTTGTGTACCAAAACTATGGGCCAGAGCAGAGAACTGACACCGTATGTTCCAAAACCACTACAGTGCCAAACTGTAGTATGTATGGACATACAACAAAAATTGCTGAAATAAACCTATATGTGCATATTGTGGATCTGATAAACATACACACAGTGAGTGTGGTGAACCGAAGTGTTAGAGTATATGTATGTATTATATACACAATACAGAATTAAATATTTCAGAGTAGACAGAATACCTATGAAAGAGGCCATTTTAGAATTAAAAGGAGGGAATGCATGATCTTAAGTTAGGAAACGAATTTCCTTGTAACTATAGATCAAACAATGAAACAAAAATGGAAATAGATAAGAGTAACAAAACCCTGATAGATCAGTCTCCAAGAAAAATAGCCACTTTGCAAGAAGAAACTAATATAGCAAAGAACCAAGAAAAGTATACAAATATTTGTTCAAATTCATTTGAGATATTAAGAGAAATGGAAACAGTAGAAGATAATACAAGCACCTCAGACATATTAGAAGATAGTTATGATGAATTAGAAACTAAAAAAAAAAGAGGCCTTTAGAGAGAACTCACCCAAGACCAACAAAAACCAACTATTATTAGAGATACATCCATCGTAAATAAAGGCAGGTGGGACCTGAAGAAAGAACATAAACCAAAATGACAGAATATACCTTGTCCTCAAAGTAATAATAAAACCAATGGAAACAGATACCCAGAACATCAAAGAAATAGTAGAGGAACAAAACCATTGACAAGAATGATCATGTGATGATAATAGATTGACTCATCACCAATAATAGGTGCAGCAAGAGTAAACGAAGAAACGACACATGAAAACACGTGACAATGAATGTTTCATTGAACTGTGCAACAAAAACAAAAGCATAATAAAGAACATTTATCAAACACTATACGAAATTTTATAAGATACAAAAATAAAGAAACTACTAGTTTAGACAATCACGAAAAGGGCTGTACGTGCATTGGGTATATAATGTCTTATAAAAAAACAAATAAATATTGTAAATAGTTTTAGAAAATACAAGTTGATGATCAACAAAAAATAACACTTGAACACACTAACGTTATGCTTCAATAATATATTATACAGTGGAACGTAAATGGTCTACAGACCAGATTACATTTGGGGAGAAGTACAATGATTACTAAGGAATATGAACCAATGATATTATGTTTACAACATGTCAACAAAACAATATCAGCAATAGAAAACATACCTTATTACTTCCACATCTAGGTGAAGAAGAATAAATTTAGACACTGTTATATATGTACATACATAACAAAGTAGCAGACAGAGTACCTGTAATTCTTACTGACTTGCAATATCAAGTATTACAATATGAATAAAAACGATAATCAGCATAATTTATAATTTATAAATAACCAACCTAATACAAAAATTACGACATTGATAAACTTTAAAGATTTACTTAACACAACAAGTGAACCCAGTATTAATAGGCAGGTGATTTTAATGCTCACAACCCATTATGGGACTGTAATTGTACAAACTCAGATAGAACAGGTAGTAAAATAGAAGAATTCGTGGATTCAAGCAACATGTGCTATATATATATATATGATGACGAAATTAACACATTTTTCAAAAACACATGGAACATTTTCCTCAGCAGACTTAACTTCTTTTATACAAATGCTATAGTTGATAGATTACTTGAATACAGTTGATGACACTGTACACCAGTGGATCATTTCAATACACATCCTTAATGCACAACTCAAAACATGTCCTCACTATAACATTTATGTAGATTGGGAGCGATATGAATGTGCCACTTAGAAAGATCCCACCATTTGAATATTTAAAAGACCATAATGAAACTAATAAATTTCTTGTTGATTTCATTAAAAATGCACTGCTGATAAAGCAATACCAGAGTCAAAACCCCATCCAACAAAACAGAAAGTTCCATGGTGGTCCAATAAGTTAACAGAATTAATCAATATAAAACACTCAATAGGAAGAGGAATAGATAATTTGAATAGAAAGTTCAGTAAAATAAAAAAACATTACCGATATTAGAAGGAACTTACAAAAATGATCAGGCCAGTTACGAAATTGATACGTTAAAACCTCTATACAACAAACATCTGCAAAATTTAAAAAAGTGAAGTAATTCAAGGAAGAATCATTTCATGTGGAGGAAATACATATCAGATTCTAATAATACTCCATACAATAAATATGGGAAAATTAGAAAATAAATGGTACCTATGCTAAACCTCTAGGCATGCCATATTTAAAAGATGGGGAAAAGAACACTTGATCCAAAAAGAAATAAGTAATATAATGGGAGAAAATTAAAAATGTAAATAGTAATAAAAATTTAGATGAACACTTCCGCACAAAAATAACAGAATTAATAAATAATTTGAAACAATAGAAGATATATATTATAATAGGAAAATTTAATATGTCAGAGTTGGAATATGCTCTCGAATAGCACTAAATCTGCTCCTATGGCGACAATGATTTGCTTTGAGATGATCTGCCACTTAGCACCTTGGCAAAGTCATTGCTACTTATTAGAGTTTTATTATCATTTATGGCTTGAAATTTATTTACAGATGAATGGCGTAAAGCTATAATAATTCTATCCCCACCCGAAAGGATCCCAGCAATGTAAATAATTACAGACCAATTTCTTAATAGTTGCTATGCAAATTGTTTGAGAGAATGATAAATGCCCGACTAACATGGCACACCTGGAGAAAAATAAAATTTTGACTCCCATTCAGTTTTGGTCACAGTAAAAGAGATCTACATTAGATTCCTTCTCTAACTTAGAAGATCATATATCGAGAGGTTTTGAACGAAAAACAAATTACTGTAGCTGTCTTTTTGATATTGGTGCCATACGTTAAGTATATGGAGGTATGCTCTATTAAAAACTTTACAAAACATCATCATCCGTGACATTTACTAGGGTTTATACAGAACTTTTTGACAAATTGCAGTTTTCAGGTGAGAATTGCTGATGCTCTGTCTAGAACATTTCCACTTGAAAATAGTGTTCCGCTGCAGGAAGCGTCTCATTGGCGCACTGTTCACTTTAGCAATTAATGATGTCAGGCAATAATCTGAATGCATTGGGTACAAAAGTGATTCTGCATATGGATGATTTTGCTATATTATCTACATCTCGAGTAAAGCATGCAGTAATGAATCAATATTAAAATCATAGTAAAAAATAGATGTGAATAGGTCTCATCTGGGTAGGTTTTACCTTCCATGAGATAGTAACTTAAGTAAGGTCATGTTTTATAAAATAAAAGTGGAAAAAGACAAAGAAATAGATTTAAAAACAGAAACCAAGGTATATACCAGCCACAAACATAAAATTTTTGGGATTAGCATTTGATACTACTTGAACTGAAAGCCCACATAACATGCATAAAATCTAAATGTAAAAAAGAGCATTAACTAAATTAGAAAACTATTGAACGCTAATTCGGGAGCCGATAGACACACTTTACTGTACTGTGCCAAAGCAAATGTGCCCATTCATTATTGGATTATGGAAGCGCAAAGTATATGGCCTTCAATATCAGGCGCAGTGCCGAAAATGTTAGACCCTGTTCAATGAAGGCCTTAGAATATGCTCAGGAAGCCTCAGATCATCACCAAAATCGTCTTTGCCGGTTGAATGTGGTGAACTGTTCTGCCTCCAGCAGAGAGCCATAACAATGTGGAAAAGTGCTTTAAAAATTCAGATTAAGTGATTCTCCAACCAAAAAATTATTTGAATTAAGAGATGTATTTATAAATAACCATCCACCACCTTTCCAGTTAGAGCTGTGTGAAGATTGCTTGAGTTGCTGAACAACATACAAGTACCCTTAATAGTAAAATCACCTCCTCCTGGACAATGAATAAATGAGAATTTCCACACCTCAAGTATTTATCAAAAATTAACCTCGTATACACCAGAACACCAGATTAACATAAAATAGATATATATGAAAAAGGTCCAAGTATTACTAAAATATGTACAGAGGGATCTAAATCAGAATACAGAGTGACATGCTGTAGTGTCCCAGACAAAACTTAAGAGTTCTTCTTCCCACAATGCCTGCATTTTACAGCAGAATTTTTTGGGGAGCCGATAGGACATAGCCTTACTTTATTTTATAAAGCAACAGTACTGGCTATCGTTGATTATGGAAGGAAATATATGGCTCGGCATCAGATGCAGTGTTGAAAACCAGACCCAATTCATAATGAGGGTCTTAGAATATGTTCAGGAGTTTTCGATCATCACCAAACATCATCTATAAGTTGAATGTGGTGAACTACCTCTTGTCTCTCCATAGAGCTAGTAACGATGAAGAGTGCTCTGAGAATTCAGACAAATGATTCTCCAACCAAAAAATTATTTGGATTAAGAGATGTGTTTATAAACAATCATCCACCTTCTTTCCAATTAGGGCTAGAAGATTGTTTGAGCTGCTAAATATGTATGGCAATTACCTGTACGTTAAAATTGCCTCCTGGGACACAATGAATAAACAAAACTGCACAACACTTGAAATATTTATCAAAAAAATCATTCATATACTCCAGAAATACTCAAAGACAACATGAAAGTAGAGATATAATCCGAAAGGTCCACATTACGTAATATACACTGACGGGATCTAAATCACAATACGGTGTATGCTGTATCCCAAAACAAACGTATCAGTTCTCCTTCCCAGAGAAAGCCTCTGTATTTACAGCCGAGTTATGTGTGCAATAGTATCGGGCCATAAAAATAATTAGAGAAGTTCATATAATAATTTTGTAATTTATAGCGACTCATGCTATAGAAGCTATTCAGCTATAATCCCAAAAATAACATTGTGCAACAAATAAAATCTCACTCCATAAATTGTATAATAAGGGAAAAATATTGTAACAGCATGATCCCCGCCCATGTAGGATTAAGGGAAATGAAGAGGCTGATAGTTAGTTAAAGAAGCACCATGACAAGAACAAATGTAGACATCCCTATCAGTGACTATACAAAATATATAAAACTGTCATTGTAAAAATGTAAATATATGGAACAAAGAACTCAGAAAAATAATAAATTAAACAGATAAAATCCAGTGTTGGAAAAAATGGAGTTCGTCATACGTGAGATGAGACAAGCACAAGTAATTCTGACACGTTCGAATAGGCCATACTCTGCTTGCCAAGGCGGAATAATTTAATGAACAGTCCATGTGGCCCTTCCCAAATGCCCAGATTGCAATATGCTGATAAATAGTTACATATATTGTGTGAATGTCCAAAATATAACCTGCAGCGATTATCAAATTTTGGAAATAGGACCAATAGAAGAAATTTTGTCAGAATCTTCAACGTTCCTACAGCACCCATTTTAATGTTCATGAGAAGCTGCAAATTAATTGGAAAAATATAAGAAAAAAACAATCAATCAGTAATGAATTAAAACAAGTAAATTTTATGATTTTGATTAATTTATTTTTAATTTTACATACCTTTTAGTGAGTATGTATGGGAGCATGAGTTTAAATGTATTTATTGTGAGTGTTCCAGCATGAAAGCGACACTTTTACAGCTTTTAATTTCATTTTCATTTTCGTTTATCATCATTGACAAGTGACTCATTAGGTCCCAGTGCTAGGCTTCAGCCTAGACTCCTGCCATTCCATCCTATCCTTCGGGCCAGCCCTATGAGCTGATGGTCAGCCCAGTGGTCTGCTAAACCTATTTAATAATAATACAATACAGTAGAATTGTATGGAATTGCATCAGTATAAAAATAATTGAAGAAACATCATTCAATCTTGTGATTTTAGTGACTCAGAGAAGCAGTAGAAGCTATTCAGAGTTATAAATAAAAATAATATATACAACAAATTAAATTATATCTCCATAACTTATATAATAATGGAAAAAATATAGAAATATGTTGGATCCCTGCCCAAGTAGGGATCAAAGGAAATGAAGATGCAGACAAAGCAACCAAAGAAACAACTCACATGACAAGGTCAAATGTGAATATCTGTTTACTGATTATGTAACATCTATAAAAATAAAATACAAATAGATGGCAAATATATATGGGATGAAGACCCTGGAAGTAACAAATCTGTGTTAAAGAAAACTTCATGCTAAAAATGGAGTTCATCATATCAGAGAGAGAGACACGTACAAGTAATTCTAACACATCTCAGAATAGGCTATACCTGTCTGACACAGGGCACTTAAAATATAGCCCATGTGGCCTGGCTGCATATTTCAAGTTCAAAAGAGTGGCAGATAGGGAAAAATTAGGACCAATCATGTTCAGAGTTCGCTTGAGGCAATGACGTCATTATCTCAGCAGTCATTCTTACAGTGTGTACGATAATTATCCGCTAGTAACGTATATAGTCACTATTGATAAATTATAATATATGTATACTATCCGGTTTTTTTCATTCGGGTTGTCATTAATTATCTCACTGTCTAAATAGCTTCTCATTTTTAAATAAAACTAAGTTTAATTAACATGAAAACTGAGTGAAGTATAACACTTTTACATGATCGTATGATTCATTAAACTGCCCGTCTTGAACATGATTCTGATTTGTAAATAAACACCATTCATACGGCCTAGAGCTGCTTATTTAAGAGTTAGCTCCATCGTTCCTCTCTTTAGCAATGAATGTCATGTTTATCAAATTTCGAGAAATTTAAGAATATGTATTCAAATCCAGTGACAGTAGGACATAACTGAAGTAAGGACGAATGTGTAACAAATAAAAGAACAGGGACAAGGAATGGCTAAAGAGTATGCAAATTTTAACATGCCTTTTCCCTATCCTTATCAAGGTACAAGATGGGCTCCACCGTATAGATATAGAGGGAGATTGACAGATACAGACTTTTCATTAGTGAAAATCTTATAACTGTTTTAAACAACCTCAAGTAAACGTGTGTGTTAGTGGTACAGTCAACTTAGTGTAGTACACGCCTGCATTTCGAGCTAATAAAATAATGAATGCTGTAATAAGCCTTTATTAAAGCCTATTTGACATTAAATTCATGTAGCCTAATAAATTAGCATGTAGGGTTACTTTCAGTCCATATTACCACGGTTAAGAGTGACAATTTTCCCTACTACTAGCACTAGTTCTACAATGTACATAGTATCATGAGGCCTAGCCCAGGGCCTGCTGCAGTTGTACCGTACGTGTTAATAAAGTATTATAATTTTATTTACAAATCATCAGTAAGTTCTCAAACCTCCTTGTATGCAGTGGACTCGGTTGAATTTGATCTGCCATGACACTTGAAGGTAGTAGGCTATTCTTCAATTTTACCATTATCATTTTTATTCTATACTTCAAAAGTTATAATATATATTATAGCTTTACTGACTAGCTAGACTACAAATAAATTTTTCTATATAATCGTAATTTGGGAAACAATAGCGTGTATAAAAGTATTTTTTCCAAGAAAGAAAATAAAAAATCAAATAATTCTGAAACGGCTTTCAGAATAGAGGGGCCTATGAAATATTTATTGAAAATAAAGAAAGTTAATACAGAATCTAATAGAAAAAGGCACATAAATATTGTAGAGAAATATGGCAAATATTCATTTAATAATAATTACTATATGCTGCAGTCTGCAGACAAAATCTACAATTTAAATAAATATGTTGGAATTACAGGTCATATGCTTTGACTTTGTTCGCAGACTGCAGCACATAGTAATTATTATTAAATGAATATTTTGCCATATTTCTCTACAATATTTATGTGCCTTCTAATAGATTCTGCACAACTTCTTTTATTTTTCACAACATTTTACTTGGAGCCCCCATTCATAACAGAAGCCTTTTCAGAATTATTATTTTGATTTTTATTTTTTTCTTGAAAATACTTTATACACGCTATTGTTTTAAGAATTACGATTATATAGAAAGTTTATTTGTAGTCCAGCTAGTCAGTAAAGCTATAATGCTGTATTATAACTTTGAAGTATAGGGCAAAAATGATAATGGTAAAATTGAAGAATAGCCTACTACCTTCAAGTGTCATGGCAGATCAAATTCAACCGAGTCCACTGCATACAAGGAGGTTTGAGAACTTACTGATGATTTGTAAAATAAAATTATAATAATTTTATTAACATGCATGGTACAACTGCAGCAGGCTCCTGGCTAGGGCCTTCATGATACTATGTACATTGTAGAACTAGTGCTAGTAGTAGGAAAATTGTCACTCTTAACCGTGGTAATATGACTGAAAGTAACCTCCATGCTAATTATTAGCTACATGAATTTAATGTCAACAGGCTTTAATAAAGAGCTTATTACAACATTCATTATTTTATTTTATTAGCTCGAAATGCAGGCGTGTATCACTGAAGTTGGGACTACTAACACACGTTTACTTGAGGTTGTTTAAACAGTTATAAAGATTTCACTTCACTAAAAAGTTCCTGTCTTGTCTGTCCAATCTCCTCTATATCTATGGGTAGACCCATCTTTGTACCTTGATAAGGATAAGGGGAAAAGGTATTAAAAATTGCATACTCTTCAGCCATTCCTTGACCCTGTTCTTTTGTTGTTACATTTGTCCTTAATTCAATTATGTCGCTACTGTCACTGGTTTGAATGTATATTCTTAAATTTCTCGAAATTTGATAGCTTTTCCTTGACATTCATTGCTAAAAGAGAGGAACGATAGACTGCTCTTAAATAAGCAGCTCTAGGCCGTATGAATGAATTGTTTATTTACAAATCAGAATCATGTTCAAGACGGGCAGTTTAATGAATCATACGATCATATAAAAGTGTTATACTTCCTCGGTTTTCATCATTAATTAAACTTGAATTTTGTTAGAAATAAAGAGCTATTTAGACGATAAAAGTAATTAAAGACAACCCGAATGAAAAACGATAGTATACATATTATAATTTATCAATAGTGACTGTATACGTTACTAGCGGATAATTATCGTACACATCAGAGAATGAATGCTGAGATAATGACGTCATTGTTTCGCGAACTCTGAACGCTGATTGGTCCTAATTTTCCTATCGCTATACTCTTCCAGACTTGGGAAATATGCGGCCCGGCTCCCGAGTACTCAGAGTGCAGGGTGAGAATAACGGTCAGACAAGTTATGTGAGTTATTTTCAGTCGTTCCGATTTTGTTGTTCATGAGGAACTGTGGTTTGATAGATAAAATATAAAAATAAGTAAATAATAAAAGCACGAATTTAAATATAAATTTTTTAAAAATATTACTTAACTTATTATGAATTTTAATAAACCTTTTTAGTGTGGAAGCACGAATAAATGTATTTATAGTGTGTACGTGATTCTATGTGGTATTTTATCCTGTCCTTCTGGCCAGTCTCTATGGGTGAGCTGAAAGTCAGCTCAGTGGTCTGTTAATCCATTTAATACTACTTCAATAATATGTATATGTATGTGTATATATATATATGAAATTTTTATCACACCGTGATTTATATACAGTGATTAAGCTACAAATGTCGTTTAATATCCAATTCACGCTACTTCGGGAATATCCCCGAAGGGAAATTATTCCTGAAGTAGCGTGAATTGGATATATATATATATATATATATATATATATATATATATATAGTTATATATATATATATATATACAATAGATATATATATATGTATGTATGTATGTATATTTTAAAATTAAGCCATTTCTTTTAGAATAAGTGACTATATAGGAAAATCCATCTCAGTGGTTTACTGTCACACACAACATCTTCTGAATCATGTATGAACACAGTCTGTGCAGAAAGCTTTCTAAGTTCTCTAGCATTATACGATTACAAGAGAGTTGCCCAGTTGCAGTCTATGAAATATTACAAGGGCTTCTTTCCAACATGCACAGTCTGTCATTTTGCTGTTGTTCCTTTGTACTTCCTTCCTGACACCTCCAAATTGGTGGGCCACACTTTTCTTCAGCCTGTCATCATCCATTGTTTACATGTGACCTGACTTTCTCAAAGCACTTTGCTCCACCCTTTCTCCTAGGCAGATCTTTTGACCTCTTCTGTGTGTCTCATCATTCCTCACCCAATTTTTACATTATTTTCTTAGGCACTCCATTTCTCTTCCCAAAATAAAGTGCACACTCCCCTGCCTTCCTTGATTCACCAGTTTCTTGACCCACTTTTCTCATCCAACCATTATCTGTAATATCTACTCCCAAATACCCAGACAGATCATTCACTTCTATTCTTCTATCATCCATATTAACATTCACCGTGCTACCTTCCACCTGCCGCCTTGCAAATGCTTTTTGGTTTTCTCTAGACTTTGTTGTTTTTCTTCACTATCCTTAATCAATACTGTATCATCTACAAACATCTCCAGATCCACACACACCCTTATGTTTTTTTTTCCCCCAAAAGCTTCATGTGCACTTAATTTCCTTTCTCTTTTTTTTACATAATTCACACCTTAATGACATCATCCTTTCTCTTATTTCTGAAATAATTCACACCTTAATGACATCATCCTCTCTCCTATTTCTGACATAATTCACACCTTAATGACATCAAACAGCCCTGAAGACATGAGAAACCCATGTGTCAGACCCAGTTTTACTCTAAACCAGTCACTTTGCTTACTACATTTTCTAACACTTTATTTTCATCATAAAAACATTTAATTGCTCTCGATTATTTATATTTGTCCCTAACATCCGCCACTTTGACTCGCTCTCAGTTCTCTCATAAGCTATATATTTGTAATTCTGCATATGCCATGTCCTGTGCATTCCCTTTACTCTCAAACTTCTTACATGATCAAGTACCAGTTATCTAACCCAGAAAGCCCATACTGTGTCGTGTAATTCTTCCGGTCGACTCCTATCATATGACCCTTTAGTTTATAAGCTTATATAGTAATTTAATGCTTATACAATATTTGCACATTCCCAATCACACAATCATTACCAGACCCCAGTATCTCATAAGTAGTCCTACCAA
>NC_089788.1:30264252-30281752 GCF_040412425.1 Macrobrachium rosenbergii | reverse complement strand
AAGAGAGAAAGAGAGAGAGAGAGAGAGAGAGAGAGAGAGAGAGAGAGAGAATGGACACGTTGATGAAGAAGGAAGAATAAACGCAAATAATGAAAAGGCATTGCAAATCCTAGGGGAGAAGAGACTGTATTGTACGAGAGTAAATCAATAGAAAAAGATTGATGTGCAAATGATTCATGAATTGAAAGACGCCAATGGAGTGAGTATCAGGAAGATTTGTTGGATGTGGAGAATAGGAGAAAGACAGAGATGATTGATGTGAGTGGAAGGGGTTAGCGAAAGTACGATAATGCTTTTGAATTTTTTTTTTTCAGACTAATTCTTTTTAACAACTGTCGGTACCTTTTTCTTTCTTCAAACGGCTGTCTCATTGCTCAGCTTGGCACTTTAAGCAGCTGTTGTTGTTTTGTTTATCTACTCGACCAGCTGTCGTTCCAGTCTCTCTTTCTCTTTCCCTCTCTCTCTCTCTTGAACAGCAGTCTTTGCTCTCTTGATCTTTAATTTAGTACTTGTCATCCCTCAGTTTTCTCTTCTAAGTAGAGTAGTTGAATTCTTTGTTCCTGTTAAAAGTAAAATTGTTGAAACTCGCTTCTCAACTATTAACCTGAAACCGAACCGTCTCTCATCCAAGCTGAATACTAAATATTCATCCAAGGCCTTAGTGTATGTACTTCCAGAAATCAGACCTTTATTCAGTAATGTAGAATTTTTTCTTGATTTATTTAAGCTGGTCGGGAGTCAACTTGTAACCTATTTTTACATAGAGAGAGAGAGAGAACTTATCTCTTGTATCGCTGGAAAACGAATTATCTAATGCTCTCATTGGATTCTTAGGACTGGAAATTTTTTATGCATAAATGATTAAAAAATTTTCACCTTAGATTACAAATTTAATGAAATCCTCTCATCTTTTTTCCTCTGAATTTTGAAAGACCCAGCATTCTCTCTCGAGTATATTACAGTATTACATAGAAGGCGACAAAGATTCCTCTCTCTCTCTCTCTCTCTCTCAATATTCTGTATAGCAAAGGAATGCCAAAAATTGATTACAGATATCCAAAGACGGAACAGGTTTAAGAGAAAGGTGCGCTCTCTCTCTCTCTCTCTCTCTCTTTGAGGGTGTGTCTGTCTACTGTCTTGCTTTCGAAAAAACTCCTCTCTCTTTCTCTCTTTACGTCGCTGAACCGTCTCGATAGTATGGCAACGAGGGCATAAGGAAATTTCTCTCTCTCTCTCTCTCTCTCTCTCTCTCGTCTCGATAGTATGGCAACGAAGGCATAAGGAAATTTCTCTCTCTCTCTCTCTCTCTCTCTCTCTCTCTCTCTCTCTCTCTCTCTGTATCCTTACTCATTCGTATCTTCATTATATCTAATGACCAAAAACGGTTAACGTTCATTAAGACCGAAAAAAAAGATATCTCTCGCACGTTTTTGTTTTTTAGTCATGCCACTGTTTCGCATAATAGAACAACTCCCTACTGCTGGAGTTAATTACCATTCCAAGAGGCCTTTTTCCCCTATACCTCTTGCAGTTCCCGATGGATCTTGTTTATACTTGATGGTCCAGCCTCGTTTTTGCGAAATTTTGGCCTCTGTACCAAAAAAAAGAAAAAATGTATCGTCGATCAGATGTAACGCGAAAAGAAGAATGAAGATTTGGCACACACACTATATATGTAGGTGTTGGAACATTCAATTTATATATGTATATATATATATATATATATATATATATATATATATATATATATATATATATATATTAATTGTTCGTGTAAGATTAAATACACTCCCGTTTAATGGAATAATATTTGCATAATTCTCGAAATTGGTATTTGGCTTAAACTCAAGTTGTAAATTACATATGTAAACTGAATTTCATTTTACTTACTAAAGTTTGCGCTGTTCACCTCTCACCGAGCATAAATTGCCTCGGACCTGACGGCAATAAATAAACCTTGCGGGGAAATCGTGAGACTGATGAGTAATAGTAATTGAGAATATGTATATTTTATATATATATATATATATATATATATATATATATATATATATATATATATATATATATATATCTTCTTCGTTTTAACGTGCTTTTATACCCATTTTTATATGGGGTATATATATATATATATATATATATATATATATATATATATATATTCTTATATATATTCCATACGTCCCTTTATCCAGTTAGACAAAAATTCAAATTTAACGGCGGCTGAGAAGACGCCATGACAGGGTTGAACTTAAGTAGGCCAATCCCCCCCAGATCACCTGATTTGGGGGAAACAATACCACTCCTTATCCCCAGCATCGGATGTTTTTTCGGGGGAGTTAGATAGTTGTCAAACACAACAGGGTTGAACTTATGTAGGCCAATCCCCCCCAGATCACCTGATTTGGGGGAAACAATACCACTCCTTATCCCCAGCATCGGATGTTTTTTCGGGGGAGTTAGATAGTTGTCAAACACAACAGGCGAATTAGGGATGTAAGTGGGCTGCTCTCCTTTACCTTTAAGAATCTTAGCCATGAGATCTATTTCCCTTCGACCTTTGTACTGGTGGAGATCGCATTTCAGGTCGACCGAGGCTTGTGCCCAATGCCGTAAACAGCCTATGAGACGCTTCGTGCCCACACAGAGCTCAGAGGATTACTTTCCACTCAAAGGACTGGATGCACAAATCGTGAGAGCTATCCCATTCCTTTGTACACTAGCGTTGTGAGCTTCTGTGACTGCAATTCAGCTGCTGCAAGCGAGCTCCATGCACAGAGGTGATAAGGTACGATATGAAGTGTAATGACACCAGTCCTTTCTTTTTCTTCTCATGAATTTCTCTCCACTTTCCGAATTTCCAACTTTCATTCTCCTAACAAAGAGCCCCCTTTGTCCAATCAAACCTAACAACCAAGCTGCCCATGATTCGCCCTAAGCTCCAATTAAATTAATTCAGTGATCAGAATTAGATTACTCCCTCCATAGTGTTACCACGGGTTAATTAAATTGTATTTATTAATTCCTCCATTGTGCATAACTAAGTTCATGTGAGAGAAACTCATTCGGCTTTGAATGCTAACCTGGAATTCTCTTCCGGGACCTGTTATCCAGCCCCTCTAACGGTCTGTGTCCCTGCCTAGAACAAAACCTAGCCTAGACGTCTAACTGCCATCCTGCCAAGTGCCAGAGTCTTCTGTTTAGCAGTTCGGGGCACTGGACAGTTCGCCCTTCATAAAGAAATTGCGTTATCCACAAAATCCGTTAACCAGTAGCAACCTTCACGGTCAATGGGGCGTTCTGCATCACAGAAGAAAAGATCATGTGCAGGAATGCAAGGGGATGCATAGGGAAGTTAATTTGAAGTGCGAGAATGTATACATAATAACTTCATATGCTTTCTGATCAGAAATTGTTGATGTAGAAATGTGATTGCTAAGTGTAATGTATTTTTAGCAAGAAAACTAACACGCCTAGGCCTAGGAACAAAATCTTGGCATTAACAAGAGTGTAACTGCATAGGCAAATATTGCTAATAACCCATTATTTTTGCAGTGGTTAAGAAATATAACACAAACAACCTTATTTTTTTATGACAATCCAAATATTCCTATAATAAATGTAAAACAAGTATTTTCAATATGATTTCGTTGACTCTATTAATTGTAGACCATTATGTTCCAGGCGGTTCATGTTGCCGCCACACAAGTGATTGCATCACACAAACCTTGCCCACCCTTGGATATCAGTGGTATTTATTTATATTTTTTCAGTGTTGAGGGGTAAAAATAATCAAATAAGACTTTTTCAAATTCATTGGTCACAATTAAAGCCAGTATCATAATATTGTGAAAAACTTTTATGATTTTTCTTATCATTTAACATTTGAACCTAGGCTTGATTAAGACTTTTTTTGTCGAATGCATCAGCGATGAGTGAACATAAGTTTTGAAAACGATTCCTCACTTTTTTCGGAAATTTGGTTTTAAGCGATATTTTCTTGCAGTTTTGATATATACAGGTATCTGTATGACAGATTTCACTCTTATGACACATACTATGTCCTTATTTTATGAAATAATCATGTTTTCGTATTCACACAAGAAATAAAAATGTACGATGTTAGGTTGCCAGTTAGTGGTTTTTTAATTAAATCTTACGGTGTCATGTAGCATCAATTCTGAGCATGACTGTACATCATTTGTAACCAAGCATACAGTGGGCTTTTAACAAAGCTTGCCTACACCACCACTGGAGTTCAAACCCATATCTTCCCGTGGGTGAGACCCAAACCGTAGACTCCCTAGAGAGCCAGATTGCCTTAGGCTTGTTCCATTAATCCCAATATGTGTATGTTTACCTACACTGTAAATTAGATACCTGGAAGCTGGCCGACTTTGGTGGGTTCTTACTAGTCGGGGATAAGGTTATAGGCTAGAAGTCTCATCCCCAAATGCTCATTAAAAACGGGGAAGGCCAAGGTTTTCTGGAGGAACCCTAGCTGAGGAAAAGAAATCGTATGATATATATCTGTATATATAAACACCACACACACACACACACACACACATATATATATATATATATAATATATATATATATATATATAGATAATGTATGTATACATAATATATATATATATATATATATATATATATATATATATATATATATATATATATATATATATAATATATATATAGAGTATGTATATATATAATGTATGTATACATAATGTGTGTGGTTTCATGCTAAATGATTATTATTTTATTTCGAAATTCTTCTCCGCGTGTTTGTGCGTGTTGTATGTTTATTTAGATAAGCCTGACAAAGTGATTGTGCATCATCCGTGAAATAATGATATCTTTGCGAGTGAGAAGTGCTAGGGGGAGGAAGATATATTTAGAAAGTTGAATCTTCCATTTTCCATGCTGTTGTATTAATCAAGATATAATAATTAACTTTTAGAATTGTTGATATAGTTTAAGGTGGTTATTTACCTTGATAATGCCGGGTCAGTTTATATCTGAAACTTTTTTTTATAATATTTGATTTTCTCTGTTTGTGACTCACAGGAACTTCTGTAATGACATAGCGTCTATTTGCAGTGAATATATATATATATATATATATATATATATATATATATATATATATATATATATATATATATATATATATATATAAACAATATATATTTTATAACAGATTTATGCCACCATCGTCTCTATGCGTACTTGAATTAAGAGCCAAATTCACATATACTAAGGAGGGGGTGACCAGACTCGATAAGGATCAAAGTGATAGGGAATTTTTGATGTGTGCGAGTCAGAAAGCTCAGGTAGTAGTTAGATTGGGCCTGGGGAGTACTTAGTACCGGAAACTGGACGTCCATGATTTTAATCCCTTTCTGCTCCTATCTCCAACTTCCGTGAGCCCTGGTATTGCTTCTAGAATGTTCTTTGAGACGATCAGCAGACGTGAAAACGGGGGAAGAATTGACGTCTGTCCTGCGGCAGAATCGACAGTTATAAAAGCAGGTCAAGACCTGCATTCGCTCTCAGTCCTGTGTCCCGTCTCCATGAAAGCAGACTTGCTGTCCAGCATATGGTTGTGCCATGTGCCCGATTGTGCCCCTGTTCTTGACTGCACTAATACATAAATATTATATATACTGTATATATATATATATATATATATATATATATATATATATATGTATGTATGTATATAAATATATGTATATATAATTACATGATCAAAAGTTCATGGAAAGGCGTTCTAATTGCATACATTTATTCAAGAGCCGACGTTTCACATTGCTTGATTCATTTTCAAAGCTAAAAAGCAGTTAAAAACAATGAATACTTTTATATATAATGTGAAAGGTATATAAAAAATTTATTTCTCACCTTATTTATATCTTAGGCAGAACAGAGAGTAAAAAAGAACAAAAAGGGGAAGACAAATAACAGCAAAGTGGTACTGAACACCTACCCACATTGGTAGTGAAGGCTAGACTGACGTCACGTAAAGGACAACATAGATGAAAAAGACACACTGGGTTAAAAAAATAAAAATAAAAACATTAAGCAATAAACAGCTGTGTTGACGATGATTGGTTGTTAACTGTTGGAATGGTCAGTTTGATCATTATGGATTCCAAAGTGGTTAGTTCCTCCTCACTTCGTACCTTTCCCACAATTTTAAAGTCGTTGTCATCTATATGAGTTTTACAAATTTCAGCATGATTCCTTGTGTTAGATTGATCCGGGCTTGATAACTTGCTTCCAGTTCTGTAGCTAACCTCCTGATGAGAGCAAGTTCGAACTTTTAGTAGTCTCATGGTGCATCCAATATATGTACCCAGACTACATCTGGGACAGGTATACCTATAGATAACATTAGATGCAAACAGAGGACCCACTCTATCCTTAGAATGGAATAAAGATCCAATAGTTCGTGGGTTCTTCGGGATTAGCTTCAGATTCAACGCTGGTAATTCATTATTAGATAGACTAATAAATTTTCTCCTGAATTTATTATCATGTAGGAAGGGGAACTTTGCATATAGACGTAATTTGGGGACCGTATGAACTATAGGCAGATCATTTATCTTAAGATTGAGCAACTTATTGAGAGATCTATGGAATATAACAAGTGGGAAACAGTTATTCTTGAAGTAGTTGGTTAGGAACGTGATTTCGTCATGAAAGGCGGCCCAACTAAAGTTAGAGGTAAGCGTAAGAGCTGTGTGGAGTTGTTGGAAGGGGACTGTGTCGAGGGATCGAGACCCGGCAGTACTGATCCATTTATCACTTATAAATTCCCCTTCGGTGATAATTCCCCATTGGGGATATTCCCAAGTAGCGTGAATGGATATTAAACGACATTTGTAGCTTCATGATTGTATATAAATCATGGTGTGTTAAAAATTTCATATATATATATTATATATATATATATATATATATATATATATATATATATATATATATATATATATATTTATATATGTATATAAATATAATACATATATAATTATATATATATATATATATATATATATATATATATATATATTTATATATATTTATATTTATATATATTATAAGATTAGGTGCCACACACAGGTTATTTAGGGCAGAGGGGAATAATTGAAAGTTTGCGAGTTCAGCACTATCCAGGCCAGCCTAGCACTTCCGATGAGTACTCAACGATTTGCATCCACTTGGAGACGCTCGAGTCTTTCTCGCTTGAGAGCGGGAAATACGTCAGCACGAAGATAATTAAGAGTCCGTCAACCTGAGATAACATAAGACTGGAAGCGTGCACCTGTATTTCTCTTTGGAGCCTTCTAGAAGGAATTCCTAGTTTTAACTAGTTTATAGGTAGGGTGTCGAAGCATGTAATTTCATATTTTGTACATACCAGAATGTGACTCGTGGTTAGACTTTTCGTGTTAAGCCTGGAGCCGAGTAATGGCCTCGACACCTGGTTTTAGACCGTCGCCTAAATGGTGAGTTTTGGAGATACACATTAATTACTGTTGTTATTTTGTACCAGTGATTTTATTAGTTTTGGGTTTAAGGTGTTCTTTTATTTTTATGTATATTGATGGTGTGAGAACCATAATTACCTCAGGCTAAGGAGATATTTTCTCATTTTAGCGGGTGTTTCATGACTGTGGGTGTGAATGACACATGAGTGTCATGTATGACAAAATGGGGCAGGTGTGCGCCTGTTAGAGTTTGGCTGTTATGGGAAGATGGCCAGTTGACACTGGTACAACTGACTTAACAATGGAGTGACTGTAGTGTCGGGGTAGAGACAGGAGAAGGTCTCATTAGTGTTGTGTCATGGTGCAATGATATTATGGAGTAGTTTATTTGCTTGCATTGTTAATCATTGTCTTCATTTTGACTGGTTACCATAATTAACCTGTTAACGCTGTTTTTTTGTAGAGAGAGGGAGAAGAAGGAACTTCGCAACCGCTGATCTACAAGGATGCCAACCAGATTTCAGGAAAACCCTATGGCCCCCTGGAGGAGGGTATCATATATGTATATATATATATATATATATATATATATATATATACTGTATATATATATATATATATATATATATATATATATATATATATACTATACATATATATACATATATATGTATGTATGTATATGTGTGTGTGCATGAAAATGTTTCCTCTTTACGTACCATGAAACGCTGATGTACAAATTGATTTAATTTTAAGTGGTATTATTTCAAATACATTTGCAAGTAACACTCCTACCCGACCCTTCCCTTCCCTTTTCGATAATGCAGCTTTATTAATCAGTGCTTTTGTAAAGAGACACCTTGCATGTAATTATATCCGGTTTAATAGCTGGTAATGAAGTGCATATCTACACCTAAAAAAACATATTTTGGAAATGATCGTGTTACTTTGCACAGGGGAATCTGATACCAAATCCCACTTTTGAGTTATGCTTTGTTTAACTGATTGGAGTATTTGTCCCGATGTACAGTATATGGCTGGCGGGGCTCTCAGGAGTTGCACTTTGTTTCTTACCTTTATGAGGGATTGGTGGGGAGGAGGGTGTCAGTCAACATGTAACCTATGTTTCTAAACGGTAAGCTGTGCTGTAACCCTAGTCAGCTTTCAGTCTTAAGGACACTTTTCTTGATTTTACCCAGTTATCTGTACTCGGACCTACATTTGTTATTATTTTTGTCGTACACAGCTTTATATATTTATATATCTATATAATACACACAACACACACACACACGCACACACATAAATACACATATGTTATAATGTAGAACCCTTTGTTTATGCAGTGTATGCAAGTGACATTGGCCAGGCTTGTTTTGTTGGGTATTGACATGCATAGAGGTTAGTCAGCAGAATGTACTCGTGTAGAAAGACCTCCAGGCTATCAGAAACTGTACAAGGCAGCTGCTAGCATTCATTTTAAGTCAGTTGGTCGTTGCTCACAAGAAGCTTACACATCTAGTCCCAGTTGGAAGTGGTTTTTCGGCACATTTAGTCAAATATTTCTTTTATTGAAAGCTCTATATGAATATTGTTAATAAGTGAATTTCGTCTGATTATAGTGCTCATAGAAATGCATTTGCTGCTACTCTGCGCAAATTAAAAAGTGAATACTCCAGGATTGGGCTAGTCAGGCAAGAGCAGTAGATATGTGTAATGCTAGTAAAATATTTGTAAACAGTATCTTGTGCATATTATCATTGCTGGTTTGTTGTGAATAAAGATAAGGTGAAACATTGAAATATTTATTGTTTTGATTTCACTGCAGCAACACCAGAAGCCCATTTAACTTTAGTTAATAACAAAATTGGGTGCCTGACTGAAATAGAATCCGCTTGAAGATTCGTTAATCCTTTGATTTTCAATGGAATATTGTTGACATTTTAAAATGTCAACAGCAGTGAAAGATTTCTCGGCCTTACGAACTGTTGAGAGTCTGCAAAATTTGAAAAGCTTGAATTACAAGAGGTTTCAAATTCATTAGAAATTGCTGGATTAAGGGTAGACTCTACGAAACATCAGATTCAAAGATTGACTACTGTATATGGTTATGAAGATGACATTATCACAAAAGATTTATCACGATTTCAAGACCCTGCCTCTTTTGAGGTGCAATATAAACCTAAAATGTTGGAATTGGAGGAGAAGGAAAAAGGCAAGGAACTTTCAGTTAGAAAAGGTGAGGTTAGAACAAGAAAATGAAGAAAGAACGAGAGGAAAAAGAGAAAGGCAGGCAATTTGATCTAAAGAAATTAAAAGTGGAATCAGAAAGATAAATACAGTTAGCACAGATGGAAAGAAAGGGCTTGGAACAGCACGTCTTTCGTTCTTTTGTAGCAAGTAGAGAAGGCAAATTGGTTCCACCTTTTAGTGGAAATGAAGTCGATAAATATTTCCAGCATTTTGAAAAGGTGGCAGAGAATTTCAATTGCCCAAAGAATAATGGCCTGTAATGCTACAG
The DNA here is from genome assembly GCF_040412425.1 of Macrobrachium rosenbergii. Classification (NCBI taxonomy): domain Eukaryota; kingdom Metazoa; phylum Arthropoda; class Malacostraca; order Decapoda; family Palaemonidae; genus Macrobrachium; species Macrobrachium rosenbergii. The sequence goes on along the minus strand of NC_089788.1, from coordinate 30,271,730 downwards.
AGTGGTATCCAAGGAATAGCTCAATACGCATACTCAGCATTGTCAGTTGAAGATGCCTCACATTACGAGTTGGTGAAGCAGGCCATTTTGACAGCTTATGAGGTAGTTCCGGAAGCTTACAACAGAAGTTCTGAAATCTTAGGAATAGTGAAGGTCAGACATACGTAGAATTTACACACACCAAAGAGGTTTTCTTTGAAAGGTGGTGTACGGCAATAGCAGTCAACAACGATTTCAAGAAACTGAACAATTTAATGGATGACCTTAAATCATATTTGGATGAAAAAGAAGCATTATTGCTACAGCAAGCTGCGAAGTTAGCAAATGAGTATGCTCTTACACAAATAGGACAGACCCTTCTAAGACAAATGGTGGTAAACCTAGTCCATTTCACATGACTGACCCCCAAGGGCAAGGGAACCAACGTAAAAACCAAGGATAATGACATCAAAAGTCAAATGAAACACTTGTAGCAGACCTTCTTGCAGTTACTACAAGAAATTAGGCCATGTTTTGGCAGAATGCCTGTTTCTTAAAAAGAAAAATGAAAAAGAAATTTTCCCTAATGCTCTGGTGAATTCTCTTTCAGAGACACCTGTGCCTGAAATTAGTTCACATGAACTGTCTTGCCCTCTTAAGAAAGCAGAAAGGTAGACTCGTCTGATCTTCGGGAAGAGTTTCTTCTTATTATGCAAGAGGGATTTGCTTCTCCAAGTGAGAATTCTACTTTTACCTCTTCAAAATTTTGATGTTTGCTTGTACATGCCAGAAATCCCTCAATACATATTCTGATCATAATTCACTGGTGGTTTTGACAAAAATGAAAAAATAAGAATAGGAAATTGATGAATTGGAGTTTTATGTTACAGGAATATGACATTGTAATCAGACATATCAAGGGTAAAGAAAATGTTAGTGTTGATTGGCACGGCGTTAAGGGAAAAATTACGGTATCTGAAAATTTTGCCGCTTTGCATCAAATGTTTCTTCCAGGAGGTTAAGTCTGATGTGGAAGCCCTTGTTTATGCAATATGTAAATGACATTTGGCCTAGTTTTTTTTTGTTGGGTGTTGACATGCATAGACGTTAGTCAGCACAATGTACAAGTACAGGGCAGCAGTCAGCAGAATGCACTAGTAAGGGCTAGATCCTTCTGGAAACTTGTAGAAAAACCTCCATGAAGCTCAAGGCGATCTGAAGCTATGTAAGGCAGCTGGTAGCATGGTTTCTGAATCAGTTGTTGGTCATTAGAAGATGCACACCTAGTCCCAGTTGGAAGTAGTTTCTGGATAAATCGAATAAAATACTTTAATTATTGAAAGCTCTGTTTGAATATCGTTAATAAGTGAATTTCATCAGATTATAGTGCCAATAACAATGCATTTGCTGATAATTTGTGCAAATTAAGAAGTGTGAATACTCCAGGACTGGCTAACCAGACAAGAGAATTGGATATGCGCAAAGTTTGTAAAATGTTTGTGAACAGTACATTGTGCATATCATCAGTGTGGGTTTGTCGAGAATGAAGTTAAGGTGAAATATTGAAATATCTGTTGTTTTGATTTCACTGCTGCTGCAATATCAGAGACTCATTTAATTTTAGTTTGCAACAGCAATATTATATATATATATATATATATATATATATATATATATATATATATATATATATATATATATGTGTGTGTGTGTGTGTGTGTGTGTGTGTGTGTGTCTGTGTGTGTACAAAATATCTCTTGATTTTTGTTTGCTCTTTTATGCGTGGAAAATTACTAATCAAATTAATGGTCTTTGCACTGGAACTAGTGTGAATGATAATTTTTGAAAAACTTTTGTGGGTGTTCATTGTTAAGCTGTGAAGGTATAATATATATATATATATAGATATATATATATATATATATATATATATATATATATATATATATATGATAATAATTTTCGAATGGCTTCCTCCAACCTTGCTTTTGCTAATGTTCGTATCTTGGGACGCTATGTGAAGAGGACCTCGACGTCGTTATAGTGATGGATTGATGTCATTAGCGATTAAAAAAATGCAGAAAAAATTAAATGTCTGATAGATGCCTGGTTTGTGGTATAAATTAATTGGAATAGTGATTTTCCATACACACGCAAATATTAATTAAATTTTCACACATCGATATTAATATATATATATATATATATATATATATATATATATATATATATATATTTATTTATATATATACAGTATATATATATATATATATATATATATATATATATATATATATATATATATATATATATATATATATATATATATATATATATATATATATATATATATATATATATATATATATATATATATATATATATATATATATGATATATGAGTCAGTATGTATTGCAAGCTTAGCAGTCGTTAAAAGATCGCTTACATATATATATATATATATATATATATATATATATATATATATATATATATATATATATATATATATATATATATATATATATATATATATATATATATTATATATATATAAAAGCGATTTTTAACGGCTGCTAAGCTTGCAATATATGCCGATTCATTCATAAGTTCTTCCTGTTTTGGTGGCATAATAGAATTTTTCCCAAAACATTTTTGTCATATCTCTAAATTGTGTTAGACAAAGACACAAACAACAGTTTACGAAGGTTTAATCTCGTGGAATATGGATGGTTGTTGAAGTAATGAAATTAAGTTTTGATTTAATTATGCTTTGTAGCTAATACATCTTGAAGTATACATGTTGTAGTGTAGTCAGTCATGATTCATGCGTCGGACGGTGGATATTTTATACTTTTTCTTTCTTATATGTAGAGTTTGTACGTTTCTATGTAAAAAGTGCAGATCGAAAGTTTTTATCATTTCACTTTTCACACAAGTAGCCTAACAACAACCAAAATCTTTTCTGCTATAAGTAAATGGATTTTTCCCCAACTTCAAGTGGTACATAAATCGTCTGTTCTCATCAAAACCATCCGTTTGTTCTGTCTACCCTGCCGTCGTGCTTCATTTTTCCCTGCACATCCCCTTTTGCTCGTTCATATCTGCACATTTGCTTTTCTTTTTTTTTTTTATTTCCACCCTTTGCTGCTTATTATAAACCCATAATTTTCCCTTGCCTTAGACTTCGCACTTCACTTCTGATTTTCCGCCTCCCTGTGCCACCCCCATGATCCCCTCCTGTCCTACCGCTTCTTCGTACAAACCCTCCGTTTTTTCCTTGAAACCTCGCTCTTCCTTTGCTAACCGTCTTTCCTGCCCCCTCCACCGCTTTAAGTTGCTAGCCCTGTTGGCTTATTCTGTCTTCCCACTAGGTCTTTTCCTTGTTAATCACTTCCTTTTGCAAACACTTCATCCCTACCTGCTAACCTCAGCTTCCCCAAGTTAATCCTCCATCTTTCCCTGCCAAGTCTCCATGACATTTCCGTCAGCCTTTAGAGGGATAGATGAAAATTGTAGACTCTTGCCACAAAAACACGAGACAAGAGAAGCCAATGAGCTGAGGGACGTAACCAGATTGGGTTATTAATTACAGTCTTTCCGTAACTCCTTCATTAAGCCACAGTTTTCATTGATAAGGAGGAAAAAGAGAAATTGCAAAGAAATCACGACCGAATCTTGATGGGAAAAAATGGAGGGAAATATTTCGAGTTTTTTCAATCGAGATGCTCTGATGGTAATCATTGGAGTTGATTGAGCGATTGTTGACGTTGTCGCCGAAGTTAGTTAATGACTCGATTGATGGATCATCACAGATTCATCATTAGAGGGATGAAGGGGGTAAGGGAGATCTTTGGGCGGCGAGGTCCTCGGCACTCTTCCTCTCATTGAAGGGAATTTTGCCATTGGTGAAAGTTTTCTCCCATCTGATCATCACAGTTTGTCTTTGGTAATTGTAAGTTTTGCAATGGATGTTGCCATTTTCTTGCCGATTTCCAGTGTTCGTGTACTTTTTGAGCATAATTAACGCTGTCATATCCCGAAGTCTCTCAAATTGGTTTTGTGTAAAACACACGATATTTTTATTAGCTCAGTGACTTTAGATTCATTGTACCCAAATGCTCTTTTGGTTGTACATGAGGGAAGGTGGGGAGAGATCAAGAGGTTTAATGCAACCTGCCATGAATTGTCGAACACTAATCACTTTGTTTATGTATACACCCCACCTTACATAAAATCTTGTTAGGCTTTACTTCCCCACAGTAGTTCTTAAGATTCCCTATAACCTCTTCCAGCAGGTCAACAAAGTGCCTTCAGAAACATCGAGTTCTCTTTTCAGAAGTGTGCCTGTTGACAGCAGCATCTGATTTATCATGAATAGAGGTTCCTGGTAGGAGACTGAACATTACCAAAAGAAGGCCTACAAAGTCTTCGGGAATTATGCATATAGGCCGCTTTTATCACCTTTAAAAGCCTTTGGTATGAGTAGATTATGATTTTTATTACTAGCCAAGGTACAACCCTGGTTGTAAGTGTAGAATTCTTTAAGCCCAAGTATAAGTAAATAATTGCAGTGGTAAGGAATAAATTGTAGAATGAAAATAACAAAGAACAGCAAAGAAGATAAAACGAACAATGAAATGCGTTTAATGGAACTTTGGTTAAGTAAAATGCATTTGCATGAAGTTAAGTGAGCTTCAAGAATCCCGATATCACCTCAACTGAGACTTGAAGTGTATTTCCACGGATTGATGATGTCAGCCATCCATGGGACCCAACATTGATCCCTGGGAGGAAGGGCTGTGTCACTGGGCCTGTTTCATGAAAAAATGCATTGTGCCATTTTGACTTGAGCAGTAAATTAGCTACCTTTTAGGTGTCGATGATGTTAACACTTCAGTGGCTACCCCTCTTAGGGAAAGAGGAGAATGATGGTTATCTATCTATCTATCTATCTGTTTATCTGTCATACATGCATAAAAATGGATGTCTGTGTATGTGTGTATTTCTACCATAACTCAGAAATTCACTGAGCAATTTCAACCGAACCTGGCATACATATGACTTACCATCTGGAAAAGAATACTGTGGGGGTAAGACATCACTGGCCCCAAAGGGGGTGGGGATGGGAAGGGGATGACATGTAAAAATAACCGAAAACGACAGATGTAAGTATCTAATCCATAGTTTTCGAGTTCAAGTCCAAGTCCGGCCCCGATAGGAAGGAGGGGAGACTGGGAAGGGGTGAAAAATCAAAGGTAGAAAATGACAGATATTGTCTAAGCCTTAATTTTCAAGGTTGTTGAGATGAATAGTGACACTCCCAATGCCCTTTAAGACCAAGTTCAGCCCCGATAGGAATTGAGGGTGAGAAGTGGTGAAATATAAAATGTCAAAAATGCTGGGCAAAATATTTGAAGCAAATATCTTAACAGAAAAGAGGGAGAGATGGTAGAGGGGGTGTTTTCCTGGGGAGAGAAGGGGTGAAATATAAAATGTCAAGAATACTCTCTCCCTTTCCTGTTAAGGAAAGGGAGAGAGGGAGAGGGAGGGGAAGTGAGAGAGAGAGTAGAAGGGATGTTAGGGAGGCGAGAGAGAGAGAGAGAGTTTATTGATTGCTGCTCAGAGTTTCCTGGACAGTGCTGGTTTGGTCAGCTAGTGTATATATATATATATATATATATATATATATATATATATGTATGTGGGTGTGTGTGTATATATGTTCCAGCATAACCCTGAAGTGCATTGAGCAATTTCAACCTATCTAGACAAGAATACTGTGGGGGTAAGACATCACTAGAACCAAAGGGGGTGGGGGTGGGAAGGGCTTCTCTGAAACAGGGCTGGTTCTGCCGGTAGACTTAGTAACTAAATAAACTTTACGAGTTTATCATACCTCATTTTGGTATACATATGACTTAACATCAGGAAAAGAATACTGTGGGGGTAAGACATCACTGGCACCAAAGGGGGTGACATAAAAATAACCAAAAACGACTGATATTTGTGTCTAATCCATAGTTTTTTGAGGTCACTGAGATGAATAGTGACACTCCTGGTGCCCTTTAGTTCGGTCACTGAACTAGTGCAACGGAAATGTTGAGATTCTGTGGAGGTATGTGTGTGTGTGTGTATGTGTATATATGTGTGATTCCCCATGATATATGACGGGAGGAACATTGACTCATGGGAGGACTTTGGTTTTTGGTGGGTGGTGTGTGTGTGTTGCCTCGTGGGTGTTTAAAGACCACCACCATGAAAATACCTTAACTAGTGGCCATAGAAAGTGAGTACTATAACTCATGAACACATATTTTTTCTAGACTTTATGTAGTGCTGCAGTGAAATCTCGTTGTGCCTTCCTTACACATTTTTCTATTTGAACATGTATGTATGTACATTCATTGTAGGTTGTAATATAATGATGTATTTCTTTCTACAGGAATTCGAACATTGTCCTGGGGGGGGCAAATATTTGGAAGTGGTGTTTTTACTCTTACGTATGATATTACTTTTGGTGTGCCTTTAGGACCTTATTGCTTTTTTTGATGACCAGGGTGTTAATCACTAGTATAGCTTGGCATAGAATCTTTATCCTACTGCTTATGAGTCGGTATCTCCTCAAGTTATTGTGAATCACTCCAATTTATGACCGTAGCTTTTGCTGAATCACTTTCGTTAATTCTGTCAATAAAGTCTAGTTTTCTATATCAGTGTCTCATTTCAGTAGGCCTTTGTGTAAACATAGGTTTAGTGAAAGTCATGTGGCAAAGGAGAAGGGATCTGCCGACCCAAGGGAAGAGCCACGGCTACTAGTAACATCAAGAAAGGTGAGATGCTGAATTCTGTTCTTAGAACAGATACATCAATAAAAGATGGCCCTCGAACTCAATATATATATATATATATATATATATATATATATATATATATATATATATATATATATAGTCAGTGACAACTATGTGCTGGGCTATCAGAAACACATCCGCTGCAGGTGCAGTTGTGTCGACGTTGGAGGTTTACACGGTTAGATACAGTGAGGTATCTGACGCATGCGTTTTTGCTTTCCTGACCACGATCAGGATTTAAGAGCATGGAGACAGTGTGAGTGCGTATGTGTGTTGCACTCTCTAATTGTATATTATCAGAGGAACAGTCGCTCATGGGGGAACTTCATTATGTGATTGGGTCTGATTTGTTTGTGGTGCAGTGTTTAAGAACCACCACTGTGAAAAATACCTTATCTGTAGCCATAGAAAAGTGATGCCACAACTCATGAACACATATCTTTTCCAGGCATTATGTGGAAATACCCAGTTGTGCTGCAGTGAAATTCCTCTGTGTCTCCATTATGCGTTTTCCCATTCTGCTCTCCACTGTACATTTTTCGGTTTTGAATATTGATGTCTTGTAACACCATTTCAGGTTTTAATATATATGTTTCTTTTAACAGGAATTCTGGGTTTGTCCTGTGAGGATGAATATTTTGGAA
>NC_089788.1:30216752-30259252 GCF_040412425.1 Macrobrachium rosenbergii | reverse complement strand
GTCACAAATATATCTATCATTAATTAAAACACATCCTGACTTATAGTTAACAGCCAAGGATTTAAACTGGTCCCCCAAAAGGTACATAGTCTCCTCACTATCCCATACTATTACTGAACCATTAAAACCACAAGGGAAAGGTCGTATGATATAACTATGAAACGATTTCATGTTACTAACTGGAATTTCCACAAGTAGCCCCCCCCCAACAGACATTTTCGCTTTTAAAATTTCGTAATAACAATACAAATTCTCACCAGTAAAAAAAATTACCTGAGAACCATACAGATATGCTGCATTCATCAAAGTCGATTCTAAAAACCCGAGAGGTAAATTATCTCCAAAAATTCGCCCCTTAGAAGTGGCAACCATCGCCTTAACCTGTTTGAATTTCAGATAATACCAATTCCGCTTTTCTCTCAATATACAACAAGGTAGTTTGACAAGAAGACAAAACTATTGTAACATCTAAGTCTCCCCTCTTCCTATCAATGTGACCAATAACCCATTTAAAAGATGTCCTTAATGTCTCAAAACCCTCTCGTAATTTCTCATTACTATCTCAAAAAGTCATCAAAGTTTTACCTTGGCTAGCTAATTCTGCCGATACCTGTTCAGTTTTCTCAAAATTAGCAATTGGCTTACTAGCAAGCGTTCCTATAACCAGAACAGCTCCAATTAACAATGGCACAGCCCTCTTACTCCTTTTAGAAGAGACCTGAGAAGTCAAAGAACCTAAATTTGGAAGCCATGTTAAAATCTTCTTAATCCTATCCTGAACCCTAACAGCTGTAGCATTAAGTTCGATTAACCAACCCCGCAACAAATCAGACAGATTTCGTTTGGTATTCATCTCACCCAATAAATTCCTAAGCAGCTGAACTTTATTCTAGGATGCTTCAAGCTCACCCCTTGCCAAACCTATACCCTCAAACTCTATACTCAAAGTTACCACGTCAGACAACAACCACACATAACAGTCTTCTATATATCTATAAAACTCTGCAGTATTTTGCACCTAATTTAACTAAGTTTTCCCCTCCCAGACATTATTGCAACACAAAAAAACTGAACTCGGACAATTAAAGATTTGTTTAACTCTACGGACAGACGTCCTTCTCAGTTAAGAAAAAACTCCAAATCACACCCCTTTAAAACCCATTAAAAACATAGGAAAAAAATATGAAAAACAACAGCACATCATAGGAATTAACCCACAAGATTCCCATTAACCTGTCTTTTTAATTTTAGATATATTTGTCAACCGAGACATTCCCGTACTTTCATCCTAAACAACATATCTATTCCCCTTCTTTACTTCTACAACCCAAAAATGAAACTGATTCCTAACATTTATTTTCACAAAAACCCTGCCTCCCACAGCAACTTTAACTCTATCTGGGTTTGCATTGCTCCTGTCAACCATATCCTGAGTTTTCAACTCAAGATTCTTAGCAAGATGCGCATATCTCTCCTTATCAGTAGAGATCAGCCATTTAACTGTATCATCACCTGATAGAACAGGTAATAAATCGAATTTGTCCCGCACTGGGTAGCCAAACAGGGCTTCAGGGAGAGACATCCCAATGGTATCAATAACCATAGAATTGATGCTATGCAGAACCTGTGGAATATATCGATCCCAATTTACATCATTGCCCCCTACAGTAATTCTAGGGGCCTCAATTACCTTCTATTTGCCCGTTCACATAACCCATTAGCTTCTTGTCTATAGGGAATAATAGTGACTTTCCGAATGCCCATTACATCTGCAAGACACTCTAATGTCTTGTTCACAGTTCTCTCCCATTATCTGTAATCAGCACCTCAGGAACTCCATAACAACAAATATATCCATTAAAGAATGCGACTGCCACCTCCTCTGCTGTTTTATGCTTCAAAAGAAAAATCTCTACAAAGCTAGTTAATTTGTCCACAACCACCAACAGGTGCCTATGGCTGTAGCTAGATTCACTGAAATTGGACAGTAGGTCCATATGGACCCTAGAAAACGGTCTACTGGGAATAGGAGGAAATGAACCCAATTTACAAGAAACAACCCTCAATGGCTTACACTCATTACAAACCGAACAACCTTTCACAAAGTCTTCCACTGACGCGAGCATATTCTTCCAAAAGAATTGCCCCGTATATTCTGATACGTCTTGTCAATACCCAAATGCGAACTGCCATACTTACAATGAACAATATCCAGAACAGTAGGTACTAAACTCAGTAGGTACTAAACTCGTAGGGATAACTATTTGCGTTGTATCACCCTTATCCTCACTATTCCTCAGTCTGTATCTAATCTTTCTAGCTAACAAATTACCCTCTAATTCAAGACCTGTAAAAGGCAACTTATAACCCTTCCTAACTAATTCCCCTCTAAGAAACGATTTTGCATCTGCCAAAATCTCATCCTCATCCTGTTTAGATTCTACTAAACTAATATCCCAGTCTATGCAATCACCAGATGCATAACATACATGATAACCATCCGAATTACAAACACTGCTAAGGGCGTCTGCTACAACATTCTGTCTACCCTCTTTATACCTAAGCTTGGCATCAAAATGCCTGATTGTCAAATACCACCTAGCTGTTTTAGGGGAAAGATCCGGCTTATTAAAAAGATCCAACAATGGCTTATGATCTGTAAGAACCTCTACTTGATTGTCCATCAGTAACATCTTAAAACGAACCAAACTAGACACTACAGCAAAGGCTTCCTTGTCCACTACCCACCATAGCCTTTCATTGCTACCCCATGTCTTAAACTTCCTACTGTAAAATGCAATCGGACGGAGTCTTCCATCAAACTTCTGCATAAGGCAGGCCCCTATGCCATCGCGACTGGCATCTGTCAACAATGTGAAAGGACGTTCACAATCAACACTGGGGGATTAACTAAAGCATCCTTAGTATTATGAAAGGCTGACTGCTGTCCATCACCCTATACAAACTGCATATCGTCCCTCAGGACATCTGTCAAAGGAGACGCTGAAGTAGAAAAACCCTTCACAAACATATGAAAAAATCCAACCATGCCCAAGAAAGATCAGATCTTTTTCTTATTCTTGGGAGTAGGAAAATTACTGAACCATCCTTCTTAGGCACTACCAACAGCGGAAAATTAAAAGGCAAGGAACTGGGCCTAACAATCCCTTCCTCCTCCCTTTTATTAATTTCTTGCTCTACCTGTTCTCTAATCCTAAAAGGAATCCTATAGGAAGAGACAGAATTAGGCTTAGTCTTATCCTTTAAATGAACCTTGTGTTCTAATACATTTGTTAACCCTAACTTATCCCCTTTAAGTGTGACTATGTCCGCAAACTCAGCCAGAACATCTTCCACCCCCTCAATATATTCTTTAAAATCAGCATTGGCTAAATGATCCCTAAAAACCTGCCTCCTATCCTGTAAATCTGCTTCTGAAAATTCACGCATGTCCCCAACAATAGTAACTGAATTATCTTCAACAACCCAGTCAACAAAATCGACCGCAAGTGTGCCCTTCTGATAGTTCCGAACTGAATCATTACAGTTTAGCAGCTCCACCCAAGTATCCCCTGAACTCGATACATTGGTTATAGAAACCGTACACACTACCCCCTTCAGCTTTTCGCTACAATCATCCACACACACCTGTCTGGATTTATGCACACCGTACACTTTAACTTTCACCATAGAAACCATACCAGGACCTAGAACCACATTATCCGACAAAACCCCCTTATAACAATTCCTTTCCACAGAAACGTGTTCAGAATCCACCCGTAAATTCTCATGTACACTCAATCCATTACCATCATCCACTCTACTTATATCCATTTCTTCGTAAGGTACAAAAACACCAGGTACTCCAACAGTTCTACTACATACCCCTGTTTGAATCGAGATTTTGTGTTGCCGACATGGTGGATGACCCAGTAACAATATATTCCCCAAAGCAGCCCCTCTTATAACCTAAAAATGGTTCTGTAAAAGTTCTACCCCCTAGAGATAAACACACATTTGCGTAGCCCAAAACCAGTAACCTATTTGCTTGCACATCACATACTGTCTCTTTAGCAGGCCTCAAAGAACGATAGGAAAATTTTGATCAGAACAACTCATAATTCATCAAATTAATAGAGGTACCTGTATCTAAAAAGACACTCACATCAACCCCATACACAGACCCTTTTGCCTCTGGCTTCAGCTCTGAGGGTTCACCCAGAAGTCCTATATCACAAGAAACAACCCCTTTTATCTCTTCCCCTTCTGCTGCTCAGTCTTCCAAAAATTCTCTCGGCCCCTAGAGGCTCCCAAAAAACCCCCCGAGGAGTTCTCCTACTTGCCAGACCAGCACTCTGAGTCATGCTTCTAGACTCATTCTATTTAAGAAGTGGGCAAAACCGCCAACCATGACATGCAGACTTGCAAGCGCCACAATATTTCACCCTACAAAACTTCTTAGTATGGCCCTGCCTATTACAATTATAACAACACCCCTGAGATCCTGAACTCGCAGAAGACTTATCATCCTCTGTCTTGGCGCATAACTTCATAATTGTGGAATCAGAATTACTCTGTTGATGATGTTTCAGAATAGCCCCAGAGGATTCGGCATCCCGTCCAAAAAGAAGGTAACTACTGTAAGGCATTTCGACAAGTGCTTACAAATTTGACAGAACAGTAAAGTTTCAATTGACCCTCTTTCTATCCCTGTATCAAAACTATTTGCGATAGCATCAGGAACATCATTCAGAATCCAAGAATATTGCAATAATTTCTCAAGATTCTCTATCGTAATAGAGTCTCTGTTTACCCAACTAGAATTTCTCAACTTCTTCAAAGAATCCCATGCAGCATCAAAACATCTGGCACTAAATGTGACCGCCGAATCATGGCCTTTACGGGCCTTGAAAAGAGACCTGAGATCTCAAACTGCATCACCAGCCCCAGCTGTTCCATATGACACTCTTAAAAAATCCTTTAGTTCATCCCAGGCCCTACACTTCAAAAAATGATGACTCCGGCAATGCTGTCCGATATCCCCTTTATCTAAACTAAGGAAGCCTTTTGTTTCATTGAAAGGCTCTACCCCATCCATTATTTTCTTGCCGGCTAAAAAATTCGACAATCCCTCTAAAAATTTAGAGGGGAACTGGAAGAATGCCATCAACCAGCCCAGGAAAAGGCTGTATTCCTGCATTTATGGATGTAAATTTGTGCAACATTGCCACCTTATCCTTATCTTTGTTAGCCCCTGCCATAGTATCTGAACTGATAACCCTCCAAGTTCCAAGTACCTGACCTGCTCTCAACTTCATATAACTCCCCTAAGGTAGAAAGAGAAAGGAGAAAAAAAAAGTTAAAAATTCAGCAAACCCCCAACACTAATGCAAATGTGAACCATTAAATTAAACACTAAACGCCAGATGTGAGCAATGAAGTAACCCTAACCGCAGATACAAACAGTTAATAAAAAAAAATCTAAACGTCATCACGATCAATAGCCAGAAATTTTCATGAACACTCAAATATCAGTCCACCCAAATAAAAACGGGCTTGCAGGGAGAATGGGATAACAGCGTCAAGCGCTCTCCATGATGTCATAAGATCATCACCGCTCCCTAATGAAAGCTACACCCACCGTCTTCGTGACATTACCACAAAGCAACAGAACTCTCCCTCAATTAGCCCCATTACAAGTAACTAAAAAAAAAAACAGTAACACTCAGGTAACTTCTTCTCACTACAATGGCAGCAAAATACGTAGCTAGCCTGAAAAGTAACACAAAAACACTTCTCGATCTTTCAAATGCACTCACTCCACACTTGTGACACAAGTTCCCAATGCCACTGACTCGAATAACAGTGCGTGGTCGGTTGACTGCAAAAACTCCCTCAGTCAGCAAAGAGGCACATATACCAACCAAAGGGCACACCTTAATTCCTAACAATCTCAATTTTTTTGTAAGATAGTTCTCTTTGGAGAGTACTGAAACACTATAATATACCCAAGTGTAGTTCCCTCTGCCCACCAAAAATCTGTTACATAATCGAGAGTGAATCTCATTGTTTACCTTTTGCTAAAAAGTTGAGAAGTCCCATCTGTTGGTAGGTTGATAGTGACCGCATCCAAAAGGCTACTGGCAATGTACATCTGTATATACACACACACTCATTCTTTCTTTCTCCATCAGATCTACAGCATAACAAGTGTTACCCAAAACGATTTATTTGACAATAATCTAACATAACTGGATTGCAAGAAACAAGAGATGAAATTAAATGGAATTCTAATGTTCACCAATGGATCAAACATATTAAAGTCAACTATATTCAACTAATTATTCTTTCTAAATTGTGTTCCCACAATAGGTCAAAATAAGTCAAAGTCCAGTACATTCCCAATGAGTACATCTTAACCTATTCCTCAGTAAAACACCTGAAGAAGTCAAATAAAACCCTTATTAAGCAAACGCATAAAAATAAAGATATGGGAATTCCTCTCATGTTACTTATAAAGTACACACAATGTAGAAAATGCTTGACATAAGTGAGATATATGTTAAACGAAAAGAACAATGTACAGTTTGGGAAATCTAAAATGTTTCCTACCTCCAAACAGCAATGTTCACAATTCTTAATCGACAGGTCTCGAACCTCAGAGTCTTCACCAAAGACTTCTATTAATACTCGGTGTTGATCTTCGAATGACAGTTTGTTTGATAACTAATCTCTTCACACCCCAGGGCTCCGCCCCCCCAAAAAAACACAAGTATGAACGAATTAACTGGAACCTGGACATTTTCGGCGAATGAACTCACGAAGTCTTGTCGCTAGGCAGGGATGTTCTCACGTCTCAAGAATATCTGACACACCTGACACATATACAGTTCTCTAATCAGGATGGCACCTGACAACAGCTGAACATTCTCTGAAGGTTCTTTACAATGCCTTCAGCCACACTCATTAATCAAAAATCTACTTTGTATTGTAATTCATAAAATGCTTGTGACCTATGAGCTTTTCATATATATATATATATATATATATATATATATATATATATATATATATATATATTTTATATATATATATTTTATATATATATATATATATATATATATATATATATATATATATATATATATATATATATATATATATATATATATATATATATATATATATATATATTATATATATATATATATATATATATATATATATATATATATATATATATATATATATATATATATATATATATATATATATATATATATATATATATATATATATATATATATATATATATATATATATATATATATATATATATATATATATATATATATATATATATATATATATATATATATATATATATAGTTTATCACATCACCGTGATTCATATACAAGCATTATAGCTATAAACGTATATATATATATATATATATATAAATAATATATTTTCATATATTTTATAGGGGAATTTTAGTTGATAATAAGTCACGTGATTCATGGGGTCAAACCATTAAGGACAGAACTCCTTTACTATCAGGGACGCATTACCTCGGCCACAAGAGATTTATATATTTTACCGAAGGCTTTATTGATAATAAATCACCTGTCCCAAACTGGGGTTTGTGTTTGAGGACAGAATCCACCCACTACAGGGACGATATGAATCATATATATATATATATATAAGAGATATATATATATATATATATATATATACAAATCATATATATATGTCTAACTCAGGTGTATTATATATTGAGATATATATATATATATATATATATATATATATATATATATATATATATATATATATATATATATATATATATATGTGTGTGTGTGTGTGTGTGTGTGTGTGTGTGTGTGTATGTATCACTGCGATTAATCATTTACTTACATATATTTAGTAAACGATTTAATGCTTGTTAAGTATTCTTTGTGATTAATATTACTATTAATAATAATAATAATAATAATAATAATAATAATAATAATAATAATAATAATAATAATAATTGTAATACTTCCCGGTTTTAGCGCATCAGTTTTTTATTTCTGTAGTTAAAATATAATTTTTGCCTTAACTGATTTTATATATTTTTTTGTGGTGACTTTTGAATTCAATATTGCTGAGAATACTTCATTAATTACTCTCATTAATTAGACTGTGTTTCCTAATTTATGTTCCCTCATGTTTTAATAATTTATGCTCCCTGTGTCTTAATTACATTCCTTATATTTGGGGGATGATGGTGGACCGAAATTGTTGGCTTTGCATGTAATGAATTAATTTGTTTTCCTTTTATAGAGGTGGAAGTTAAAAATTGAATGCCCCTCGAAGTAGGTTCCTTCACGTGGTGAGGGGGTAAGGGGCCCTGGCTTTTCTTCTTCGTTCTTACGAAGAATAAGAGCCCGGGTTCTAACGGATCACCTACAAAACCTTCGATTTGTAATAAACGGCGTGGACATTTTCACTTTCAAATTTCGGACCCGGTAACAGGAAAAGGTATCAGCTGGATTGTTTATATCCGAAGCTAAATAGTGAGAACCGTGGCAGGACCTCATCAACTGCCCGGAGCAATGTCGGGATTCCGAGTTTTCAGGCAGAACTATTCTACGGACTGGACCACGGATTCCAGGGGGTCTGCCTGGGAATAGGACTCGGCATTCTGTCCGGCTTGCCCATAATGTGATTAAGGTGGGGATGATTGTATTCTAGTAATGCTCTCAGTCCCATTGCCGGTTACTACACTTGAGCCACCTAATCATGTTGTGCCATCCCCTTTGGGGTAGGGTAGGATGCGGACATTTGGGAGTCGGTTCTCACTTCTGTGCCATTAGGTGGAGGAATGAACCCATGAAAGGCTGATGATATCTTTTTTAAGGCTTTCAGGTTTACTTTTTTTTTTTTTTCCCAAATCTTTATGGTAAGTGAAATTAAAGATTCGAGTACCCCTGGGCCCATTGATGGTAGTGACTTGCACAGATGACGACCACTGGAACTCTCCTGGTAACAAACCTTTCTTGGAAAAACAAACAAGAATGCAAATGTAATCACACTGAACCCTATACTCCAGTACTCATTAAATAAAAAAGTAAATATCGCCTGACCTGTCCCTGACTCACTTCGACTTCTTTGGGAGTGGAAGTTGTCAAGGTTTCTGACCATGAAACAGAACAGCAACCAGCCCTAAAGTTAGAAACTTTATTAAAGACACTCAACGACAGAAACACAAGTTTAGACAAATAAAATGAAGACGTGGCTTATAGAAGCCACAACAAAAAAAAAAACCAGCCTGAGGACTATCTTATCAATAAAAAGTGTTGATACATAAATGTAATAAGTAAAAAGCATGACACTATGAATAGCATTCACAGTGCTATTGTACTTCCTGGAAAATAATGAGATTGTGAACTGTTGGACAAAAATATACTGTTGGACTCTCTAAAAATGAGATATACCAAAATCCAAGACTGTGAGGTATATTCAATACCAAGTAAAACAAAATAATAGGCTTTAAGAATTGCAAAATAAAATTTGAGGCCAAGAGTTACCTCAAAAAATAAAAATTTTGGGCCAAAATAGAGAACTGAGGCCTTTTGTTCCCAAACCGCTATTAAATGTCAGAATTGTAGTAAGTATGGGACACACAAAGAAAAAACTGTAGAAATGAACCCATAAAGCATGTGGATCTGGACGAACATGCCACACAATGGAAATGTAGAGAACCAAAATGTGTAAGCTGTGACAGGATCATCACATGCTAGGTCCAAGGAGTGTGTGTACTACATATACAATACAGAACTGAAAATGTTACAAGAACGAACAGGGATGTTCATTTAGAGAGGCTAAATTGAATTAAAAGAGAGGAATGCAAGATCCATCTAAGAAACATTCATATTCCTCAACAAGAGCAAAAATGAAGCAAAAACGGAAACAGATAGAAATAACAGAGCACAGACAAGTAAGTCTCAAGAAAATTAATAATTTAGAAATAAAAATAAAAATAGAGAATA
Source organism: Macrobrachium rosenbergii (assembly GCF_040412425.1). Classification (NCBI taxonomy): domain Eukaryota; kingdom Metazoa; phylum Arthropoda; class Malacostraca; order Decapoda; family Palaemonidae; genus Macrobrachium; species Macrobrachium rosenbergii. Next base: position 30,249,208 of record NC_089788.1, on the reverse strand, counting down.
AAGAAACAGGTACAATGAGATGGATATTTTATCCAATTCATTTGAAATATTAATGCAAAATAGACACAGAGGGAAGATGCTGCTACTAAAGTAACAGAAGAGGGTAGAGATAGACTGAAATTAAAGATAAAAAAGGCCTTTGGAGAGAACACCACCCAAAACGAAGAGACCAACTATTATTAGAGAAACATCAGTTAAACCAAAGATAAAGAGATGAAAAGGAACAAAAACAAAACAAAAACAAGCTAAGAATATACCTTTATTCCTAAAATAATAGAACCTATGAAGGCAAATGTCGAGAAGACTGGAAGAAGTGAAAGAGAATCATACCATAGATGATAATGATTATGTCAAGGGGAGAAGAGATTACCCTTTCTCCAGTAATTGGTACAAGAGCAAATGAAAAGAGAAATACACATGATAATACTTGTGGATGTAATGATTGTTTCATTGAATTATGCAACAACAACAAAAGATAACAAAAGATGGTTTAACAAAACGTTATAAGAAATTTTATGAAATATAGAAAAAAAGAAAACAAAGATTTGAGTAACTATAGGAAAAAGGGTGCATGTGCATTGAGCACTTAGTCTAGTTATAATGAAAAACAGATGAATGTCGTGAGTAAATTATTAGAAAATTCCAAATTGATAATACAAAAAGAGAGAGTAAAACCAATCACTATAAAAATATTTTCAATAGTTATATTATGCAATGGAACGTAAATGGTCTACAGACCAGATTACACCTAGGAGAAATACAGCGGTTATTAAAAGAATATGAACCAATGATATTATGTTTGCAACATGTCAACAAAACAATATTAACGATAGGTAAATATACCTAGCATCTTCATCTAGAGAGGAAGAAGGGAATTTAGAACTGTTATATATGTACATAACAGCATGTTATGACAAAGTACCTGTAAACTTTAATGATTTGCAAACGTCGAGTATTAGAATACGAATAAAACGATAATTATGTATTTTATAATTTGTACAATCAACCTAATAAAATTATGACGTTGACAAACTCAAAGAGTTACTTAATAATACTAAGGAACCAACGTTAATAGTAGGTGATTTTAATGCTCACAACTCCAATGGGACTGTAATTGTACAGAATCAAATAGAGCAGGAAATAAAATAGAGGAATTCATATTCATATGACATGTGCTGTATAAATGATAAACGAATCAGCACATATTTTTCTAAACACATGGAACATATTCCTCAATCGACCTAACTCTATGCAATACAACAAACATAGTAGACAGATTGGACTGAATACGGTAGACGACTTGCATACAAGGATCATTTCCCATATTAATTTCTTTATTACAAATAACCCACCAAACATGCCCTCGATATAACATTTATAAAGCAGATTGGGAACAATATGAATTCCACAATTGTGAATATCCACCATTTGAGTATTTGAAAGACTCATAATGAAACTAATAAATTTCTTGTTGATTTCATTACAAATGCTGCTGATAAAGCAATGCCAAAATCCAAATCTCATCCAACAAAACACAAAGTCCCATGGTGGTCTGAAAAACTAACAGAATTAATAAAACTAAAACACCAGATTGGAAGACTACTCAAATAATTTGAATAGAAAATTCAGTAAATTAAACAAAACTGCCGATATTAGTAGGAATCATAAAAACTAACTATATTATTATTAGAAATTGATACATTAAAACCTCTTTATAATAAAATATCTGCAAAGTTTAAAAGAAGTAATTCAAGGAAGAATCATTTCATGGAAAAATATGTATCAGATCTTCTAAAAATACTCCCATACAAAAATATGGGAAAATTCAGGAAAATAAATGGCACCCATATCAAATCATCTGTGACATGCTTATGCACAAAAGATGGAAAAGAATACTTGATCCTAAAGAAATTAGTAATGTAATAGGTGAAAATTTAGCAAAAGTAAGTATAAATAAAAATTTAGGATGAGTATTTCTGCACAAAGAAAAATAATATAGAATTAATAACAATAAATTTTGAACAGAGAAGATACATATATTATACAGAAAATTTAGTATGGAAGAGCTAGAATTTGCTCTGTTGAACAGCAATAACTTGCCCCTGGAGGTGACAATATTTGTTTCTGAAATGATATGCCATTTAGCACCTTTGGCAAAGACATACTTGTTAGAATTTATAACCACTTATGGCTTAGAAATTTATTTCCTGATGAATGGCGAAGCCATAATTATTCCAATCCCCAAACCTGGAAAAGATCCCAGTAATGTGCTAAATTACAGACCTATATTTCTTTAACAAGTTGTTTGTGCAAATTACAGAGAAATGGTAAATGCTCGACTAACATGGCACATACGAGAAAATAAAATTTTAACTCCTGCCCAGTTTGGGTCACAGTGTAACAGATCTACATTAGAATCTTCTGTAACTTAGAAGACCATATACGAGGTTTTCAACGAAACAAATTACTGTAGCTGTCTTTTTGACAGTTGACAACATACTACATGGAGGTATGCTATATTAAAACTTTTACAAAACAACAAACATCTGTGATTTACTCAGGTTTATACAAAAACTTTTGACAAATCGCAGCTTTTTCAGGTGTGAGAATAGATGATGTTCTGTCTAGAACATTTTCCAGAAAATGGTGTTCCACAGGAAGCGTCTCTAGGCACACCGTTTACGTTAGCAATTAATGATATCAGTAAAAATCTACCTACTGGTATTAAAAGTAACCTGTATTTGGATGATTTTGCCATATATTATTCAGCATCTCGAATAAAACATGCAGAACGAATCATTAACAAAAGCATAGTAAAAATAGATGAATGGGCTTTATCTGTAGGCTTTAAATTTTCCATAGGTAAAACCCAAGCAATCATGTTTTATAAAAACAAAAAATGAAAAAAAGGAGAAGAAATAGACATAAAAATCAGAAACCATAGTATACCAATTGGCCAAACAGCAAAATTTTTAGGATTAGTATTTGATACTCACATGAACTGAAAGCCTACATAACATACATGAAATCAAAACAAAGAGCATTAAACCTAATTAAAAACTGTCGAACACTACTTAGAGCCGATAGACATAATCCTTACTTTTATTGTATAAAGCAACAGTGCTGTCTATCGTTGATTGCGGAAGGAAACATATGGCCCGGCATCAGATGCAGTGCTGAAAACGGTATAGACCTAATTCATAGCTGAGGGTCTTAGAATATGTTCAGGAGCTTTTCGATCATCACCAACATCATCTTTACAAGTTGAATGTGGTGAACTACCTCTGTCTCTCCATAGAGAGCTAGTAACGATGAAGAGTGCTCTGAGAATTCAGACAAATGATTCTCCAACCAAAAAATTATTTGGATTAAGAGATGTGTTTATAAACAATCATCCACCTTCTTTCCCAATTAGGGCTGTAAAGATTGCTCTGAGTCGCTAAATATGTATATACAATTACCTGTAATGTTAAAATTGCCTCCTGGACAATGAATAAAATGAAAATTTGTACACTTGAAATATTTATCAAAAATCATTCATATACCTGAATACCAAAGACAACATGCAGTAGAGCATATAATCCGAAAAGGTCCACATTACGCAATATACACTGACGGATCTAAATCACACACGGAGTGATATGCTGCGTATCCCAAAAACAAACGACAGTTCTCTTTCCCAGACAAAAAGCTCTGTATATACAGCTGAGTTATGTGCAAGTACAGTATCGGCCATAAAAATAATTAGAGAAGTCTCATATAATAATTTGCAATTTATAGCGACTCCAGAAGTGCTATAGAAGCTATTCAAAGCTATAATCCCAAAAATAATATTGTGCAACATATAAAAATCTCACTCCATAAATTGTATAATAAGGGAAAAAATATTGAAATATGTTGGATCCCTGCCCATGTAGGGATTAAGGGAAATGAAGAGGCTGATAAAGCAGCTAAAGAAGCGGTCCACAAGACAAGAACAAATGTAGACATCCCTATCAGTGACTATACAAAATATATAAAAACAGTCATTGTAAAAATGGCAAAATATATGGAACGAAGAACCTGAAAATAATAAATTAAAACAGATAAAATCCAGTGTTGGAAAATGGAGTTCGTCATATCAAAGAGAGAGACAAGCACAAGTAATTGACACGTTCGAATAGGCCATACTTTGCTTGACACATGGACACTTAATGAACAGTCCATGTGGCCCTCTCCCAAATGCCCAGATTGTAATAAAGGATAACAGCTAAGTTATTGTTATCGTGTGAATGTCCAAAATATAACCTGCAGCGATTATCAAATTTTGAAATAGACCGATAGGAAGAAATTTTGTCAGAATCTCTGGCAACGCTCTCAATAGTACCCATTTTAATGTTCATGAGAAGCTGCAAATTAATTGGAAAATATAAGAAAAAACAATCAATCAGTAATGAATTTTAAAACAAGTAAATTTTATGATTTTACTTAATTTATTTTAAATTTTAAAATACCTTTTTAGTGAGTATGTATGGGAGCATGAGTTTAAATGTATTTATTATGTGAGTGTGTCTGGCATGAAAGCGCATGCCTTTTGGCGCTTTTAATTTATTTACTTCGTTTATCATCATTGATATGACCTATTAGGGTCCCAGCAAGTAATATTTAGCTTTCAGACTTGTCATTCCATCCTAATCCCTCGGGCTAGTTCTGTGAGAGCTGATGGTCAGCTCAGTGGTCTGGTTAAACTATTTAATAATAATAATAAAATTGGAATGGATAGTGACTTCTATTCATTTTTGGTATGAGGCCACCCTAGAATACAGCGGAAAGCGAATATTGAAAATAAAATCACAGATTTCTATTTTAAATTTCATTAGAAAATGGAGTATGAATAAATCAGTGACCATAGTCTAACGTTTTTCTTATGGCACCGGCCTCTCTTCGGGAAACTGCAATGTAAAGAAATATATAGAGACGAATGAATGAACCATGGCAAGAAGCACTGAGGTGCGAATCAGCCATTTGTACAAAAGATATCTGAATGATTTTTGCACGCAATCTGAAAATCGATCAAATTCATCTTTTTTGAAAGATAAGAAACTCGTTGAAGACTATACTTTATGTCCCTCTCGATTTAGGACCACTCTTGATTATGTGAGGGGCCTTGAACCCCAGGAACTGCTTCCGGTTTGGAGTCCAAGGTCCCATATTATTATATATTTGTTTGGTTTAATTTTAGAATTTCTACTTTTACTAAAATTTATTGGACCTGATAAATAGGAAAAGATATCATACCTGGGAATAGGTTTATATCCGAAACTAAATAGTGAGAACTGTGGTAGGACCATCAACTGCCCGATAATGTTCAGACCTGAGAGTTATCAGATTGATAGCTCAAAGGCGGAACTATTCTTTAGGGCCAGACCATGATTCCAGGGTCTGGCCTCAGGGGTAGGACTCTCTTGGCATTCTATCTGGTTTGGCCATTACATGATTCATTAAGGTGGGGATGATTGTATTCTTGTAATACTGTCAGTCCTAGCAAGCGGGTTTGGCTTACACTTGGGCCACTCTAATCATGTTGTGCCATCCTCTGTGGGAGTCGGTTCACTTGTGCTATTAAGGAAGAATAAACCCATGAAAGGCTGATGATATCTTTTTAAGGTTTTCAGGTTTACTTTTTTTTTCTCCCCTCAATCTTTATGACAAGTCATTATAAGGATTTGAGTACCCATGGTAGCAACTCGGCACAGTTGACAACTGCTTTAACCTCATCTGACAACCCTTCTTTAGAAAAATAAAAATAAAATCAGAATGTAGTAACACTGGAACCATATGCTCCAGCACAGAGCAAAACCAATAAAAAGTAAATGTTGGAAATCTTTGACTCAACCTGCCACTTTGACTCTCCTTTCTGGAGTGGCAGTTGGTCAAGGTTTCTAACCTTGAGCCACCAGCAAAAATATCAGCACTCAAGTTGGAAAATTATTTATTGAGCAAACACTGGGTGACTGAAATGTTGCTTTGGGATAAATAAAAGAAAGATATGGCGTAGAAGCCACAACAAAAGTCAGTCTGAAAATATCTAACATTACAAAGATATAGATAAATATAAAGAAATAAAAACATGAAACTATGGACAGTATTCAGGTACCACTGTGTTTCCTGAGAATAATAACGAACCAGTTGAAGAAAATACTGTTAGACCTTAATTGGAAAGAGATACCAAGAAGTACAGGATTGCGAACTATATGATCTGTCCTCAATTTTCTAACCAATTGACGTGGTGAGGGGTCAAACTCTGCGGAATTTGTTCGGGTTTGGAGTCCAAGAGTCCCAATGGCATGTTTATATTATCATTTCAGATTACTTTTGTGAATTTTCCACTTTTGCTAAAATTTAGGACCAGATAAGCAGGAAAAGATATTTAGCGAGATTTAGTTTATATCCGAAGTTAAATAGTGGGAACTGTGGTAGGACCATCAACTGCCTGATAATGTTCAGACCTTAGAGTTATCACATTAATAGCTCAAAGGTGGAACTATTCTTTAGGGCTGGACCACGGATTCCAGGGGGGGTCTGGTCCTGGGATAGGACTCTCGGCATTCTATCCGGTTTGCCCATAACATGACTAAGGCGGGGATGATTGTATTCTTGTAATACTGTCAGTCCTAGCAAGCGGGTTTGGCTTACACTTAGGCCACTCTAATCATGTTGTGCCATCCCCTGTAGGGTAGTGTAGGGAGCAGACATTTGGGAGTCAGTTCTCACTTGTGCACCAATCAGTTCTCACTTGTGCCATTGGTGGAAGAATAAACCCCGTGAAAGGCTGATGATATCTTTTTAAGGTTTTCAGGTTTAATTTTAACACTTAAATCTTTATGCAAAGTAAATGTAAAGATTCAAGAATTAACCCTGATCCTCTGATGGCATTGTTACGGCACAGATGACAAACTGATGCTCCAGCACAGAGCAAATCTTTCAGCTTGGAAATGGACAATTTTCTATATAATCAACACCAAAATCAAAGTGGTATTACAACTTTAATGACTGGCAAAAATTCCCAAAAGAGTAAATACTCATGACTCCAACCTTGACCCACTTCTCTGACTCCTTTGAGAGTGGGAAGTTGGCTGGCTAACTCAACACGGAAGCTGACAAAATATTTGCTTTAAAATTAGTAAATCATTTATTAAATAGGCATCCAACGACAGGATATGTCGTTCAGACAAATAAAATACAAAACTTGGCCAGAAGCCAATAACAAAGTCATTCCAAAGACTATTTTGTCTTGAAAAATATAAACATTATTAACATAAAAGTGAAAAACAGGATGACAGAACATCATTCAGGTACCATTGTACTTCCTAAAACGACAACGAACTGGGGTCGATAAGAAAATGCTATTAGATTCCTTCAAAAATAGATACCCCATGGTCCAAGATTGTGGAGAGCAGGAAAATTACAAACATAGCAATAAACAAATATTAAAAATAGCAAATGATTTGAGGGTGAAGATCTAATTTCAAAAATAAAAATTTTAGGCCAAAATAAAGAGTTAAGACCCCATGTCCCAAAGCCACTGCAGTGTCAAATTGCAGTAAGTATGGGCACACAAGGAAAACTTGTAGAATGAAAATCAGTATGTGCTTATTGTTGATCTTCTGAACATACCACACAGTGGAAGTGCAGTGAACCCAAGTGTGTGTAAACTGTGGGGCAACCACATGCAAGATCCAAAGAATGCATGTATCATATACAATACGGAATTCAAAATACTACAAGAACGAACGGGGATGTCTATAAAGAGGCTGTTGGAATTCAATATCCACAATGATACATATTCTTCAATAACTACAGCAAATAATGAAACAAAACGCAAACAGATAGAAGTAACGGATAAAGTAGCATAAATTTCAAGAAAAAATCAGTAATTTAGAAATAAAACTAAAATGGCAAAGAATTAAGAAACAGGAAATAAAAGAGGCTGATAAACAGCTAAAGAAGCGGTCCACATGACAAGAGCAAATGTAAGCATTTTATTAGTGACTATATGGGTTATATAACAATCATTGTAAGTAAATGGCAAATATATGGAATGAAGAACCTGAAAATAATAAATTAAAACACATAAAATCCAGTGTTAGAAAATGGAGTTTGTCATATGAGAGAGAGAGAGACGCACACAACTAATTCCGACACGTCTTCGAATAGGCCATACTCGTTTGACACATGGACACTTTATGAACGTCCATGTGGCCCTCTCCCAAATGCCAGATTGCAAAGGTTATTGAATCTGTGAAAATATGTATTATGTGAATGTCCAAAATATAACCTGCAGTGATTATCAAACTCTAGAAATAGAACAATGAAAGAAATTTTGTTGGAATGTTCAACATTCTCAGTAATACCCATTTTAAGGTTCATGAGGAGCTGTGATATAATTGATAAAATATAAAAAAATAAATAATAAAAATACGAAAACCTAATGAATTTTAAAACAACGAAATTTTAAAATTTTACTTAATTTATTCCGAATTTTAATATATCTTTTCAGGAGCATATATGGAAACATGAGGACAATGGTTTATTGTATGAGTGTGTAATTAGATGAGAGCGTATGCTTGTGCAACTAATTTCATTTCATTCATTCATCACCATGTCGAATATCGATTGTCCCAGTGCTAGGCCCCTGGCCAAGACCTGTCATTTCATCCAGATCCTTCGGGCCAGCCCTGTGACAACTGATAGTCAGCTCAGTGGTCTGGTTAAACTTTTTTAATAATAATAATAATAATAATAATAATAATAATAATAATAATAATAATTAATAAATGATCTACCAAGTAAATAGATGAAGAAACAAATCTTAAAAATCGCAAAAATAAATTTGAGGGTCAAGATCTACCTCAGAAAATAAAAATTTTGGGCCAAACCAGAGAAGTAAGACCATACTTCCCAAAGCTGCTACAGTGTCAAAATTGTAGTAAATATGGACACGCAAAAAAATTATTGTCGAACCGATTCTGTGTGCGCATATTGTGGATCTGAAGAACACGCCACTCAATGGAAGTGCAGCGAACCAAAGTGTGTACACTGTGGGCAAAGCCATAATGCAAGATCCAAAGAATGTATGTACTATATATACAATACAGATTTGAAAATATTACAAGAAAGAACTGGAATGTCTATAAAAGAAGCTAAATTAGAATTGAAAGTAAGAGGAATTCAAGATCCCTCTAAGAAACGTATATATTCTTCAGTAACAAGAACCAATAATGAAACAAAAATGCATACAAATAGAAGTAATGGAGCACAGAAAAGTAAATCTGAAGGAAGAAATGAATGGCCAGCAATAAAACCAAAACAGTAAAGAATAAGAAACAGGAAGCAAATGGGATGGATAATATTTTAATCCAATTCATTTGAAATATCAATGCAAATAGGAACACAGGAGGATGCTAATACAGAAGTAACAGAAAGGATCGGGATGATGGAAATTAAAGATAAAAGGCCTTTGGAGACAAACATCCCAAAACTAGTAAAAACCAACTATAATTAGAGCAACACTGAAGCTGAAGATACACTGATTATGCCATAAAAAGATTACCCATCAACAATAATTGCTTACAAGAGCAAATGAAACAAGGAATGTACATGAAACACATGTAGATGTAATGAATGTTTTATAGAATTCAGCAATAATAACAAAACACAACAAAAGATGGTTTAACAAACATTATACAGAAATTTATGAAATATAGAAAATAAGAAACTACAGATTTGAGTAACTATAAAAGTTTCATGTGCATTGGAGTAATTAGTGTATTATAAAGAAAAAACAAGTGAATGTCGTGAGTAAATTATTAGAAAAATATAAAAAAGAGAGTAAACTCTTGACCTGCTGTAACAAAAATATTTTCAATAGCTATATTATACAATGGAACGTAAATGGTCTGCAGACCAGGTTGCACCTAGAGAAAAATCAACAATTCCTAAAAAGAATACGTGAACCAATGATATTAAGTTTACAATATATCCACAAAACAATACTAACAATAGGTAAATATACCTTAGCATCTTCATCTAGAGAGGAAGAAGGAAATTTAGGTACTACTATATATGTACATAACAAAGTATGTTATGACAAAGTACCTGTAAACTTTACTGATCTGCAAATATCGAGTATTAGAATACGAATGAAAAGGATAATTATGTAATTTTTATGATTTATACAACCAGCCTAATAAAAATTATGACTTTGACAACTTAAACAAATACTTAATAATGCTAAGAAACTCTTACATTATTAGTAGGTGATTTAATGCCCACAACCTGATGTGGGACTGTAATTGTACACATCAAATAGAGCAGGAATAAAATAGAAGAATTTATAGATTCATGACATAAATCAACACATATTTTCTAAACACATGGAACATTTTCTTCAATCGACCGAATCCCTATGTACAACAAACATAATAAGCCTCTTTTGTTGGCTGAGTCGTTTGAGCTTCAGGACTGTCACTGATGGGCCGGAGTTCAGTCTCTGCCCGGCCGATGAAGAGTTAGGAGGGGAATTATTTCGGTGATAGAAACGGCTTCTCGCTATAACGTGGTTCGGATTCCACAATAAGTTGTAGGTCCTGCTGTTGGCAACCAATTGGTTCTAGCCACGTAAAATAAGTCTAATCCTTCGGGCCAGCCTCAGGAAAGCTGTAACGTTTCAGTGGTCTGGTAAAACTATGTACTTAACACAAACATAGTAGGATAGATTAGACTGAATACAAAGGACCACTACAAGTGACTGTTTCCCAATATTAATTTCATTATTACAAAATAATCCCAACAAGAATGCCCCTCGATATAACATTTATAAAGCAGATTGGGAGCAATATGAATTCCACGCTAGGAATATCGCACCATTTGAATATTTAAAAGACCATAATGAAACTAATAAATTTGTTGATTTCATTACAAATGCAGCTGGATAAAGAATACTAAAATCAAATCTCATCCAATAAAGCACAAAGTCCCATGGTGGTCTGAAAACTAACAGAATTAACAAAAATAAAACACCAAATTGGAAGATGATTAGATCGGAATAGAAAATTCAGTTAAAATAAACAAAGCATTACCGATATTAGAAGGAACCTTACGAAAGCTGACTATATTATTATTAGAAATAAATACACAAAACTCTATATAACAAAAATATCTGCAAACAAGAAGTAATACAAGGAAGAATAATTTCGTGGAGAAAAATATGTATCAGATCTCTCTAATAATACTTCCATACAAAAATATAGGGAAAATTCAGGAAATAAATGGCACCCATGTTAAACCACCTAGACATGCTGTGATAAAAGATGGGAAAAGAATACTTGATCTTAAAGAAATAAGTAATGTAATAGGTGAAAATTTAGCAAAAGTAGCAGCAACAAAAATTTAGATGGGCATTTCCGAACAAAGAAGAATAATACAGAGTTAATAACAATAAACTTTGAAACCATAGAAGATATATATTATAATAGAAAATTTAATATGTAGAGTTAGAATTTGCTCTGTTGAACAGCACAACTGCCCTAGGAGGTGATACAGTATTTGTTTCTTCGAAATGATCTGCCATTTAGCACCTTTGGCAAGACATACTTATAGAGTTTTATAACCACTTATGGCTTCGAAATTTACTTCCAATGAATGGCGCAAAGCTACTATTATTCTAATCCCTAAATCCTGAAAAGATCCCAGTAATGTAAACAATTACAGACCACTAACTAGTTGTTCATGCAAATTACTAGAAAATGGTGAATGTCGATTCAACATGGTACATCTGAGAAAAAACAAATTGACTCCACTCAATTTGGTCACAAAGTAACAGATCGACACTGGATTCTCTGTCTAACTTGGAAGACTACACGCAGGATTTGAACGAAAACAAATTAATATAGTTGTCTTTTTTGACATTAAAAAGGCATATGATACTACATGGAGGTATGCAATATTAAAAATGTTACATAAAAATAACATCCATGGACATTTACCTAAGTTTATCCAAAACTTTCTGAAAAGTCGCACTTTTCAAGTGAGAATTGATGATGTATTGTCAAGTACATTTCCACTTGAAAATGGTGTTCTACAAGGAAGCGTCCTTAGTGGCACACTGTTTACTTTAGTACAAACGATATCAGTAATAATCTGTCATTGGAAGTAAAAGTAATCCTGTACATGGATGATTTTGCTGCATATTACTCAGCATCTCGCGTAAAACATGTGGAGCGGATCATTTAATAAAACTATAATAAAATAGATGAATGGACCTCATCTGTAGGCTTCAAATTTTTATACAAAGACTCAAGCAGCAATGTTTTATAAAAATAAAATATGAAAAAGCAAGAAGAAATAGATTTAAAAATCAGAAATCATTCCATACCAATTGGCCGAATAGCAAAATTTGGGGATTAGTATTTGATGCTTACTGAACTGGAAAGCCCACATAACATACAGAAATCAAAATGTAAAAGAGCATTAAACCTAATTAAAAACTATCGAACACTAAAGTTAGGGAACCGATAGACACAATTCTTACTTTACTGTATAAAGCAACACTGCTGTCTATCGATGAATATGGAGGTGAAATATATGGCTCAGCATCAGATGTAACTGAAAACAGTAGACCCAGTTCATAATGAAGTTCTTAGAATATGTTCAGAGCGTTTCGATCATCACCAACGTCTTCTTGCAGTTGAATGTAGTGAATCACCCTGTCTCTCCATAGAGAGCTATAATGCTGAAGAGTGCTCTGGAGAATTCAGACGAATGATCAGAATCCAAAATTATTTGATTAAGAGATGTGTTTGAAAACAATCATCCACCTCCTACAATTAAAGTTAGAAGATTGTTTTGAGTCACTAAAATATAAAATATACAATTACCTTTACTATTAAAATTACTCCTCCTGGGACAATGAATAAAATGAGAATTTGTACACATCTCTGAAATATTTATCAAAAGTCATTCATATACCCAGAATACCATAGACAACAAACAGTAGAACATATAATACGGAAAGGTCCACATTATGCATTATACACCACTTGGATCTATAAATCATAAATCGGGAGGATATGCTGCAGTATCCCCAAACAAAATGTACTTTCAAGTTCTCTCTACCAGATAACGCCTCTGCATTTACAGCTGAGTTATGTGCAATAGTATCAGCTATAGAAATAATTAAAGAACTCTTACAATAATTCTTAGGATTTATAGCGACTCCAGAAGCGCCATAGAAGCCACTCAGAGCTATAATAAAAAAAATAATATTGTACAACATATAAAGTTTTCAGTCCATAAATTATATAAGGGAAAAAATATTGAAATATGTTGGATCCCTGCCCATGTAGGGATTAAGAAATGAAGAGGCTGATAAAGCAGCTAAAGAAGCGGTCCACATGACAAGAGCAAATGTAGACATCCCTATTAAAGTGACTATACAAGATATATAAAAACAGTCATTGTAAAAATTGGCAAAATATATGAACGAAGAACCTGAAAATAATAAATAAAACAGATAAAATCCATTGTTGGAAAAATGGTTCATCATATCAGAGAGAGCGACACGCACAAGTAATTCTAACGCGTCTTCGAATAGGCCATACTCGTTTGACACATGGACATTTAATGAACAGTCCATGTGGCCCTTCTCCCAAATGCCAAGATTGCAATGTGATGATAACAGTTAAGCATTTACTGTGTGAATGTCCAAAATATAACCTGCAGCGATTATCAAATTTTGGAAATAGAACAATAAAAGAAATTTCAACAGAATTTCAGCATTCTCATTAATACCTATTTTAATGTCTGCGAGAAGCTGCGAATTAATTGATAAAATATAAAAATCATTCAATCATAATGAATTTTAAAACAAACAAATGTTATAATTTTACCAATTTAATTTCAATTTAATATACCTTTATAATGAGTATATATAAGCATGAGTATAAAAGTCAATACGTGAGTATGTTCCAGTATGAAAGCGTATGCCTTACAGCTTTTTACCATTTTCATTTTCGTTCATTCATCGTTGATGAGTGACCTACAGTTCCCAGTGCTAGGCTTCTAGCCTAGACTTGTCATTCCATCCTAATCCTTCGGGTCAGCCCTATGAGAGCTGATAGTCAGCTCAGTGGTCTGGTTAAACTATTTTAATACTAAATAACTCGACTCCCTTGGGAGGAAGTTGGTCAAGGTTTTCAACCATGCTTTAATTCAAAATATTTCAGCTTTAAAACTAGAAAATTATTTATTAAATAGACATCCAACGACAGATATGTGGTTCAGGCAAATAAAGGAAAAAACTTAGCTTATAGAAGCCACAACAAAAAGTCAATCCCAAGACTATTTGTCTTTGAGAAATATAAACAGTATTAATATAAAAATGAAAAAACACTATACTATGAACAGCATTCAGGGTACCATTGTACTTCCTGAAAACAACAATGAACCAGTCGATAAGAAAATGCTATTAGACTCTTTCAAAAAGATACCCAAAGATCAAAGATTAGAGGTGTATATACAAACAAGTAAAATCAGCAATAAACAGATATTAAAATAGCAAAAATAAAATTGAGGGCAGAGATCTACCTCAAGAAATAAAAATTGGGCAGAAATATTAAGACCTTATGTCCCAGAGCCACTGTGTCAAATTGCAGTAAGTATAAGTAACACAAGGAAAATTATTGAAATGAACTGGTAGGTGTTATTGTGATCTACTGAACATACCACACAGTGAAGTGCAGAGACCTGCAAATTGTGGGCAGAACTACTACAAAGATCCAAAGAATATGGATTATATAATAATAATGGAATTGAAAATACTACAATAACGAAACGGGGATGTCAGAAAGAGGCTAAGTTGGAATTAAAAGTGAGAGGAATGCAAGATCCAGATTCAAGAAACATACATATTCTTCAATAACTATAGAGCAAAATAATGAAACAAAAACGCAAACAGATAGAAGTAACAAAGCAAAGAAAAGTAAATCACAAGAAGAAATTAATAATTTAGAAAAACTAAAATGGTAAAGAATAAAGAAATGGGTACAAATGAGATGGATATTTATCCAATTCATTTGAAATATTAATGCAAATAGAAACACAGGTGGATGCTACTATTGAAGGAATAGAGGAAATGCGATGGACTGGAAATTGTAAAAGATAAAAAGGCCTTGGGGAGATCACTCACCGAAAAACAAAGAAACCAACTATTATTAGAGAAACGTCAGTCAAACCAGAGATGAAAGGAGATAAAAAGTGAACAGAAGAACAAAAACAAGCTAAGAATATACCTTTGTTCCTGAAATAATAAAAAAACCATGAGGGCAAAATGTCGAAAACACTGAAGAAGTAAGAGAACCATACCATACATAATAATGATTATGTCAAAGGAGGAGAGATTACTCCTTCACCAGTAATTGGTACAAGAGGTAATGAAAAAGAAATATACATGATAATACTTGAGGATGTAATGATTGTTTCATTGAATTATGCACAACAACAAAAAGCATAACAAAGATGGTTTAATAGATATTAAGAATGAGAAATATAGAAAAAGAAACTACGTATTTGAGTACCACTGTAAAAGGATGCATAAAATGAGCACTTCTAGTAGAATATAAAGAAACAAATGAATGTCGTGGTAAATTATTAGAACAAATTCAAATTCGATAATACAAAAAGAGTAAACTCGACCGCTATAACAAAGATTTCAATAGTTATATTATGCAATGAAATCAATGGTATACAGACCAGATTACACCTAGAGAAGTACACAACTGTTATTAAAAGAATATAAACTGTTGATATTATGTTTGCTAAATATGTCAACAAACAGGCAGTCAGCAATAGGTAACATACATAAGCATCAAACATCAACGAGAAGAAGAATAAAATGAAATGCCATTTACATGACAAAGTATGTTATGACAGTACCTGTAATCTTTTTAATGGATATAAAATATCGAGTATTAGAATACGAATAGTAAACGATAATTATGTGACTATAGTTTATACAACCAACCCAATAAAGATTATGACTTTGACAACCTTAAAGAATTACTTAATAATGCCAAGGACCCGACATTAATAGTAGATTTATTTTACAACCTGATGTGGGACTGTAATTGTACACATCAAAAAGAGCAGGGAAGTAAATAGGAAGAATCTTATAGATTCATATGACATACTGCTAAACATAATGAAATCAGCTCATATTTTTTAATAAAGCACATGGAACATTTTCCTCAATCGACCTAAGTCTGTGTATACAGCAAACATAGCAGACAGATTGGATTGAATACAGTCGACAACTTGTACACAAGTGATCATACATCCCAATATTAATTTCTTATTACAAAATAATCCCACCCAATCATGTCCTCAATATAACATTTATAAAGTGATTGGGAGCGATATGAATTCCACACTAGAAAATATCCCACCGTTGGAATATTTAAAAGATCTCATAATGAAACTAATAAATTTCTTGTTGATTTCATTAAAAAAGCTGCTGATAAAGCAATACCAAAATCAAAATTTCATCCAACAAAGCACAAAGTCCCATGGTGGTCTGAAAAACTAGCAGAATTAATAAAAACAAAACACCAAACTGGAAGACGATTAGATAATTTGAATAGGAAGTTCAGTAAAATAAAATATTACCGATATTAAAAGAAAATTTACAAAACGACTATTATTATTAGAAATTGAGTTACATTAAAACCTTATATAACAAAATATCTACAAATTTAAAAAGATGTAATTCAAGGAATAATCATTTCATTGAGGAAATATGTATCAGATCTCTCTAATCATACTCCCATACAAAAAATATGGGAAAAATTCAGGAAAATAAATGGCACCCATGTTAAACCACCTAGATATGCATAATAAAAAGATGGGAAAGAAATACTGATCCTAAATAAATAAATTGTATAGGGATGATTTTGCCATATATTTTATTTCTATTATAAAACATGTAGAGTGAATCATTAATAAACACAATAAAATAGATGAATGGGCCTCATCTGTAGGCTTTCAAATTTTCTATGCAAAACTAAGGCAGTAATAAGCTTTAAAATAAAAGTTGAAAAAGGCAAATAGATTTAAAATCAGAAATCATTCATACCAATTGGTTGAATACAAACTTTTTGGGATTAGTATTGATACCACTAAACTGGAAAGCCCACATAACATACATGCAATCAAAATGTAAAAGAGCATTAAACCTAATTAAAACTATCGAACGTTACTGGGAGCCGATAGACATACACTTACTTTACTGTATAAAGCAGCAGTGTTGCTCATCACGATTATCCCTCGAGTAGGACGCCTGACGAGGTGAGGGTTAAGGGACCTGGCCTTTGGGCCTGGGTCCTGACGTGAATCATCCTACATAGTTTGCTTAATGGCGTGGACATTTCCATGATCTGCAAAATTTTAGCCGCTTAGGTGAGTCTGAGAAGGATCGTTTTTTGCTGGCCTGCATTCAGCCAATTGTGGGAGTTGTATGGCTGAGTCGCCACCGAGATAGTTTGGACCTAAGAGATGGTGATGGATTTTTCCCATCGTTATCTTGGAGTGGCGAACCATCTCTGGGGATCAGCCCATCGGAATCCAGGGGCTTGGTTTCTGGAGGTGGGACTCTGGCTTTTGTCCGAAGCCCACGAGTGTCGCTTGGAGTGGGGAGTCAGTCCCCATTAGTGTGGCAGAACTCCAGCAGGCGGATTATTATACCTGGGCCACTGCAAGTTTACTGTTATCCTGAAAGGGTAGGGTAAGGGGGTGACTGTTGGGAGTCAACTCACCTGTGCCAGAGAATGTGAATACCTTGAACGATCTACGATACTTTCTTGATATGACTAAGCAGCTTTGGGTGGGTGGATGAACCAGCGGTGGAAATTGATGTGCATGCTTGGCATCTGAAACTTTTCGTGGGCTTTGGAGGTTATGGGGAAGCTGAGCAGTGGATGCCCAGTTTGTCCTTTTTGATATGCTGTCGGGGTCTGTGCGGGGCCTGGGTGTCGGGTGTGCACTCTTTGGACCTTTGCATGTGGACTGGTTTAACTTATGGATTTGGCTTTAGTTCTCCCTCCCTGATCTGACGACTTTAACGGCACTGGCAATCCACTCTGGCATGAACATGGATACGGGCTTGCCGTTGGACAGAACCAAACACTGAGACACCAGGGTGTTAATAAACCTGGTGGATTTGATTCAAATAATAGGTCCTTTATTGCACTAATGTAAACTTATCATTAGATTACGAATGTTTATACAGTGTAGAAGCAATTCGGCAAAGTGGAAAGAATTACCCACTTAGGAAAAGATAAGCAGTCATTTTGTGCTTTATCAAATTCTTTCCCTTGAAGCAGGAGGCACAACAGACTATGGCCACATTCTAAATGACTCAGTTGTCAGCATGAAAGCAGCCAGTGAAAACTTGAATGATGAGCCATTTGACTTTGTTCCAAAGGCCAAGAACATGGATCAGTCCATGTACCAGAGCTCTTCCTCCTCTTATATGCTGGCCTACAAGGAGGGAGGGTAATTTGATAAAAGCTGCTGACTGCATTGAGAGCAAGGTTGGCCCATTCTGGAAATTTGAAACGGCATGGAAAGAACTCTTCTAATAAAAGCTGGAAATGAGACTCAAGTAGTTTCAAAGACAACTTAAAACCTCCTGGAAAGTGGGAAATATTGAATCTATTTCTTTCTACAGGATTTTAATACACTGAAAAAGTGGAGGGTAGTAGTTATCAAAAGATATAGTTGAAGAGGAGGATCTCATCGATGCCCTCCTTGTGTATCTCATAAAAACTGGTGGTGATGAAGTTATCCTTTTAACCTTCTCTCCAACTACTCACCTGATACCACCACACACATGAGAGGATGCAGGTTAAAAACATAAAAGAAGTTCTAGATAATGTGCCGCAAAATGCTTGAATATGGCCACATTCAAACTCTTTACATAACAAAAGATGTCCCAGTGCTCTGGGTGCAGAGCATGAGATAATTTTGATGATTGCAAAGCAGCCCGATGCACTGTTTTCTGCAAGGGTGATCACACACCAAACTCTAGGGCTTGTCCCAGATATAAATCTGAACAAGAAGTGCTGGAACAAGATAATGAGCATATTAGCATTAGTAGAAGCAAAGCATTGGTAATGGGGGCAAACAAAAGTGCCAACACTACGTATGCTTCTGTAATAAAACTTATGAAAACTTCCAACAATGTAAGGCCACCAATAACTGTGTCTGATAGAAGATATCACAAACCTGGTATTTCTCGAACCATAAATAGTAATGAAAATCTCCAAACTGGTGAGAAACTTTCGTCGGCAAGTGCTTTGAAGTCCAATAGCAAAAATTGTACTTCCAAAAGCACAGAAAATTTATCTTACACCACATCCACAGCTGTCGATTCATCTCCAAAATAAGGGGTGCTAAGACCAGCTAACATCCAGGAAAATATTCTGAAAATACTTCAAACCAAAATAAGCTGCAAAGGAACAATCCCAATTAGATAGAGCTAGTTCAGAGCCATCAATCGCCACAGCCACAAACAAAAATAATAATAAAAAAACTACGGCTGTAACTACCAAGAAACGCACAAGAAATAGTTCCTCAAATAATGATAATTTTATAATAAAACCTCTGGCAATGGTCTAGTGTTTTGAAGACATCTTCCTCCTGAAAGGTGGTTCCAAAAGTAGTTTCAGAACAAAACATCTGAGTTCAGTTCAGCTCCTAAGGCCCTAAGACAAATAGGATTGTGTGGTGCACAGAACTATTGTGCACAATTCTGGAACATCAGGTCATAACAAAAATATGAAGATCAACCAAAGACCCTGAACACCAATTCAGATGAAAGATTGCAGAAAATGTTCCTAAAAGGAGGAATTTCACTCCACTTAGGAACAGCACTTCTCCCTCCAAGATAGCAGCACATTTTACCACCTTAGCATTCTTGTTCGATATTCTTCAGGAACTGTAAAGGCCCCAGAGCCCGTACACATACAATGATAGCAGAGTAAAGCAGAAGACCTTAAAGTTTTAATGCATGAATTTAATCCAGGATTATATACCACAGGAAACAATGTTAGGCAACTCTTGCTTATAATCCTGACTAAATTATTCAATATTTAAATCATATCCCCCCAATTGGTGACGTGCTCCATGGAGGTGCAAATTATTATTAATAAATGTCTACAGCACTCCACAATACAATTAAACATAACACTACAGTTGTCGCTATTTCAGTCATTTTGGAAAAAGAGGATAACAATCTGCTCCTTATACTCCACCAGACCTTGATTTTAAGACAGATATTCAGTCGTTAATTGACCAACTTCCAGCTCCTTTCTTTACTTCTGTTAGTGATTTTAATGCTCACAACTCCCTTTGGGGAAGTTTGTTTTAGATAGTAAAGGGAAATGACCGAAGACCTTATTGACAGGAAATGATGTTACCCTGTATAATAATGTCAACACTTTCCACAACATTCACGCATAATCATTTCTCTGCACTGACTCTATTTCTTCAACTAGTATCCACCTTGATTTTAATTGGTCTGTTAATACAGATTAAATGGAAGTGATCACTACCCGATCCATTTGAAATATGCCTGAATGCTCCATCTGAAGCCATCAAGTGGAAGGTGTAGAGGACGCAGACTGGGATAAATTTAAAGGCGCAATCTAGATAGGAGCCGAGTCCTTTCATTCTCTCATCTAGATGCCTATGATTACTTTATTGAATTTACTTTGAAGAGGTTGAAAAAGCTCCTTCATCTCCAAAAACAAAAGGCAAACCCTGACCTGCCCTGGTGGAATAAGACATGTGGTATTCTGAGAAAAGTGACTAGAAATGCTACAGACGTTACAAAACTAGTGCGTGGCTCCTCAGTCTAAACACCTACAAACGTGCTTTTTAGCCACAGCGGCGTTTTTTATAAGAAAGCCAAAGAGAATGTTGGTTTTACTATATTAATGGAATAAACTCCAAGACCACTCAAGAGTGGTATGCAATAAGGGAAACTGAGGAAAATTTTGTAGCGTCACCATTGCCCTCATTAAAAATAAATGACACTCTAATCAGTGAGCCCACTGAAAGTTGCCAATGAGCTAGGAAAACACTTTTCAAAGTTTCCAGCCCTAACAATTATTGTCCAGAATTTCAAAGAATTAGGAATTTGAAATTCAGTTTGATTCGGGAAAATCTGAACCATAACTACAAAATTTTCCAAAAGAGAACTTCTGCAGGCGCTCTCTCAAGGAATCCACCAGCCCAGGTGAGGATACAATCACAGGGCGTGAAATAAGAAGACTTTGATGACAAAAATATTTACTGAAGATTATAAACACCAAAGAGAACTAATTTTTACCCAAGGACTGGAAAATATCCATAATGGTCTCCCGTTAAAAGCTTCTTAATAAGATTTCCAAGCCACCAGCTATAGACCAATAGCTCTTACCAGCCGTATGTGTTGATGGAGAAGAAAATGATAAAGATTTAGATTGGTTTGGCACCTGGAGACCAAAGGATTTATCGCCATTTCAATTTGGTTTCAGAAAAACCGCTCCACCTCGATCCTTGCTGAGGCTTGACCAACCAAATCCAGCAAGGATTCGCCAAAAGTACGCACATTGGCATATTTTTGATTCTGGAGAAAGCATATGACACTACCTGAGAATTGGCATCATGAACAATTGTACAAGATGGGCATATGTGGAAGAATGGTCAGGTTTATATATTCCTTTTATCGTACAGACTTTTTACTGCAAGAGTGGGAACTCCTTTTCCCAACTCTTTTTATGCAGGGGAAGGAGTTCCCAAGGAAGAGTTTTAAGTGTACACTTTTTCAGTGGTACAACAGTGTGATTTGAAAAATCTCGCCCTCGTTAAATGCCTGTTTTTTGTCGATGACCTGCAATATACTGTGTACAGATATGATTCGTCCGTATGTAAACATTTAAAAAGGTCTATTAATGCTATTACTGCTGGGCTGGATGAGAATGGTTTCAAATTCTCTCTTCCAAAACAGTTGCAAGATCTCACCAGTGCCAGCGCAGGAAGAGGTTCCCCACTTAGTTTAAAAGGGTCCATCCTTCCTCGAGAGTGAGGTTAAATTTCTGGGGATGACTATTGACCATAAATTAACATGGGCTAGCCACATAAATGTCTTCAAAGTTTAATGTTAAACAAATCTAAGAATATTTTAAAGGTTATTCTGGATTTAGTTGGGGGCTGATAAGAAACCTTCGAGCTAAGTATGACTCTCTGTGTCGATCTAAGTTAGACTATGGTTGTCAGATTTATTCTCGCTCTGAAATCAAGTTAAAGGAACTGGATGTTGTACATGAATATGGGGTTGAGAATATGTCAGCTTTTAGAACTTCGCCTGCTGAGCATTTATAAGTCGACACAGATCATTTACCCTTGATCTAAGAAGGCAAGAGCTAGGTTGCGATACATGGCTGGTGAAATGAAAAAAAGTGCTCCCCAAAATCCTCCTTTCAAGCACTCAAAGAACAGACTTCTCAGTTTTCTGGTACAAGAGCTTCAAACTATCTATCTGGACTGAATGAGGATGTTAGGAATAATCACCTAAACCCAGAAAGTCCTGGGTAGAATATCCTGTAAATCCTCCATTTATCCCAGAAGTATCAATATAAGAAACTGTTTAACAAAAAGGACTGCACTGTAGAAGAGATTAGGGAAAATTCTTAGAGCACGATGTTACCCATACTAATTTACAAAATTTATACAGATGTGGATCTAAGTCAGATATGGTGTTGGTTGCGTTGTTATCCTTGGTGATACAGCGTGACAGCCAATTGACTGATTCTGCATCAATATTTATCGCCGAATTAACAGCCGCAGGTTCGCCCTAGATTTAGCTTTTCAAAGTAGTAATTTTAATTTTAATACATAATTAGATTTATGACTTTTAGAAGCTATTAAAAATTTAATAGCTTTATCCATTAATTGAAAAAGTTCATATGGCTTTTCGTATATATTGTCGACGTAAATCAGCCCTTTCTGTTGGGTCCCTTCTCACGTGGGGATTCGCGGAAACGAGATGGCAGATGTGGAAGGAAAGCTGCTAGTATTTTATCAGAAACCTCTTTAGAAAAGTGCTCATACAGATCTGCTAAATGGTCCCATTAGATCTTATGTTTTATAAATGGCAAGAAAGGACTTCTCCTTCTGCCAATAATAAGAAACATAGAAAATATTAGGGATACTGTACTCACGTGGTCTTCGTCATTCCAGCTTGACAGACGAACAGAGTGTTATTTTGAATTGAGATTAAGGATTAGTACACTGTCTAACCCATCAGTTTATTTTA
Organism: Macrobrachium rosenbergii; assembly: GCF_040412425.1. Classification (NCBI taxonomy): domain Eukaryota; kingdom Metazoa; phylum Arthropoda; class Malacostraca; order Decapoda; family Palaemonidae; genus Macrobrachium; species Macrobrachium rosenbergii. Next base: position 30,225,816 of record NC_089788.1, on the reverse strand, counting down.
GAAGGAAAGCAGCCCTCCAGAGTAAAAGCTACTGTGACGAGACACTAACAGTGGAGCACATTCTGGTGGTCTCACCCCAGATATTTTGTAATCAAAGAGAGAGATATTTTCAGGTAAACTCGTCTGATATTTTGGGAGATGAAGCAGATATTTCTGCTATCATCTTCTCTTTAAAGTGTATTAAATTTTTAATGATATTTAATTTTATTTAATTTATTACATCACGGGTGAATTTTAATGACATAATTTTTTTTTTTGTATATAAACATCATTCATTAAACTTACAATTTATTTATTGGTCACATCACTTCATTTTATTTAGGTATTAATCATTTCCTTCATGAATTCATAACTTGAACATAATTTATTTTCTTTCCATTACGGCGCTGAATGGCCTTGTTGGCCCCAGTGCCTGGGCTTTTGCCCTAAATATCATACATCCATCCATCTATCACTGATTATGGAAACGAAATATACGGTCTCGGCATCGACGCAACGTTGAAAACATTAGACCCAGTTCAAAATGAAGGCCTTAGAATGTCTAGGAGCTTTCGATATTCACCAACGTCTTTTACAAGTTGAATGTGGTGAACTACCTCTCTCTCTCTCCGAGACAGAATATCGAAGAGTGCTCTGAGAATTTAGACAAATGATTCTCAGACCAAAAATTATTTGATAAAGAGATGTGTTTTAAACAGTCATCCACCTCCTCTCCTAATTAGATTTAGAATATTGTTTGAGTTGCTAAACATAAATATACAATTACTTCATTAATAAAATTACCTCCTCCGGGACAATGAATAAAATGAGAATTTAATACACTTCTGAACATATTAACAAAGTTATTCATATTCCCGAGAACACCATACACAGCAGATAGTAGAACATATAATCCGAAAAGGTCCACATTATGCAATATACACCGACGGAGTTCAAGTCAGAATATTGGAGGGATATGTTGCAGTTTCAGACCAAAACGTATCAGTTCTCTCTACCAGATAATACCTGGTTTTTATAGTTGAATTATGTACAGTATCAGACATAAAGATAATTGAGAAGCCTCATGTAATAATTTTTGTGATTTATAGCACTGGAGAAGCAATTATAGCTTATTCAAAAGCTATAATAAAAAACAATATTGTACAACTTATTGTTTTCACCAGAATTGTGGCGCTAATAAGGGAAAAAGGTTGAACATAAGCTTATTCTGTCAGTGGTGATTAAAGAAATGAAGAGTTGATGAAGCAGCTAAAGAAGCGGTCCACATGACAAGAGGGGAATGTAGATATCCTATTAGTGACTATATAAGGATATAAAACAACCATTACAAGTAAATGGAAAAATATATAGAATGAAGAACCTGATAATAATAAAATTGAAACAGATAAACCATGCTGGAAAATGGAGTTCGTCATATCAGATAGAATGCACACAAGTAATTCCATTGCGCCCGAAATAAGTAATTGTTTGACACATGGGACATTAACAGAATAGTCCATGGCCCTTCCCAAATGCTCAGATTAAAAGTGACATAATAAAGCATATGTACTGTGAATGTCCAAAATATAACCTGCAGCTATTATCAAATCTTAAATATATCAGTAAAAGAAATTTTGTTTAGAATCAACATTTTTGCAGAATGTTTAATTTAATGTGTCATGAGAAGCTGTGGAGTTAATTATTAAAATATAAAAAGTCAATCGATTTTACTTTAATTTTTTCTGAATTTTAATATACCTTTTTAGTGAGTATATGGAAACATGAGTATAAATGTATTTATTGTGTGACTGTGTTCGAGTATGAAAGCGTATGCCTTTTTGCAGCTTTTAATTTCATTTTCATTTTCATTCAAGTGACCTATTCGGTCCCAGTGCTAGGCTTCTAGCCTAGACCTGTCATTTTAACCAAATACTTTGGCCCAACCTTATGAGAGCTGATAGTCGGCTCAGTGGTCTGGTTAAACTTTTTTAATAGTAATAATATACTTTCTGTATGTGTACTTTGCCACTAGGGAGCCTAGCACTTCCAGTGTTTCGTAAGCCATCTTGAAGTTACATGAATCGGCTGATACCTTGAATGTGTGGCCCGTAGGGGCTTCATCTGTGATTCAGTAATTTTAATATGAATATGGCAAGTCACTGATATCTCTCTCATTTTCCTTGGAACTCTCTTTCCTTTTAGGGAACAGGTTGTTGGTGAAAGGTCGTGGATTTGATAAATAATGTGGACTGGAGTATTTTCAAGCGCTAGTTATTCCGCCTCACCTATACACGTTTTTTCCGTGGAAGGGTAGACTTCGTAAAGCGTTACCCTTCCTACTATCAACTAGTATGATGTTGCTGAGACACACACACTATATATATATTATATATATATATATATATATATATATATATATATATATATATATATATATATATATATACATACATACATACATACTTATTCATTCATTCATTGAAATCAGTTGCGTCTATGGTTAATCAGCTTTTTGTTACGTTTCTTCATATTTCTCAATGTTTGGTTTTCTCTGTCACTCAAGTTCTTAGATAAAGAAACGCAAACTATTTCCTTCATCCTGACTGCGTAAACAAAGCCACTTTAGCTATCCCTGTGCTCAAAGTTGCAGAAAACCTTTTTTTTAAGCCACTGCGATGCTCTTTTAGATATAACATACCATTTGCAAGAGAACCGTGACAAGAATTTTGAGTGAAGAATAATTCAGATAGATTTTAGTGCTGAATACGATTTAGTAAATATAAGGCACTTACACAAACTTCAGAATCTTGGAGGGATGGATATATGTTTTGATATCCAAAACACTGAAGAAGTGAAGAGAACTTTTGCTACCATAGATAACAATGATTGTGTCAAGGAAAAGAGATTACACCATCACCAACAACTGGTACAACAAGAACAAATGAAAAAGAAATATACATAATAACACATGTAGATGCAGTGATTGTTTCATTGCATTGTGCAATAATAACAAAAACATAACAAAAGATGGTTTAACAAACATTATAAGAAATTCTTATGAAGCATATAGAAAAAGAAACCATGCATTTGACTCACCCATGAAAAGGGCTTTTCAATGTGCAATGAACACTTGATATAATATAAAGAAAAACAAATGAATGTGTCGTGAGTAAATTATTAGAAAAAATCCGAGTTGATAATACAAAAAGAGAAAGCAAAACTCCACCGCTATAACACAATATTTTCAATAGCTATATTATACGATGAAACGTAAATGGTCTACAGACCAGATTACACCTAGGAGAAATACAACGATTACTGAAAGAATATGAACTAATGACATGTCAGCAAACTGTGTCAACAATAGGTAAATATACCTTAGCATCTACATCACGAGGAGGAAGGTAATTTTGTACAGCCATGTGTATATACATAACAAAGTAGTTTATGACAAAGTACCTGTAAACACTGCTGACTTTAAAAAATACCAGGCATTAAAATCTGAATAAAAACGATAATTGGTGTAATTTATAATTTTATACAACCAACCTAATGAAAATTACAAAGTATTGACGAACTTAAAGAATTACTAAACGATGACAAACCAAAGTCATCTTTACAAGTTGAATGTAGTGAACTGTGAACTGCCTCCCTCTCTCTCTCCATAGAGAGTTAGTAACAATGAAGAGTGCCTTGAGAATTCAGACAAGTGATTCACTAACCATGTGATTTATTAACAATCATTAACCACCTTTTGTCAGTTAGAGCCAGAAGATTGTTTGAGTCACTGAATTTAAATAAACAGCTACCTTCAGTAGTAAAATTACCTCCTCCTTGGAATATGAATAGAATGAAAACTTGCACACACTTAGAATATTTATTAAAAAGTTACTCATATACCCTGACATACAACCATAGGCAAATAGAGCATATAATCAAAAAGTTCACATTACCTTATGCATTGGATCCCTGCCTAGGTAGGGATTAAAGGAAACGAAGAGGCTGATAAAGCAGCTAAAGAAGCGGTCCACATGACAAGAGCAAATGTAAACATCCCTCTTAGTGACTATATGAGATGTATAAAAACATTCATTGTGAATAAATGGCAAAATATATGGAATGATATATATATATATATATAATAAATTGAAACATAAAATCCAGTGTTGGAAAATGTAAGTCTCATCAATAGCTGAGAAACTCTACAAGTACTCCTGACATTTTCTAATAGCTCCTCCCTTACAGTTTGATTTCCCATTGGACACTTAATGAACAGTCCACATGGCCCTTTTCTCCTGAATGTTACAGTGCTGACTGTCACTTTTATTCAAACATTTATTTTTATTATCCATGTTTATCCAATAGCATTACTGTGCTGACTGTCCTTTATCAGGGAATTTTGTCAGAATCTTCTAAATTTCCAGTAAATCCTTTTTCAAAATGTTCAGTGTTGAACTGCCCCTTTTATGAATAAACGGTAAAAAATAGGTAAATAATAAATATACGGAAACCCTTAGGTTGTTTAATGAATTTTAAAACAAAATTTTAAAAGGTTACTTCTTCTGAATTTTCATATCTTTTTAGTGCGTATACATGGAAACATGAGTAAATGCATTTATTGTGTGAGTGTGTTCCAGTATGAGGGCAGTTTTGTTCATTTCTCCATCCATCACAGCCACCGAATGACTGATTTGGTCCCAAACAGCCTCTGGCCTGATCTATCCCTTTTATTCAAATTTCAGGCCAGCCCCATGAGCTGATGGTCAGCTCAGCTGGTCTGTCCACTATTTTAATAATAATAATAATAACTGCCTTTCCTCCTAACAATTGTTTCATAGTGAATCTGGAAGATTTTCCTCCTGTTGTCTACCTCGATGTGGGACCACCTTGATGTGGTGAGGGGGCTCTTGAACCCCAGGAGTCTGTTCCCGAATTTGATTCCACGAGTCTCATATATGGTTATATTTGTTTGGGTTAATGTTTCCAAACATTTTCTTATTTTTTGCTAAAATTTATTGTACCTGTTAAATCAGAAAAGATATCATAGCTGGGATTGGGTTTATATCCTAAGCTAAATAGTGGGAATTGTGGTAGGACCATCAACTGCCTAATAATGTTTGGACCTAAGAGTTATCAGGTTAACAGCTCAAAGGTAGAACTATTCTTTAGGGTTGAACCACAGATTCCAGGGGGGTCTGATTCTGGGGATAGGACTCTCGGCATCCAGTTTGCCCCTAACTTGGACAACTCTAATCATGTTGTGCCATCCCTCTGTGGGGGCGGCCATTTGGGAGTCGGTTCTCACTTGTGCCATTGGTGGAAGAATAAACTCCATCAAAGGTGATGATATCTTTTCCAGGTTTTCAGGTTCATTTAATTTTTTTATATACTTAAATTTTTATGTCTAGTAGTTTTAAAGGTTCAAGTACCCCTGGGCCCTTTGATTATGATGACTTGGCACAGTTGACAACCGCTGGAGCTTCCTCTGACAGCCTTTCTCTGGAAAAATCAAATAAAAATCCTAATGTAATTACACTGGAACCCTATGCTCCAGTACAAAGCAAAACAAAAGAAAAAGCAAATATCTTGACCCAACCTTGACTCCTCGATTACTTTACTCTTTTCCCTGAACAGATTTTGCTCTTGCAATATGGCTTGCTAAGGATCTACCTGACTCCTAGAATGGGATATGAGCTTTAATAACTTACTTACTTAAGGACTCCTAAAACTACTCAAAGGCGTCTACGGATATTTGCGTGCTACCTCTGATGATAATGAAAGGTTATTCCTCGACAAATGTTACATTCATTTGTATCTTTTACAACATATCTATTAGAACACTGCCGTAGCACCAACTTAAATGACAATGAACTAACTAAATTACAATATTCTTACAAGTATACAATTTTTTACACTAGAATGTGGTCACAGGTAAACAAAGGAGTAACCTGAAGTTCTTTAAATGAGTTTTTATACTTGAATGAAAGAGGTACCCATTCCTCCTCATTTTTATATGGAAAATGCTTTCCCCAACTGAGGTACTATGCCACTCCTGTCATGAGCTCACTGGCTCTTCACAATAGTTACAATTACTGGATTAACAAATTATACTTAGTGACTTCTACTTCTTACAAGACTTAAATGACAAGGTTACTATTACTACTTACTGACCCTGCTCAAGGCTGTTATTATGGTGTTACTAAGGCAGAGATCATGCCAGCTACCTCCTCTCGGCAGGAGCCAGGATCACTCTGAGATGGAAAGGCACTGTGCCAAGGAGGCACGAGTGCCAAGGTGAGCTTGTGGCTCTTGCAACTACTTTGCTCTCTTCCACCCCTTCTTCTTCTTCTTCGGGTTCCTCCAAGGCCTATCTATGACAGTCCTAAGAGGTGATGAGGGCACTGACTCTGGGGAAAGGCCAGAAGGGCGGTTGGGCAGAGATTGATGGTCAGCATGCCTGACGAGGGGTCCAGAGGTGCAATAACGCGCAGGTGGCTTGAGTTGGGTTGAGACAGAGATTCCTGTCCCAGCTGGAGGTCAGAGCCTCTTGAAGATGTTTGGTTTGTGGCATCTGCTGGCCGTTGCTTATCAGGACAGCCCTCCCAATTAGTGGAGTGGCCTGTCACCTTTCACGCTGGAAAATGGTACTGTTTTCTGTTACTGTCCTTTCTTGCAGAAGGAGGACTTTGTTGGTGGCTGTCCTTTCGTGATGAGGGAGGACTAGGCCTAGAATTGCACTGAGTGTGCCCCTTCTGTCAACCACTTTGGCATGTGGAAGTTATTTCTTTTTATGGTGGCACACCAGTCAAGGTGGCTGTGCTCTTGGTTGGTGTTTCCACAATCGATGCCTCCGTTGTGGAGGTAGTGGGGCTACAGAGTGATGTTAAGGCAGGACTTCCACAGAGGAGGTCCCGACCCAATGGGAATTCCACTCCAGGCCTAATTCCACTCACTATGCCAAGGCAACGAGGTGGCATGCCCCAAGGTGCCGTGACCTGGAGCTTGACTGTGGGGATGGATTTGGTGTGGCCCTCTACCCATTTCATCTCTCACTGAGTTTGTTCATCAACAGTGGCACTGGCTGGCACTTGGGGCCTGTCAATCAAGCTGATGTCTGCTGCAGTGTCTACCGTAACCAGTAGGGTCACTGGCAGGCTAGAGCTATCAAAGGGTGCCACCGAGATGGAATGGGTGTCTAGCGTCTCAGGGTGATGTATCTTCTGTGGCCCGGCTGCGGAGAACATGATACTTATCAAGTTGACGAACTTGGTGGACATGATTTGGGCAGGCAGGATGTCCAGCACTATACTGGCGGAAAGCACCACTGGATTGACAAGTGCCCTTTGTGGGGGTTCGGTTACCTACGGTGACCATTGGTGGAAAAGATTGAGTGGAAGTGGATGGAGAGGAGTTCTGGTTACTGACAGGAGGCTGTTTGTTGGGGCCCAACTTGTAGTGGTAATCGGATTCGGTGTGCCTCACCTTCTTACAGTGGGTGCACATGGGCTTATCACGTAGTCTGTTCATCGGGCGAGTTGAGCCTGAGAGGCACCTGGGTGACACTATGCGCCTTTGAGACGTGCTGTGAGATTGGTTGTAGGTTTCCCAGGAATCGACCATACGGCAGGCTTCCATAAGTGCTGTGGGCTGCTTGTCATTGAGATACACAGCAAGGGGCCCAGGGACACATTGGAAAAGATCCTCCAGCATGGTCTGATTGAACAGGTCCTCGAATGTGGTGCACAACAGGGAGTGCTTGCGAGCTAGCTTGCTTTCCTTGAGGGATAATTCATTGGTGTCTTTTCTTCTCTTCCCTTGCCTCTTCCAGCTGCCTCTGTTCTAAAACATACTTCCTCTGTTCTGCTCTTTCTTCCCTCTCCTTCTTGGCCAAGTCATCCAGCTGTTCTTTCACCCTCTTGGTGAGATCCAGTCCTGTGAGACCTGCCTCCCTCCCCAGGTCCATGAAGGTTCTGTAATGTTCTGTTGCCATGGTTCTGGTAGGTTAGGATGGGTAAGATCTACCTTGGATGACTGGAAATACTTATGAATCGGGGAAGTGTCCTCAGATTTGGGTGACACTTTGGTGGTGTGGCACCTTTTCAATAAGGTTGCACTCTGGCTGAGTGTGCCGTGCAAAGGTCACATTTATGGCACTCTGTATTTTGAGGTACAGGTGTAGTGGCTTAGTCACCGAGGACATTTTGTTTTTGGTGGCACTAGGGTGCCGGTGCGTTCCGAGGAAGCAACACTCTCTTGGAGTACAACTACTTGTACTAAGGGGAAATGCACTCTGCCCAGGCAGAGCATAATTAATAAGTAGGGGAAAAAGGAATGGTAAGAGGAAACAAATAGGTAAGTGCTTCAGTTGGTTATGACAGTGCCTCAGGTTAGTGTCACTGTGGAAAAGGAGAATTAATTTTGGGTTGCTTTGAAACTCGTGGATGACTAGTTCCTAGTACTAGCAGTGCTACTTCCTTTCATGAGGAGGGAGGAAGGCTTTATGCATCTGGATAAATAGACCCCACTCATGGTGGACAGTTGTCAATAACTGTGGTTAATTCTTAACATCCTCAACTATCTTTGGGACAGAGCTGTTTCTTTTTATGTCGGCTTGTTCTTTCTGTGAAGATGGTGCAAGTATTCTCTCAGCTACCTAAAGTGCTTAAGAAAAGTGGAGAAAAGAAAAAACTGAAGCAAGTAATAGCACACAAGTGCTTAGGCAAAGTTTTGCACTGCATGAGAAATGAGAAAGGAGAAAGAAGAAAATTAAGTGAATACTAGCAGGTTTTGTTATCTTGAATACTCTGATTAATTTGGCTGTTAGGTAATGATTTATCTGCCAATATTAGCGTGCCCTATTACACCATACTCTTATTAATTCTTGGTGAAATTCTTTAATTTGTGTACCTGTATGTTGTTAAATTATTCTGAGTTTCTTTTTATTTTCTTTTTATTTATTTCCCTGCTAATATGTGTATTTGTATAGGAACTTCTTTTATATTTGCTAACTTTTTATATTTCCTAACAAATTGTCTAACTTTCTTTGAAGCATTTATATAAAACTATGTCTACCTAGTTTTCCCCT
>NC_089788.1:30201752-30211752 GCF_040412425.1 Macrobrachium rosenbergii | reverse complement strand
GTACAAGCACCTGAACTATTTCTCCCTAGGAATCACCTGACACTTCTGCTCTTCATTTTTAAAGCAAATTATCCATATAAACATCAAACAGAATTTTAAAGATAAGACATTTTTCCCTCAGCCAGTTTCCTATATGAAATAATGTTGAAAATTTCCACTCAGACTGAACCTTTAATTATTTTCTTATAATAAAGGCTCAGAAGAAGCCTACAGATTATCGGTATATTTTTCGAGAGAGTAGTTTTTCAAATAAATTTACGTAATCTATACGGGGCAAACCCTTAGCTTACGTCTAAAACACATGATTCGTTTTATTTTTCTTCAAATAATTATGATGCTGGATTACGAATTTGATTCTGAAACTTCTATATCCAATGGCTTTGGAAAGAGGGCTTCTTTTGTCAAAACAACGTTCAGTATATATATCTACAAACTGGGAGACTTGATACTATGAATTTAAGGAATTCTCAATTTCAAATAAAAATTTTGAATGTTCGAATTTTTACCGCATCTGTTTCTAAGTGCTTGGGACTCATCTGCAGTTGAAATACTTTATTAGACGAACTATATGAAGATCTTGATTAAGTTTACCTCAAAGATACTGGACCTTCTTTCTGAATGCTACGTGCACGTTTTTAGTAAGCTGATCCAAATTTATACTTTGCTTCTTCGTTCTTTTGACGGATATTCGTTTCATATATGATAAGGTTCTTTCGACAGATATGAACAAAAATCTTTATTGTTAAAGTTGTGTTTCGTAGCCTATTTCAGATACTGTGTTGGAGTATTCTCGTAAACTTCTTTATTGTTAACCTTCACTGCTTTCTTTTTTTGTGTGTAATAATATATATATATATATATATATATATATATATATATATATATATATATATATATATATATATATATATATATATATATATATATATATATATATATATACTTGTGTGTGTGTGCGTGCGTAAGGAAACCCGATAGGGTCTACAATACACCATGTTTTCACAAACTTTCGAGACATCACGTTGCCTCCTCCGTATGTTCGGCTTTGAAGAGACGTTTTGGACACTACGTTCATAATATATTGTATTCCATGAATCAATGATGGTTTTATACATTCATTTCAGTTCGAGATTTTCGTCTGTAAAAGCAAATCTCCACTCCCAAACAGACTGTGATTATGTAAGTTAGTTGTAAGCTGATTTCACTGGTCTCTGTAAGTCTATTGTTCAGAAATATGGACCTCTGCTTTTTTCATTATTCTCAAATCCTTTAATGTGCCCGTTGGACAAAAAACCAGTGTTCAATTTCATGCGAATAAAGTTTTTTACAAACCTATTGTCTGAAGAATTTTGTAATATATATATCATGACTGAGGAGTTGAAATGTGTTTTGGTAACCGTTTATTTGTATTATCCTTGTAATGGATCAGTTAATTAGAACCTACTAAGGGGTTCAGAGCCGATGAAACACGGTTTTTTGGCAATACCTTTTTATCAAATCATCGGATAAAGATGAAAGTTGGTAAGTGTATATTTTATAACCCTACCTAATTTTTGCAAGTATTATTTAGTACATAAGTTCGGTGGTTTTGATATTTATAAAGTAAAGAGAACCGAAACCGAGAAAATCACAGACACGGATCCTAAAACCATTCGTGACGTAAACATATGACGTCATGGGCTCCGCCCATCCACCAGGTAGGCAGTAAGTCACTGGCAGGTGAATTCGATAATGGCCAGCAGGATATGGAATTGTCCCCGTGGTTGAAAGACTGCATTTGTGATACGGCTTGCCACTTTGTATACAAGCGAGAAGACCCGTGGCAAGATTTACTGTAGCGTGAATAGGTAATTATTTCTATAGTGGATAATAGTTACCTGGCAATACTCATCTCTTGCTGCAGCAAATAGAAGGCTATAGTGTCGAAACCTGAGGTAAAACGCAACGGATTGTCTTATTGTATTCACGCCCTGAATAGATGTAGATCTAACAAATGGGCTGTAGACTGGTTCATTATGTGGATGAATTACATACACTGAATTATTTGTAAAGTAGACAATACGAATATCAAGAAAATGGAAGAATTCTAAGCTAACAACTTAGTCCCAACAACTGCTGTGAAGTTGCGATGAAACCTTCACAAAATAATAATAATAATAATAATAATAATAATAATAATAATAATAATAATAATAATAATAATAATAAAATGATTGAGAATGGTAATGCAATCAAGGGGACAATAACAAATCCTGCTTGCCATCATTGATATCGCTGAAGCCTAGGATTGGTACTAATATCAATTAGTGAATATGTCATTGGCAAGTGGGCAGAGCCACATTGAAGAGACGTTTTCCCCATATGTAAACTTCTCGTCACTGTGGGTGGAGCCTCATGACGTCATAGGTTAACGTCACTATTGTGTTCAAAACCCTCACCTGCGATTTTGATGGCTCTGGCATAGGAAACTCACTTTTACTCCGATAAGTACTAGAACTATTGAACTTAGGTACTAAATAATACTTGCAAAAATTAGGTAGGTTTATAAAATGTACACTTGACAACTTTCACCTTCATCCGATGCTTTGATTAAAAAGGTGTTGTCGAACAACCGTGTTTCATCGGCTCTGAATCCCTTAGCAGGTCAAAATAAAAGACACCTTTTATCCTGAGATTGTTTTACCATTGAAGGGTTAGGGAAGATGTGATGGTCTCTTATGAATTAACAAATGAAATTTGAAAGTCAAATATCAGAGGTCATCCGCAGTGATATTTGTAGCTGTTATTTTATTAGACATTCAGTTTTTTTTTAAACTACCTTTCAGAGTTATTTACATTACCGAAGTCATTAAACCTGTTGCTTCACTTTCGCACGGTACCATAATTTATCTTTTCCTTTTTATCGCCGTGCTCTTTTTGGTTTCGTATACATAAGTGTATGTATTTATATATACAATATAGAATTAAAATTACTTCAGGAAGGACAGGAATGCCTATAAAAGAGGCTAAATCAGAATTGAAAGTTAGAGAAATGCATGATCCCGCTAGGAGAAACTAATATATCAAAGAACCAAGAAAAGTATACAAATATTTGTTCAAATTCATTTGAGATATTAAGAGAAATGAAAACACTAGAAGATAACACAAGCACCACACAAATATTAGACGATAGTTATGATGACTTAGAAGCTAAAGAAAAAAAAAGAGGTCTTTAGAGAGAACTCCAACCAAGACCAACAAAAAACCAACTATCATTAGAGATACATCCATTAAAATAGAAGCGGGAGACCCAAAAAGAGAACATAAAACCAAAAAATGATAATAATGTACACAATGGCCTTACTGAGAGCAAGTTGGCGGGGATGGGGGGGCGGCGACGTCTGCTGGTGGAGGAATACAAAATCTCCCACTACTTGTGGGCAATCTTATTCCAATACAAAAGAACAGAACACTCCAGTTCCTCTTGCAAACGAATGAGGCTAGTGTGGGAATGCAAGTTTTAACTTACAATACCACAAATACGATTATTTTACATTATAAAGACGGAAGACGAATTTGTTATGATTTTCTCTTTTTTTTTTTTTTACAGCGCCAAAATTAAATCCTACAGATGTCGACCATACATACTGCTGGGCCCTTCATGATACAAAGGAATGGACACGTGACGTCCTTACTGGCCTGATTTACGTTAATGTAAAAGGCAAATTATGAAATTAAACACTGATACAGTTAATTTGCAATATTAATGGAAAAGAAATTAATGTGATTTCGCACGAGGGAAAGTAATTCTCTTCGTGACGCTCAATCGGTGGCTTTCTCTCTAGGGCTGATACGGTTGCTGCTTTGTAAGAAATACCCTATGGACTTGTAAATTGGCTGTCCTATCTTACGAGAGAAGCGCTAAGCACATGCCCTCCCAATACGTCATGCAATAGCTAACTAGTTCAAAAGTTTAATATCATGCATTAATCATTGGCAGGCAAATAGCAAAATATTAAATCTTGACTTGGCAACTTCTTACCACCTTGACTGGTATGCGGCTGTAGCTCGGTAGTGTTCAAAACACAGTAAACATTTCTTTATTATTGTAAATTGTAAATTATAACTTCTCTCATTTAATGCACATTTTCCTACCTACTCTTCTTGTTATTACAACACTGGTATTCTTAATATTGCCTACCTTGGCCTGTATCCTTGTTTAGGAGAATTTAGCATGAAATTAATTTGATCTGACTTTTTATATCTGAATTACTTCGTATTTAATTTGATTCCAAGTTCTTTATCTCTGTTTAGAGAACGCTACTCTAATCCCAGAGATCTCAGCAAGATGGCGCCACTGTTATGTGGGTCATTCGGCTGATGAGTTTAATTATCACTTTAAAGAATTTATATTGCCTTGCGTAACCTAAGACCCACGTAATCCTATCTGTTAAGGCTGATAATTACCTAAAAAAACAGATAATTTAACATAATTAAATTACGTCGCCAGTTGAGAGTAGATTACTGAATATAGCGATTTATTCTGAACGCATGAACTAAATCAACAACATTACTCAAACAACTAGTTCAACAAAGAAAAATATTAACTGATCTCTTACGAGAGCTAACAACAGCTCCAACTTCATCCCACTTCGGACACAAGATATTTCAACATAAAGGGGTGAATAACCCAAGGGCTTGGGGCTCCTTGTGACGTCTGTAAAGCAGTTGCAAGTACGTGAATTGAGGATCTTGGTATCAAGGATGCTAATTCTTCTCCAAACAAGATGGTGGCCAGGTCCAAGACGTGCACAATTCTGGAAGAGACGTATCCAGATAACATTCTAGTATCAAAGAACTCTCACTGGTCATTAATTGATTGCAAGGGATGAATCTTAGATCAAGAATATTACTTTAACACCAAGTAGGATAATTTATGCAATTTCACTAGGCAGCAACAATTGTACTTAATATATTTGACTTCATAAATGGGATACGGTTTTGCTAGGATTTGCTTAGTCAGTGACGGCTTAAGAGAGGGAAGCTTGAAACACAAAAATGAGAGTTTAAGTTGAAGGGAAAGAGAACTGGGAGTAATTGTCACCTTCAGACTTACCGCTGGAATAGATAATGCTGTGATCAATTGCATTAGTAGTCCTTGGCCCGTTGGGATGACAATTCTTCTCCCAAATTCGAGACTGAGACAAAGGTTGAGGGCTGCCCGGAAACACGTCTGGTTTGGTCGGGTATTACTCTGCGTCTGGTCTTTGAAGCTTGCGGTCGCCACTGGTCTCGGCTCCTCCACAAGCCAACTTGGAGTGGGCGCAGGTATCGTCTGTAGAATGACAAAAAAAACTCGCCAGTACAAAGGTCATAGAAAAATGAGCTTAAGGTACAATCTAGCTAAGGGTGGTCCTAACAAAACCTATCCTGTCTGATATACCTCTAAACTAAAATTCCTACCCCTTTTAACGGTTGGGATTTGGTCACAACTCCTGCTCGCTTGCTTCCCTACAGGTATGCCCTCTTGCTTTAACAAAGAGAGAGCTTTTCTATATTTTGATTAAATCCAGGAAGGGAGGTCGAACAGCTATTAAAATTTTTAATATATATATATATATATATATATATATATATATATATATATATATATATATAGGCTATATATATATATATTTAGTTGTATTCTTCTCAATCACGAAGATAAAATATTACGATGCACTCCACAATGAAGATATATATATATATATATATATATATATATATATATATATATATATATATATATATATATATATATATATATATATATATATATATATATATATATATATATATATATATATATATATATATCACGCCCAAAAGCTGACAATTCGAGTTATGTGAGCCGATGGAAAATTGTTTTCCCCGGTGACATTGGCAATTAGATTGGCTCTCCTTTCTCTCACTGACTTCATCTCTTCGGAAAACACGCAAAAATCACACGAGTGACTGAATGCGTTGCAAAGTATCCGGATGGGAAATGGGTTTGATGTTTATCTCGGGAAATATGAGAGGTCTGCCTCTCATATTTCCGGTTGAAAATATTGGATGTTGTTTTATCATCATCGCAATGGCTTTTTGTGAATTAGGTTTCCCATTGTATGTTTTCATGGGAGGGAAAGTAGTTTGTTTATCTTTATTAATATTATCTCTTGTTATACAGTATGGACATTGTACTCTTTTGCAAGCTTGCTGTGCTAGTAAGTGGCAATGTACGCCTCATTTATGTGTGTTTGCTTTTTTTTGAATAATAATATCAATGAATGTTTTGAGAATGATAAATGGCATAAAACTGTAAGTCTAATGGGATTTTTCTGAGGAAACATAGCTTTCGTAAAATCTCTTCAGAACTCCATTTTAAACTTTTCCTGATTTTCCTTCGACAGCAAATTTGAGATTATCATCAGTTCTCTCTCTCTCTCTCTCTCTCTCTCTCTCTCTCTCTCTCTCTCTCTCTCTCTCTCTCTCTCTCTCTCTCTCTCTCTCACACACACACACACACACACACACACACACATATACAGTATATATATATATATATATATATATATATATATATATATATATATATATATATATATATATATATATATATATATATATATATATATATTATATATATATATATATATATATATATATATATATATATATATATATATATATATATATATATTATATGTGTGTATGCATATTCGTATTCGTAAATATCACCTAACATTGAATTCACTATAACTTGGGAATAATTTCCACGCACAGGGAATTATAACGAATAAGTGCTTCTGTTTAGGCCAGGATACGAACCTGTGCCTGTGGTTTAGAATTGTTGATTAAACGGCTATCGAGAGACATATAAGTTGATATCTACTCAGTTGTATCAGGCACTTATCATGGTGGAAGTAGGATGATGTGGATTCCAAGTATACAACCTGAATTCGAATGAGTATGTAGAACATTGTCGATAGACATATCTCTCTTGATATACTTGCCGTCAGATTACAGTTTATCACTTTTTCCAATCCAAAGGCCAAAGTTTGAATCCTGACGGAGTAGCGCTTATCAATTATAATTCTTTTTGCGAGTAAGTTATTCCTGTTGCATAGTGAATTCCAGATTAGGTGATTATGCTGGCTTAAAATATATATATGAATGGTGTTTTTATGTATGCAATGTTCGAATCCTGGCTGCTATAGCAGGAGCATGTATCATTTATAATTCCTTGCAGTTTCAAGTTATTCCAGGGCATTGTGAATTCCATACTAAGGCATAGTTTGTGAGTATGAAAAAGTTACGTGTGTATAAATAACATTTAGCACTTGTGGATTGTTTAAAATCTTATATGACCAGCGAAAGAATCAGGGATTGAGTCCATAGCAAGTACGAACTGATGTGGTCACAGTCCAATAAAACTGAATTTTCAACTTTTACAACTTGAGCTCTGATGTAGTACTTAGTAGTACGTCAAAAGGGAAGGTGTATATGCATGAAAATTATATATATATATATATATATATATATATATATATATATATATATATATATATATATATATATATATATATATATATTCATGATATTGCCTTGTTATATGTGTATCCTCCATAGTTTTTATATATTTACTCTTCTATTTATCATGTATTATGTGTAATGATAATAATTGTTGAACTATCATATGTAGTGTAATGTCAGATCTCAAAAGAGTTAGTGATTTAGATAACTTAACAGCGTAATTTAAAATTGGTAATACGTTTTAATAGTAGCATAATATGAGACCCACATTTTGTCCGCTTAGTAACCAGTGTTCAGTACTCGTGATGTCGTGTTTTGGTTCGGTTGTTGTCAAGAGGATAATAAGTTAACTAGCGGGGGAATAGCAATTGAGTCATGGGAAGCTTTGCCCCATACGAGAAAAGACAAATGATTTCACAATGCTTCGTTTACTGTTCTGAAAACCAGCTTTAGTTCTTCATCTTTGTTTTGAAAGCATGCCATCTGTTTGGATCATGTTGAGATTTTGTTAAGGGCTTCGTCCCATATGATTTTCTGCTCGAATCATATATGCCTTTTCAGAGTAAATGCACGTATATCGATCTATTAAGTCATGTTTTGTAGGATTGCATTGCTCTGATCATGTATTGTTCTGACGTTGCCTGGTTGTTTCATTTTTTCATTGGGACCCTAAGTTTTCTTCATTTTGATTTTAGAGACCATTGAAGTTGGTTCCCTCTCTCTCTCCCTCTCTCTCTTTCTTCAAAAGAGAGAAGTTAACATAGATTATTTATGTGGTCACTGGTGTTAATCTTAACTTTTGAAATCTGAATTTTAGGAAAACAGTAACGGCACCTAATAAAAAGTGTGTTTTGTGAATCTAAAGCAACTGCAAGTGATTTTGCAAAGGTTTTCACAAGCTTGTGTAAGGTAAAGTGAATTTTACTTATTATTACAATGGTATAATAAGGTATATTAGGGAAATTTTACCTTAGTGAAATTATTGTTGATAAATCTTTTGTGTAATTTTGTGTGTTATTGTGTTTGCAATCTCTTGATTTTTCACATTTTATATAGTGGTGATTTAACATTTATTTACTCAGCATTTTAAACATTTCTTGATAATTTAACATTGCATACATGATTTAATTTTCATTTATTAAGATTTTCTTTTCAAATCTTGAGCAAGTCTTGATAGTTTAAACTTTGCTTGATTAATTTAATTTCTTAATAAATTAAACTTTTTGCGAGTTAGTTTTGTTTAATAATTTAACTCAAGAATTCATTAAATTTTTGTGTTGTTTTCAAGTAATAGTAAATTTTTCAGACTGTGAATTCTAATTATAAATTTTGAACTTAAAAATAAATTTTGTATTTAGTGTTTTTAAAAAGAGTGTTTCATTTATTGACCACCAGTGAATAGGATTAATTGTGTGCATAAGGCAAAGTGATACATATGTTTTGTTCCTTTAGTTTTGCTGAAGTGAATTAAGATCAGGGAAACAGTTAAAGTTGTTTGATGGAGTGATGCCCTTTTACTCTAGTGTATTTCTTGTTTAATTGTTGATACCTCACAATTGTTTTGATAAACTTAGTTTGATTTTTCACAAGATTAATGAGCTTTTAAGGGATCACTATTACCTTTAGAGGACTCAGTCGTAATTTCTATTGTTATGCGAGTTCAGGTATCTGGTTGAAGTGAGGTAAATTTTTGAATTCCGTGATTAGTTGTGTAATAACCAGGTACTTAGTATGGTTCATATATATATATATATATATATATATATATATATATATATATATACACATATATATATATATGTATATATATATATATATATATATATATATATATATATATATATATATATATATATATATATATATATATATAAATGGGTGTATGTGTGTGTGTTCCAGCATAACTATGAAATGCATTGAGCAATTTTAACAAACTTAGGTATACATATGACTTACAATCTAGAAAAGATTACTGTGGGGGAAAGACATCACTAGCACCAAGGAGAGTTGGGATGGGAAGGGCTTCCCTGAAACGTGGCTGGTTCTGCCTGTAGTCTTAGTAACTAAATAAACTCTATATGTTTATCATACTTCATTTTGGTATTGCTGGCACCAAAGGGGGTTGGTGTGGGAAGGGGGTGACATGTAAAAATAACCAGAAATGACAGATATTAGTGTCTAATTCATAGTTATTTAGGTTTTTGAGATGAATAGTGGCACTCCCGATGCCATTCAAGTCCAAGTTCATCCCCGTGAGAAGGTGTTAAAAAGAAAATATAAAAAATGACAGATACTAGTGTCTAATCCAAAGTTTTTTTATTTCACTGAGATGAATAGTGACACTCCCGATGATCTTCAAGTCCAATTTCAGCCACGATAGAAATGTGGGGTGAGAAGAATGAAATATAAAATGTGAAAAATGCTGGACAATGTAATTAAAGCAACTATCTTAACAGAAAAGGGAGAG
>NC_089788.1:30139252-30196752 GCF_040412425.1 Macrobrachium rosenbergii | reverse complement strand
GAAAAGTAACTTAACGTAATTTTGCATACCAATTTATTTGCCCATAAACATAAAGTAAAGTGACTTTAAAATTCATAACAAGTACGTTCCATTACACAATGCTCACCGAGAGAGAGAGAGAGAGAGAGACAGATTTTTTTTCCCTCGCTCATCCTTTCATCTTAACACGGGATCAACATAACTTATTTACCAGTTTGGGAAACAATCCACGAGTCATAAAAGCTAAATACAAAGAATTCTCTTTAATACCCGCAAGTTGAAATTTCAAATTCATGACTCATTAAAATTTTATCATATACACAGTGCGTGAAATTTATAAGCACTTGTGTTTAGCGAATAATCTCGCATACCTGCTTTTCCTTTTCGTGCTTCAGCCCAGATAATTTCTCGTATGCTATAGA
Source organism: Macrobrachium rosenbergii (assembly GCF_040412425.1). Lineage (NCBI taxonomy): Eukaryota > Metazoa > Arthropoda > Malacostraca > Decapoda > Palaemonidae > Macrobrachium > Macrobrachium rosenbergii. Next base: position 30,196,351 of record NC_089788.1, on the reverse strand, counting down.
GCGCACATACATCTATCTAATTACGCATTGTTCAACTGTAGTGCACGAGTTGGGTATATCTTATCTCAGACTTGCTCATACTGCAAGTGCTAAACCGCATATCGAGTGCACTCCTCAAATCTACCTGTCCTCATGTTAGGCAGCAATCTCTAGTTCTTATAACTAGCCACCCACTTGTGTCACATCCAGTTCCCATTCCTCACAGTGCCACTAATTTGCGGCACTGCTAAGCACCCAATCACTGAAGCACTTATCTTTCCTCTTTCACTTTCCTTCTCTCCCTTACTTCTGCTGGAGTCTCTCATTTACCTTTTACTCCTTACTTACCTTCTGCTCAGGCAGAGTACCAATCACCTTCAGTGCCAGTTCATGAACTGACATTTTGCATTGCTCCACGGAGCGCACCGGCACCACAGTGCCACCCAACCAAATTAACCTCTTATGAGCCATTGCACCTGTATTGAAGAAACATGGTGCCATACAACCAGTGTTTCCGCTCATAAGGACCGCATCTCCTTCAGGAACACCCCATTAACAGTGCATCCGCCCATAAGGACCATAGAGCCTTCAGGAGCACTCCCATGTTCTAAGTGTTTCCGTTCATAAGGGCTAAGAATACCTTCAGGATCATCCCATTTACTAGCGTATCTGCCCATAAGGACTCCGACTTCCTTCAGGGACGCTTTCCCCTAGTGTGACCTTTGCACGGCACACTCACCCACAGTGCCACCTCATTCAAAGGTACCAATCACTGAACTGCCAATAATCTAAGGACACTTCCTCATCGTCACAAAACCTTTTCCTCCGGGAACACCCAGTGAATCTACTCAGCACCCCTTCCCCATCAGCAACATGTCAACCGAGGAGCACCAATATTTCAGGAATATAGGGAAGGAGGACGGCCTTGCAGGCCAGGCCCTTCAAAGGTTCGTAAAGGAACAGATTGCTGAAAAGAGAAAGAATGAAGAAGAGCAAAGACAGCAAGAAGCCGAGCAGAGGAGAGAAGAAGAAGAAAGGGAAGAGCGGAGAAGACAGCGTGAAAGCGAAGAAGAAGAAAGGAGAAGACAGCATGAGCTTGCCCTCAAGGACAGAGAGCTCAAGTTGGAGGGAGCCAAGAAGGAAAGCGCAGAAGCTTTAGCAGCCCAACAAGCCTCTAGCCCCACTCCATCTGCACTAAATACCTCTGTGTTGACAGTCAATAAACCTTGTGGGAAAATTGACTGAAGACGAGGCAGAACAATGGCTCGAAGAGATCAAATTCCTCTTTGAGACCTATGATGTCAGCCCGGCTGAGAGGGCCTTACTGCTCACCAAGCATCAGGACAGGAAGGCTAAGGCCACCCACCGAGACTTGGAAAGAGATCAACGAGGGGACATGGCTGCCGTCCGTGAGGCCATCGCTAAGGCGTGTGAAATAACCCCTGAGAGGTGGAGACAACGATTCCGAGGGATGGCTAAGAACGTCGGCTGGTCCTGGACCGAATGGGCCTGTCACAAGACCCAAGCTGGGACCCGCTGGTTCGAGTCTATGCAGTGCGACACCTTTGAGGATTTGTTCAACCGGACCATGCTGGAGTGCCTCTTCCAGTGTGCGCCTGGGCCTCTGGCTGTGTGCCTTAGCGATAAGCAGCCAGCTACCCTCAAGGAAGCCTGCCGCTTAGCTGATGCCTGGGAGATGTACAACCCCTCCCACAGCACCTTGCAACGCAAACTAGTGCCACCTGGGGCATACCCAGTGGGTGAGGGTTGACATTCACCTAATTAGAGGTTTCTTATAGTATCGTTCCACTGCTTCTAAAGGTATATTCCGAAATAAATTTATTATTTTTAACAATATACCTTTAAATCTCAATAATATTGACATTTTACGTAAGATCGTTCTAATCAGCTCAAAAATCATTAACACCGACAATGAAGTTTGATTATAGGTGTTTCTGTTCACAGTATACATTATGTAGCTATATGGTATAAGTACTGTTTAAATAAATGAAGCTTGTGATATTAAACAGTGTACGAGTCCTCCTAAGCAACAATGAACAGTGGGAGAGCAGTAATTGTCCAAAATTGAATGGATACAACACAGTTAAAAAGTAGCTGTTCCTTGGTTCAAGTCAAGCACACCATCAACTGTGATGCCAATAGCCAGTACACCAAATAAACCTAATTAATACGGGGCAATTAAAGTCCTTGGAAAACGAAGTCTGACAAACGAGAGGGTGCATCCACACTACAGTAAAGCATATCTTGAACACACGTCGGAATTTTACTTCATACATATTACAAACAGATTGAAAACAGGTCAGCGACCGTAAGCACTGGCTAGGACTACCAATAAGTCCATGGCTTATTTTCACCTGTAAATCATGAACTAATATATATGTATTTGTGTGTCTGTGTGTGGAAACATGGGAAAAAATTAAATTATCACTAGTCATTTTCAGTTCTCATTGTGACCAAGTACTTATGTACTTATTACATCAGGTTCCCAAGGTTTGATGCAGTTTTTAATAACGCTTGACGTTGTAAGCATTGATTTTCTGCGTGAGGTTGCTTGTCCCAGGCTCTGATTTTATTTTTGTTATAAATCCTAATCATATTCGTATTGTTGTGTAAGTGAAACTGTAATTTTAGTATTAACAAAGAAGACTTATTGATGTTGAACATCTGATTTTTTTAGACGTAGCGGATTACTCTGCATTGTTAAAAAAATTTACTAGATGTACAATATTTTTAATAAAAAGACCCAGTCTTGATTTCCTGTACTCCTGTGTAAGAAATATTTGAACTGAGTAACAAATGTTATTTCATGATTAGTTGTAGGAGCCTTGATTTATCCTGGCTGGGCCACAAAAAAATTTCATTACCTTAAAAAATTGTATGCAATTCAAAGAAGTAATAATGATTCTCTTTGGCATTTTATAATGTGTAATTAAATCATACACAACGCAACTAAAAAAGACTCATTAAACTAGCCTAACTTGCACATAACTATGCATTCATTCTCAATTAACTATCATAAGAGATATCGAATGTTATTTGCATTGTATGCAATATGTAGGCCACTTATAATGAATGCCATGCATGTACAGCCGTTAGAGATATCGAATGATATTGTAAAGTATGTAATGTATATGGCATTATATAATGAATGCCGTGCATGCACAAGTGTAACAAAAAATGAAGAACCCGCGACTGGATTACCAGTAGCTTTGGAGAGTAAGTGCCAGGCTACCGCACTATATTTCCACTAGACTCCCTTGTTATTTACATTTTATGCAGGTACATTTGCTGTGTACAGTACAGTATATACGGTATCTAGTATAATTAGTCAATCTCAAGTTCTCTACTTTAAATAGTCTATGTTTTACCATAGTGCACTGATTAAAAAAAAGCAACAACCGCCACTTTTTCCCCCCTTTGCCCCTACCCACCTATAAACCAGTCATCACATGACATTTTCATCGGGCCAACCAGTGCTCTAGTAGTGGACGTGGCTGGGGCGAGTAGAGGTATTTTTTGTGCTCCCATTCAGATAGTTTGGTCTTTGCTTTGTATTTCTATCCACACACTGGACACATTTATTCGCACTTTTGCCATTTTGTACGGGTAAGTGCTTATATCTGTTTGCACTGAAAATGCTGGTGTCATGGTTTCACTGTGAGTATGGGAAATGGAATGATCAAAGGTTTAATATATATATATATATATATATATATATATATATATATATATATATATATATATATATATATATATATATATATATATATATATATTGTGTGTGTTTGTTTTAGTGAGACAAATGAGTGAATGTGTGTGTGTGTGTGTGTGTGTTTGTTTTAGTGAGACAAATGAGTGAGGTTTATTTTTTTAATTCAGATGGAAAATCTAAGTTTTGAGAAACGTTACAAAAGAACCCTATCTCTGGGAGCACCTGATTAGGATGCGAGAGAGCAAGACACCTTCAAAGGACCTCGTCAAGGAATTTTGATTTATCCTGAGAGAAGAAGCTGAGAGGAACTGCGTTTCAGAGTTATAAAAAAGGAACGTGAGAGTAGAAAACACTCAGATTTTTAGTAGAATTTAAGAAAGGGAATAAATCTCTGATAGCCTGAAGCAATATCGAGTAGTTCATTAATTTTTGTTGCTTGATGTAATTGAACTAGTAGACTAGCAGCATAATTAAAATTATCTTTAGTGATTTTATTGTGGTTTTATGCACTGAAGTATTATAAAGACACCTATATGCTGAATTACTGTGGAAGCTCAAAAGATCGCCTTTCTAGGAATATATATACATATCGTACTAGATGAACTGTAAATGTAATGTCATAAATAGTTCTGATGCGAGCGACATAAGGTTGCCATGGTCTAAGTGCCCGTGATGAAACAGTCATCTATTGCATTTGACTGTGATACGTTTTAGCTGTGGCAAAGGAAGATGTTGCTTTAAAATAAACTGTTTTACATCCATAGATAAATCACGCATTATAGAGTTAACAACCCTTACTTACAGAAAATAAATGTTTACTGAGACACCAATGATTTCTGTGGCACAGTTTGTTCTCAGTCCTGATTCCTTTCTCTACTTAATCAGACTGATAAAGTTTGTTCCAAGTTTCTGTAATGCGTGATTTTTTTTTCAAAGGTGGGATATAACCATATGATCACTCCTCTTATTGGAACATTAAGGTTCCACCCAGTGCTGATAAAAAATTGATCATTTATTGTATGATGTTTAATATTTTTTCCAAGATTTCCAATTTTATTAAATTTATAAGAAAAATGAATAGTTTTGGTAGATATTCAACCAGATTTCATGGTAAAGATAGGATGTATAAATATTTTCCCAGGTTCTTATATAACGGTATATTTATGTTGAACATGTCACCAAATTATAAATGATCAATAAATGTCTAAATATGTTCGGGGATGTTTTGCTCTTAATGAAATATGAGTTTTTAAAGAGTTTTAAAGTTCTTGTAAAACATTGCAAGCATTACGAATACACACACACATCTAATATACTCGTATATATTAATATATATATTTTTGTGAAGTTGCCTTGTAATATGTATATCATGCCATGATTTTGTTATATTTACTGTTCTAGTTGTCGTGTATTCTGTATATTGGTATTAGTTATATATGAATGTCTTTGTAATGTCAGATCTCACAAGAATTAATAATACGCTTTTAATAATATGTAGTGGGAGAAAGAGAGATTCGAGTTAGACGTGATGTTGTGTTTTAGTTCAGCTGTCATAGGTTACGATAAGCAAGCATTTTGTTTTGAGTTAAGTGCTAACAAGTGAGAGATAACAGTCGAAAAAAAGACAAATGATTTCGCAATGTTATTGTTCTGATGACGTCCCATACGATTTTCTGTTCAAGTCACGTACGCCTTTTTGAGAGTAAAAGCATGTCTCGATCGATTACATCATGTTTTGTAAGATTGCAGTTCAAAACGTTTTGCTCAAGAAGTAACATCATCTCCCTTTTCTAGGCTTTTCTCTTGTATCTTGTTCTCAAAATGTAATGATGTGATTCTATGGGGATTTTGCTTCTTGCTGGTATTCTAAAAATTTGGTCATTCAGATTTCAGAGACCTTTTGTGTGGCTCTCTCTCTCTCTCTCTCTCTCTCTCTCTCTCTCTCTCTCTCTCTCTCTCTCTCTCTCTCTCTCTCTCTCTCTCTCTCTTCAAAAGAGAGTAGTTATCAACATAAAATATTTGTGGTCATTGATATTAATCTTAGCTTTTGAGATCTGATAGTAGTAATAGTTTATGTGTTTGTAATGGCACCTGTCAAAAGCGTGTTTTGTGAGTCGCGAGTAGCTGCATTTGGAGTAAATTTTGTGAAAGTTTTCACAAGCTTTTGTAAGGTAAAGTGAATTTTATGTATTATTACCTTGGTATAATAAGGTGTATTAAGGAACTTTTGCCTTAGTGAAACTGTTTTTGGTTAATCTTTTGTGTATTTTTTATGTTCTTGTATTTGCAATTTCTTAAATTTTCACCTTTTCTGTTGTGGTGATTTAACGTTTATTTACTTAGCATTTTATGTATTTCTTGATAATTTAACATTGCATACTTGATTTAATTTTCATTCTCTTAGATTTTCTTTTCAAATCTGAAGTATTTCTGAATAATTTAAGTTTTGCTTGATTAATTCAATTTCTTGGTAAATTAACCTTTGTTATTTAACTCGAGAATTAATTCAATTTTTTGTTGTTTTCAATTAAGTAAATTTTTTCAGAGTGTGAATTCTAATTATAAATTTTGAAATTAAAAATAAATTTGTTTATTTAAAATTTTTTAAAAAACAGTCTTTCATTAATTAACCACCAGTGAATAGGACTAAGTGTGTACATAAGGCAAAGTGATGAACAAGTTGTGTTCCTTTAGTTTTGCTGAAGTGAATTAAGACCAGGGAAACAGTTAAAGTTGTTTGAAGGAGTGATGCCCTTTTACTTTAGTATATTTCTTGTTTAAACATTGATACTGCACACTTGCTCTGATAAACTTAGTCTAATTTCTTACATGATCTAGTAAGTTTTTAAGGAATCACTGCTGCCTTTAGAGTACTCAGTCATAATTTTGTTGTAATGAGAGTTCAGGTATCTGGCTGAAGTGAGGTAAAATTTTTGAATTCTATGATTAGTTGTGTAATAATCAGGTACTTGGAACACATTGTGACAGTAGAATTTCTGGTGCCCAGACCTGGGAACAAAACAAATTATCACACTGGTGGTGTCATGGATAGCTTTTTGATAGGAGAGTGACCACATAATTGTTTCTGCATTGTATTGTGAATTGTTTAGTTGAGTAACTTAGATAAACTGGCTCTGTTCAGTGTTAAGAAATTTTTAGCAGCTCCATCCATCCAAGAGTTATCTGAATCGAACCTGACTAAGGCACAGTGGACTACTTTAGCAGTGGCATGTTGGGGTAATGTGTCTAGTAGTATGATTAAGGTACAAATCAGATGCCTTGCAATCCAAGCATTGATGGACTTAGGTAAAAGAACTGACGGAGATGAGTTAGAATTAGCACAAGAGTTGTTGAATGTAGCTGAGGCAGAGTTTATAAATAGGCAAGAGGAATTGAAAGCTAACATTGAGTCTGAGATAAAAAAGAAAGAGAAAAGTGATTTAGAAGCAGAGCTTAGATGCATAGAAGCAGAAGAAAGTTTGATTAAGCTGAAGATGCAGGCTGAAAGAGAGAAAATGCAGAGAGAAAGAGAAAGAGAAAGAGAGGACAGAGAGAAAAGAGAGAGAAAAGAAAGAGAAGAATAAGATCAGTAGAAGAAGAAAGTGAGAGAGCAAAAGAGGCAAGAGAGAAAAGAGGAAGAGAATCAGGAGCAGCAAGAGAGGAAAGAGGGAGGGCAAGGAAGAAGGAAGATTATGAAAGAGTTGAATTTAACAGAACCTCACTTCAAGTTACCTGTGTTACCATCTAAAACTATCCAAAGTACTCAAGAGCCTGTATTTGGTGTAGTAAGAGTACAGAAGTTAATTCCAAAGTTTACAGCAGGATTTCCAGATGAGTTTTTTGATCACTTTGAAAAAGTGGCTTCAGGCATGGGATGGCCAGAAGATAAATGATCAGTCTGGTTACAGAGTGTTCTCATTGGCAAGGAAGAAGTGCTTGTTTAGTCTCATCAGCTGATCAGTGTAAAGAGTACAAGGTACTCAAACACTGAATGTTACAATGAAAGATTCAGATCTTTGAGAAAGGATGACAAAATGACTTTCTTGGATTATGCCTACACAGTAAGAAGATGTGTCAAACAGTGGTTGGAGGCTATTAAAGTTGGTATTTCTAAGTATTAACTCCGCACCTGTTTTTACCTTGGAAATTGGTTTTTCCTATACTTTCAGGGCTGCTGATAAAGGAGACACATTTGTTTTTGTTGGCCAAGAGTTATTTGCCTCCTGTCTCTACCAAGCAGTAAAGGGGGACTGTGGGAATTCAGGGTTTTGGGTGGAGGAGAACACGCACAAATGAAGCAAACATGTTCACATTGTGGAAGCATACTCTGGACATGTAAAACGCCAGGGAGCCATTTGTTGAGGGGAGGGAGCGGCTGAAGGAAGGGAGGAAAGTGATGGAAGGCAGGGAGAGAGTTCCTCACGTCCCTCCAAATGTGGGGGAAGGTGAGAAGCGGCAATGGGGGTAGGCAGAAGGTTCTGCTCAGACAGAATGTACTGGCACTGAGGAAACAGCGGGGGTGGCGGGTTGGGGGGGAAGTAGGAACGTATTAGGAAGGTAGGAAACTTTACCAAGCAACAAGCAGAGGCTCAGAGAATAACAGGCCGGCAAAAAATAAAACGTCATCTCCTTTACCAACAGCCCTGGAAGTATAGGGAAAACCAATTTCCAAGGCACCAATCAGTCCTCAGCAGTTCTGAACTCATAAAATAAACTTGAAAAAAAGAACACCATTCGATATACTAACAAACTGTAAAGCCCCCAATAGATTTACCTTTGGGACTCCGAGCCTGTTTCTGGGGGAGTAGAGTGTGTTTTGTTGCGCCTGAATGCTTTTTCTTCTGTAAATCCAGTCTGCACTCACTACCGCACAATGGGCTAAAATTCTATTTTTTTAAAAGGCCGTGATCTTGATGCAGCTGAAGTAACATCTCATAATTGCCGTAATAATATACATTAAATTCCTGGTAATTGAGGTAACAATTCTTGCAGGTAACGGCCAAAGGGTGCCAAGTTATAGGCTCAAAGGAGCGCTAAGTTTATGGCAAGGACTCAGCCGGTGTACTGAAATGAAATACACAGTTATTCAGATTATTAAAACGCCGGCCTACGTCAGAAGTGGGGTTGGGCAGGTAAATGATGTCAGCGTGAAAAGGAGGGAAAGGGGTTTGTATAAGAATCTGCGAAGGAAAGTAGGAAGCTTTCCGAGCGATAACGCATAGAAGAGTGTTAATGCATGAAGAGTCAGAAAGTTGTAAAGCACCCTAAATGTTACAGCAACCAAAAAAAAAAAATTTTATAGGTTATCATAATAACCTAACCAACCTAAAACAGTAGGCTGCATTAATTAAATGAGGGTGTTTATAGAAAGAGTAAGATGTACGTTAATATACTAATCAAACCCACCTAACCTAGCAGGCCTCCTTAACTGCCCCCTTGACCCCCTTTGCTTAAAACATAAATTATAGGTTTTTACAGTAACAAAACCAACCTAACCTAACCTAACAAGCCTCGTTACCTGGCCTGGGGGTTTCTACCCCCCTAGACCCCCACTTTGCTTAAAACAGAAATTATAGGTTTTTAAAGTAAGTAGACCAACCTAACCTAACCTAGTAGGCTGCATTATCTGGCTGGGGGATCCCTGAGGATCGCATGAATACCCCCACAGTCCCTCCAACGGCGAGAGAAACTTCTCATTTCCTTCTGAAACCTCCTGTTTCCTCACAATTCCTCTAGGGTGCAGCCCCATTCTTTGAGGCCTATCCTCAACTGTAATGCCGTATTGTAATGCTTGTAAGGTAAATGTCACCTGGAGGGAGTGCATTAATGTACAGGAGCAGTAATGATTGTGAATAAGGAACTCGAAATAAAGGTAAGCAGAAATAAAAGCCGTTTATAAAAAACGAAAATGGAAAGACATATAAATAACTCGTAGTATGAATCCAAATATCATTTCACCCATTCCTAACCAACTGTTCGGGCTGTAGTACGAAGAATTAGGAGGGTTTTCCTCAATGTAGGGTTAACGGTGTAATGTGATGGGTTGGATAAGTGTTTATAGGCTTCAGACCCCCCAACCCCCTTTTTCCTCAGTAAGAAGTCGGGCTGTGTATCAAAAGTTCCCCTAAAAGAGTGCACATGCGTGGCAGCATTCGCAATAGCAGTAGTAGTGAAAGTATTTGTGTATGTAATAGGTACCTCGGTCATCTTGTTTCTCCTATGTTTGTATAAGGATTTTTCGTCTCCGTAATGCCATATACAATAAAATTTGATCTCCTTCTCACCCACTGTGGTCTACCCCACCCATAACCCCACTTTCCCTAGGGGTCCCCTAAATTGTAGGATAATAACAAGCGGGGAAGCAAATCACCCTGTCCCAGAGGTATACCCCACCCATAACCCCGCTTTCCCATCAGGTTCCCTAGCTTGTTGGATGAAGTTCTGTGGTTAATTACAGTTGTGCGACAAAAATTGAAGGTAAATCCTTAATTAGCAAACAAAATACTTTAGAAAAAGTTAATTTACAAGGAAGTCCCCGCTACGGAGTTAATTCTTAGTTCTACCCCAAAGTTAAATCTGTGGACGAACTTGAGGAGTTGATAGTCCTAGAGCAATATCTTAGAGGAATTCCTGAACACATAAGAGCCTATTTAAGAGAGAGAGAGGTTAAGAAACTTGACAAAGCTGCTACACTGAGTGAAGACTATAATATAATTTGTAGCAAAAGGAATTATGATATCAAGTACCAGAACCAACAACGCACAGGTTTTAGGTCTCATCCAAATTTCAGGAACATTACAGTTGGGAATCCTTCTAGTGGTAATACCAGTACAGAGCCAGGTAATACCTCTCAGTATTCAAATGTTAAATCCTCATCATCTAGTTTCTCAAGACAGATACAGAAGACTAATGTTGTCTGCTTCAAGTGTGGAGGAGCAGGACACTACAGTCGAGATTGTTATCAGACACAACAGTCAAAGCCAGTTGGTCAAGTGGTTAAAGATGACCAGGTGAAACAGACTACGAAGATCAGTGTGGGGAAGATTGAAACTTTAGGAAAACTGAAACTGAACAAGCAGAGTGTTTAGCAACAAGTAGAAATGTAACTTCAAGCAGTGAATGGCTGAGCAGCTTGGAGGCTTTTAAGCCATACATCTATGAAGGTACGCAGGCAACTAAAGGAGGGAGTGTGCAGGTACCAGTCAAGGTATTATGTGATATTGGGAGTAACCATAGTGTGGTAGTTCATGTTGCTCACCCACAGCTGGAGATGAATCTCACTGGAGATTCAGCTATTTTGAAGGGTATAGGAAAAGAGATAACTCCTATATGCCGCTTGCACCTGTCATGTGGATTGGCGATAGGGAATGTTGATTTTGCTGTAAAGGACTCACTAGCTGTTGAAGGTGTGCATGTTTTACCGGGTAATGAAGTTGCTGGTGTACCATTTGTTCCTTGTCCTATAGTGACAGACAAACCGTTGAGGATTAGTTCTACAGTAGATTTAGAGAAGAATAACCCCACCTGTTTCCAAGTTGTGTAACTACCAGGAGTATGAAGAGAAATATGTCTGCAAGTGAAGAAACTGAGGATTTACCTGCACCAGAAGGACCAAGCTTAGTGAAGGATCTTCGAGCTTAGAAGAGCTGTTCTGGGAAAGTGAAGTTTCCCCTAGTGTTAGTAATGAAGAGATTTCCTAAGAAGAAGAGGATCCTGTTGTTATTGAAGAGACTCAGAGGAGTCAGTATTTCTGATGATAGCAGTGAAACTACAGTAGCAGACTTGGCAGATATTGAGAGTTCAGCCCTTGAAGTTGGTCAAGTGACTAGAGAGAAGCTAATGGAACTGCAGAAGAAGGATACAGCGTTGGCTGATTTGTTAGTCAGAGTTGTTGATCAAGAAGAGATGCAACAAACTCCTGCCTGTTATATCTAAAGGAGGAATTGCTAATGAGGAGGCATCGACCTGCAGAGATACCGGGAAATGCTGAATGGGGCGAATATCGTCAAATTCTGATTCCATATCCATTGAGGAACAAAGTGGTGGCAGTAGCACACAAGTCTGGACATATGGGAATCAGGAAGACTGTTGAGAAGATTATGAAGTATTTTTTCTGGCCTGGACTTCACAAGGATATTAGCAGGTTTTGCAGAGAGTGTCACACATGCCAGATGGCTGGAAAACCGAATGAAACCATTCAGAAAGCCCCTACAACCCATAGAAGTTAGAGGAGAACCCTTTAGCAAGGTGATTATAGATGTGGTTGGGCCACTTCCAAAAACAAAAGAAATGAATATCTGTTAACATTAATGTGCCTGTGACAAGGCATCCTGAGGTGATTCCTGTAAGAAGTGTAAGGGCAAAGGTAAATGCTGAGAGGTTGCTGGAGTTTTCTCCAAGTTTGGAATACCAGAAATTGTGCAAAGTGATAGAGGAACGAACTTTACTTCAAAATTGTTCCAGGATGTGATGAACTTGTTAGGAGTGAAACAACAGTTGTCAACTGCTTATCATCCAGAAACTCAAGGAGCCTTGGAAAGGTTCCAGCAGACTTTAATAAGTATGTTAACAAAATTCTGTAATGTATCAGGAAGAGAATGGGATGCTGGTTTACCCTTGATGTTGTTTGAAGTTAGGAATACTTATCAAAAAAGTATGGGATGTTCACCTAATGAGATGATTTTTTGTCGAGAAGTGAGAGGTCCATTGAAGATTCTTGTAGAGAACTGGGAAGAAAATCAAGAGGAAATCCAAGGAGAATAAGTGAAGAACTTGAAGAAAAGGTTAAGAGAAATTAGAAAATTCTCTCTAGAAAATCTGAAAATAAGTCAAGAGAAAATGAAAAGGAGATATGATGCTAAGACAAAACTGGGAAGTTTTAGTGTGGGTCAGCAAGTTCTAGTACTCTTACCAGTGAAAAGATTTCCCCTTACCAGTAGGTTTCAAAGTCCTTATAAGATAATAGAGAAGTTTAAGTGATCGACCTTATGTGACTGAAACACCAGGAAGAAGGAAACAACAGAGGAAGATACATGTGAATCTTTTTAAATCTTACTTCCCAGAGACTAAAACTGGAACAGTTTCAGTAATACAGACAATTTCACCTTCAGAGGACGATGATGGCTACGAATTGGGAGCTGAAAGCAAGATGAACAATTCTTCAATATTGGAAAATTTGGAGGATAAACTAAAACATCTGAGTGTTGAGCAAAGTAGTGAGTTAAGTGAAGTGATCAGAAGTTTCCCTGAAATCTTTGTAGATGTACCTAGGCGTACTGATCTGAAAAAGCATGAGATAAAGATCAGAGAAGATGGAAAACCTTTTAAACAGAGAGCTTATCGTTTATCACCTTTTCATCGAGATGTTTTGAAGAAAGAAGTTGAGTATTTGTTGCAGTATCGATTAGCAGAACCCAGTTCAAGTCATTACAGTTCTCGTTTTGTGTTAGTGAAGAAACCAGATGGCTTATTTAGGATGTGTACTGATTATAGGAAACTAAATTCCATCAGTGTTGGCTGACAATTATCCCTTGCCTCTTATTGATCAATTATTTGACAATATTGGGCAAGCCAAGTTTGTTTCCAAGATAGACTTAATGAAATGATATTATCAAATTCCCTTAGATGAGAATGCTAAATTGCTGTCAGCTTTCATTACTCCTTTTGGACTGTATCAATACACTGCTTTGCCTTTTGGTCTGATGAATGCACCTGCAACACTCCAACGAGTGATGGATCAACTGCTAGGATCCATAGAAGGAGTAGGTGTTTACGTAGATGACATAGTGATGTATTCTACAACATGGGAAGAACATCTGAAGATTTTACAGAAAGTGTTCAAGAAACTATGGGAAAGCAAGACTAACAATCAACTTACAAAAAAGTGAGTTTGGAAAGGCAACTACTCAATATCTGCGATTTGAAGTTGGGAAAGGCCTTCTTGCTCCTGTTGATGCTAATGTAGAAGGTATCTGTAAGGCTACCCCCCTCCCTACTACCAGGAAACAGCTACAAAGAATTTTGGGCATGGCTGGATTTTATCGCCAATTCTGTCCGAATTTCTCAGTCGTAGCAGCTCCCTTAACTGACTTAACCAGTCCGAGGACAAAGTTTGTTTGGACTCCAGAATGTCAAGAATTATTTGAGAAGGTTAAAACCATTGTAACTTCAAGACCAGTACTTCAAGCTCCAGACTTCAATAAGAAGTTTGTGATACAAGTTGATGCATCAGACTGTGGAATTGGAGGTGGTTTACTTAAAAAAAATGACAGTAACATTTTACACCTAGTTTGTTTTGTCTTCAAAGTTGAAAAAGCATCAGAAAATTTATTCCAACATAGAAAAAGAAATGCTAGCATTAACTACAGCACTGAAAAAGTGTATGTGAACCGACCTAGGAATGAATAAAATTTAGTATTGTCTGACCACAACCCTATCTCATTCATCAGTAAGATGAAAAATAACAGAGACTGACCAGGTGGTCTTTGTGCCTACAACCGTATAGTGTAAAAGTAGAGCATATTTTTGGTAGGAATAATGTAGTTGCAGATTATTTATCTGGTTGTGAATTGTTGGACTCAAACCCGGGATAACTAATCTTCTTGGGTGAGGAATTTCATAATTTTGCCTTGTAATATGTTTATCATTCAATGATTTTGATATATTTACTGCTCTAGTTGTCTTGTATTCTGTATATTAGTATTAGTTATATATGAATGTCTTTGCAGTGTCAGATCTCACAAGAATTAATAATACACTTTTAATAATACTTAGTGGGAGAAAAGAGAGATTCGAGTTAGACCAGATGCTGTGTTTTGGTTCAGCTGTCATCGGTTAAGATAAGCGAGTACTTTTTTTGAGTTAAGCATTGACAAGCGAGAGATAACAATTGAGCTGTGTTGGATTTTTGTCCCATACGAGAAAAAGACAAATGATTTCGCAATGTTACATGTATTGTTCTGATGATGTCCCATACGATTTCCTGTTCAAGTCATGTACGCTTTTTTGAGAGTAAAGGCATGTCTCAATCGATTACATCATGTTTTGTAAAATTGCAGTTCAAAACATTTTGCTCAGGAAGGGACGTCATCTTCCTTTTCTAGAATTTTCTATTGTAGCTTGTTCCCAAAATGTAATGACATAATTGTATTGGGGTTTTGCTTCTTGCTGGAATCCTAAAAATTTGCTCATTCTGATTTCAGAGACCTTTCATGTAAAATATTTGTGTGGTTGTTGATATTAATCTTAGCTTTTGAGATCTGATAGTAGTAACAGTGTGTGTGTCAACAGTGTGTTTTGTGAGTGTTGAGCAGCTGCATTTGGAGTAAATTTTGTGAAAATTTTCACAAGCTTGTGTAAGGTAAAGTGAATTTTACTTATTATTACCTTGGTATAATAAGGTGTATTAAGGAATTTTTGTCTTAGTGAAATTGTCTTTTTTTTTTTAATCTTTTATGTATTTTTGTATGTTCTTGTATTTGCAATCTCATAATTTTTCACCTTTTATGTAGTGGTGATTATAATGTTTATTTACTTAGCATTTTACACATTTCTTTGTAATTTAACATTGAATACTTGATTTAATTTTCATTTAGATTTTCTTTTCAAATCTGAAGTATTTCTGAATAATTTAAGTTTTGCTTGATTAATTCAATTTCTTGATAAATTAACCTTTGTAATTTCTCAAGAATTATTTTAATTTAGTGTTGTTTTTCAAGTAAATCCTTTCAGATTGTGAAATCTAATTATAAATTTTGAATTTAAAAATAAATTTTTGTATTTAAAATTAAAAAAAAAAACAGTGTTTTATTTATTGACCACTAGTGAATAGGATTAATTGTGTGCATAAGGCAAAGTGATAAACATGTTTTGTTCCTTCAGTTTTGCTGAAGTGAATTAAGACCAGGGAAACAGTTAAAGTTGTTTGAAGGAGTGATGCCCTTTTATTTTAGTATATTTCTTGTTTAAATGTTGATACCTCACGCTTGTTTTGATAAACTTAGTCTAATTTCTTACATGGTTAGTAAGTTTTTAAGGGATAACTATTGACTTTAGAGTGCTCAGTCGTAAATTTATTGTTGGGAGAGTTCATGTATCTGGCTGAAGTGAGGTAAGGTTTTTGAATTCTATGATTAGTTGTGTAATAACCAGGTACTTGGAACACACACAAACACACATATATATATAATGTGTGTGAATGAAATAGTAAGGATATGCAAATATTAATAAAATACGAATGCACGCAAAGCATATGTTTGCCTGTTCAAATTGATAAGGAAATGTGCACATCAACCCTGAGAGACACGGATTATCAACATGTTTCGTCACATCGTGGATCGTGTTTGTCACAGTTATGAATACCTGAGCAAACATCAGAGAGAGAGAGAGAGAGAGAGAGAGAGAGAGAGAGAGAGAGAGAGAGAGAGAGAGAGATCATATCTTTGATATCTTTTAATGTAACAGTTAATTAAATTGATTATTTTTCCAAATTTTGGGTTTTTTAATTATTAATAGAAAAACGTATTTATAACTGATATTTAGGATTCATTCTTTTTGCTGTAGTATGGGAACCTATGACGTAGCTATAATATATTGTCTTTTTATTTGCAAGTATGGGTACTTGCGGTTCGTTAGAGCATAAGTTTGCTGCAGTATTCGTTTAATGGACCTTCTTACATCTTGTAATAGGTCATGTCATACATTTTTCATGCTATATATTGTCTTTTTTTTTATTATAATTAGCAACTATGTCTCTTAATGTTATCGTAGTATATCTCCCGTTCTGTGCCGCAAAAAGGAATAAAGTGTATGCTTCATCTGATCATAACTGACCTTATATACTGTAGATGAGGCCTTGAGTTGCACATCCCGTTAGCCTTGTCTCATAGGAAAAGTCGAGCTTCATACCTAGGCCTAAGACGTGAATTATACTTTGTTACCTGTGTGGGTTTAGTTTTCTTTTTTATTCTCTCTCTCTCTCTACCAGTTTCACTTTTGTGTAAAAGATACAAGTAACTGAATAATTGCTAAAATATAAGGTAAAAGACCATGTATAACTTTCTTCTTTCTTCAATTTACAGGTATGTGCGGCATTCGAAAGAGACTGTTATTTCGTTTGAGGACTTTCACAAAGTAAGTATTTCCTTCTCTGTGCAGAGAATGTCCTGTTTCTGAAGATCACCCTCGTATTATACGGTTATTGGAATCTGCATTTGTTTTCATTCTGGCGAAGGATTGTGTCACTATACGCTGTTAGATCTTCTTTGGATTCCGTTCCTTAGGGTTAGTCCACATTACAGTAGAACGTAGCCTAAACGCACGTCGGCAGCTTATTGCATCCATATCACAAACAGGTTGAAAAGTCAGCGAACTTAAGTGGCGAACGAATCTTTGGCCAGTGCTTAGATAATCGTGTGAAGACTGGCCAGGACTACCAGTAAGTTGTTGACTTGTATTCAGCTTCTTTTATGGTGTGATTATTTGCCGACGTGTGTTTATAACATGTTCCACTGTAGTTCTCGTGTATCTCACAATTCTGTTGATAATACATGGTGTTTCAGGGAATTCTGTTACTTACTCCGTTTATTTTAAAACTACGTGGGATAGTAAATCTTGATTGTTACTTTCTGAAGTCTCTTTGTAGCATTCTTTCCAGATCTTTTGCTATTGCTAACCTCTTTATAGTGATAATATTATGTATAGTTTTCCCAATATATCTTTGAGTAAAGTGACAAAAGAAACAAATAAGCCAAATTTCCCATGTTGAGGTGAGAAAAAATTGACTTTGTCTACTTTCGTTTGTGCTCCCGGCTCTATGAGAATGTTTTACTATTGTTTTCGGAGAAAAAATGCATAGACGTCCTGTTCCTTTGTGACATGTAACTAACCTCCCCCCCAAAAAAAGGTACCGAGTGTAATGAATCATGAAATATAGGCTTTAAATGGAAGCCCAAGGACATTTTCAGTCATTCAGCGAAAAGAGGGAGTTGGAGTGGTTGGACAGTAAGATCCAGAGGATAATTGAGATGAAGTGCAAAGGTCTAAAGATGGAACTGGAAGAAAACCTCACATTTGCTTTGAGAAATAATAGAGAGGTTGGACAGTAAGATCGAAGTAAGAAAGTAGGGATGCAAGTCAGGTAAATGGATAAACAGTGTGTGCATGGAGTGAGCGAATGGAAGGCGCAAGCACCCTTTAGTAATGCCTACGGTGCACAGCGTGAGATAATTGACGACAACCCCCTTGTGGGGATACCGAGTATTAAGGCTCCCTCGAAGTACAGGAATATGCCAGTACTACGTCGACTACAAGTAGCACATCTCGTTCTTCATGTGGGCTCGTGATGATTTATTGACAAATGTTTGGTCCCTTTGGTTGTGGAGCGTTTGCTGTTTGGATGCCCCAGTTTTGGAATCTGTGGAATTGGAATTGATTCCTCTCTGAGGATTTTGGTGAGGATGACAAGTACGTCCTTGCTAGAATTCTAGACTAGATGTTGTGCACCAGGTTGGTGGCTAGTCAAGTGTTGAGGGGAGTAAGTGGCCTAGTGTGCTGGACCCCTGGACTTCTCTGACCAGGTGTCCTTTTTTAAATTTATTTCAACAAGAGATTAAAGTGGAATTTCCCATATATTAATATGCTTTTGGGGCGAGTCCTGATTTAAAATTTCAGCTGGGTAGAGCTACATAATAAAATCAGCATCATGAGCACTGATGTTATAATGCCAGAGGTCGTTAAGTAGATAAAATTCAACTCCGTTCCTTTCATTACATGTGAAGAAATGCGATCATGTATTACATTTAATATACATTTTCAATATTTTCATGCCAGTTAAACAAAGTTTATTAGAAGGTTTACGTAATTCACAACGTATGAAAAAGAAGAATCCAAGACTGGTTGGATATAATTTCATTGTACAAGAAGAATGAGAGAGGAAAAAACTATGTAAGCAAGTGAAACTGTGTGCATATAACCTGTAGAGTTTTTCTTTTGTGAGGAAAGTGAATAAAAAAATTTTCCTACTACGTAATGCTTTTCACATCACAAAGGAAAATTAAGAGAGAGGGAGAAGGCATTGTGAATTTTGAGACGAGTAAAACCATTTCTGAATCGCTTGGTTTTATTGCTGTTATTGTTTAAAGTATGTTCTATAATTTATTATGCAGACGTGGTTGGTTAGTTCCTTGCTTATTTCACATTGAAATTTTTCTTTGGCTTAATGTAGCGGACTGAATCAGTGCGTTTCTTCAGTTAGTTAAAAGATAACATTAAATTCAGATGTAAAGACAAGAAAAGGGAGAAAATTATTTACAGTAGGATGGGGCAGACCCACTGGTAAATTATGGGACCACCCCGTGACGCTTAAATTGTTGGTCGACTTTCTTTGTTTTTACTGGACTCACTGCAACAGCTCGGGCGTGATGAAGTCTGGCGTTTCCTTTTACTTGCTTGAGGGATTTTATTTACACCTCATCTACACCTTTTCTCTGCATTTCAGTATTCTTTTGTCATCCTCCCTTCAGGGTAAGTCCAGAGTCTTGCTCTGTTTAAACGTGGATAAAATTAGTGTGGAATCTCTCTCTGTCAAATTACTGATTCGGAGGTCCATAACATGCCATATATATTCATATTTTGCAAAACTGAAGTTTGTGGAATACAGGATGTTTATTTTGATTAATTTTGTATTGGAGAAAATTTACGTTGGTGTCGGGGATTACTGTTCTTGATAAGAACGCCCGTTCAAATTGAAGAAGCCATAAAGACTATTTATACTGAGTAACACTAAAAGACCATTAAATTAGCCATGCAGTTTTCATCATAGCGAAATATCATACCTGATGAAAGAGAGAAACTTAGCAGAAGAAAGAAAAGTCGAGTAATGTTTAGTTAAAAAAAATAAAGGATGATAGAAGAAAAATGTATGACAAAACAAGAAACAATAGCTGAGATATCGAAATCAGTCTTGGTCACTGTAAGGCTGAAAAGCATGCAGTATTAAACTTCACTTGTAAGTCGACGGCAGACCATATATATATATATATATATATATATATATATATATATATATATATATATATATATATATATATATATATATATATATATATATATATATATATATATATACATACATATACATATACATAATGTATATATACATACATACATACATATATATACATACATATATACATATTTTCACATATATATAATGTATTTATGTGTAAAATACATTTATTTTAAAACTGTATAACTCACTTCTCAAAACTGTCTGTTGTACTTAAAAGTGCTTTCTTTTTTGGACTTCGTAGGAACAAGCTGCTCGATAAACATATCAACTATCTTGGAGCTTCACTTATCGTGCTCGGATGTCGGCTATCTTCCAGATTTTCACAAGTTTTCCTTTTCTTCTTTTTGCCCAGTGCTGTTTGAGGTAAACACTTCGATTCGAATGGGTGACAAACGGTCAGACTCGGCTTCCGGGATCACTTAGTTTCGTCATCGCCCCTTTTCTGTTTTGACCTCTCTGCCTTTATCAGTGATTTTCTGTGTGCCCTCGTGCGTATATTAAGATATTTAGTTTATTCAGTTATAGACTCGATTCCATTAGATATATATATATATATATATATATATATATATATATATATATATATATATATATATATATATATATATATATATATATACGCATACACATATACAGTACAGTAAATAGAACAGTGAGAACGAGTCGATAGGGGAACATTAAAGATGATAGAAAAATTATTTTTATGTAGATAAGTCTCGACCTCACGGAAAGGTAAAGGCTGACAGGATTTCTTTTTTTAAAGGTTTGGAAAGCAAGACTCCTCAACAGTTAAATCTTAACAGAAACAAAAGAGAACCTTTTTCTCGGAAGCATATGATACATCTTAGTTATTTGCAATTCTCCGAAACATATATTAATATTTAGTAATTATATTTATTTTTTATGTGTTGGTTTCTTTTATATTAAATATGGACACTGGGCTCTGAATGGCCTGTTTTGGGCGTGCCCTGGCTTTGGCCTCAAATTCAGTGATCCGTATAGTAATTGTATTTCATATTATTGCACATTATGAATATTAACAATTGAGAAAAGAAAGTCTTCTTAACAAAACAAAAAAATTTCAGTTAGGCGGATTTCATAAAAAGGAGAGATGAAGAAGAAATAAAATCTTTTTTCCCAGCTTTTGATAGGAGGTGGGGAATAAAGTAAACGAAGCATTAATTTCTTAGAACTTTATGTTCGTATTAGCATCCCATTCAAGCCTCCCTGTCAATATTTGTGTAGAAATTTTATAATTTCAGTGGAAGGTTGTAATTAGTAACGCTGTAGTTATTGTTGTTATTATTATTGTTATTTTGGGCCTGAGAGGTAGCTACCTCAATAATAAAATCAGTACCAATGTGGGACCTATGGGAGCTTAAAAGTTCTGTTAGACTGAAATCCTTGAGCCTGAGACAAAATCGAAGAACATCGACGCCAGCAAGGCCAAATACAAGGAGTTCACTGTGACAGGCAGCCAATCAAAATTTTAAGGAGTGCGACAGGACCACCACAACAGTACTATTATTCACAGTTTTAATTGTGTCATTAGTAAATATGAGCACTTTGTATATGGATACCTTTAGAGTGCAATTTTGCATCTATGTAACCAAAGCTCTCTCTCTCTCTCTCTCTCTCTCTCTCTCTCTCTCTCTCTCTCTCTCTCTCTCTCTCTCTCTCGTGATTTAAGCAATGGTAGCACGATCATTACACTGGCAGAGAGCGGAATTTCAGTCCTATGCAAGGATGGAACATGTTGGGGAATCCGTTGTACCCTTTTAAACCTTTGTTGACCAAAGCTAAAAAGTTAATTATGTATCTGGTAGGCTGTCGAATGTAGCCAGTTGCATCTACTGACAGAAGGAGGAAGAGGAGAATCGGAAAAATAAGAATTAGAGATTAGTTTTCCGTCAAAAAAAAAAGCCATATATCATTATATTCGTGGTGACTTGAACGAGGCAATCCGCTCTTTGTGAGATTGGAACAGTTCATTGATAACGATCTCTCTCTCTCTCTCTCTCTCTCTCTCTCTCTCTCTCTCTCTCTCTCTCTCTCTCTCTCTGTCTCTGTCTGTCTGTCTGTCTCTCTCTCTCTCTCTCTCTCTCTCTCTCTCTCTCTCTCTCTCTCTCTCTCTCTCTCTCTCTCTCTCAAGAATGATAAATTTGTGACCCTTGCATGCCAGAACCTAATTAATTGATTATGCATAACATATTTATGCTCTGGAAAACATACATCATTCTTTGGTACAGATTACATTAGCATAAGAACATCAGTATATGTTATGAGAGCCAGGCATTTTATTTCCATATTCTAAATTAATATCATGCTTCGTAGAATGGAATGATAAATATAATTCCTGTTATATTATTGTGAATTCTCTTTCTCACGCTGCCCTTCGCTTGAGATTCTCTGTTCTTTATGTTGTAAAATAGGTTGACTAGGTCTCTTGGTTATAAATTTGCTGTGAAACCTCATGTTCCACTGCCTTTGTTGTCTGACATATTTCGTAGCTTCCGTATTTAATTATATGTATATTATGTATATATACATACATAGACACACATACACATATATATATGTTATATATATAGATATGTCTTATATGAAACTCCTTTTAAATTTATTTTTTAGTTTCTTATTTAATTTTATTACTGCTTCAGTAACCTAGATGCTGTGACGACAGTTTTAGTAACCATAGATCAATATATATATATATATATATATATATATATATATATATATATATATATATATATATATATATATATATATATATATATATATATATATATAACATACATATATATATACATACATACACACACATATATATATATATATATATATATATATATATATATATATATATATATATATATATATTTATATATATTTAAATATCAACACAATTACTTGTGGAACAGAAATTTATTTCTGACTCACATGGGAATCGAACCAGGTCTTTCTAATGAAAGACCAGAGCGCTGCCAACCAGGCCACACAAGTCATAAAAGAAGTTGGAACCTGAGTACAATTGTACCAAAGGAATTACCTGGGCAGGATAACAGCTTGCATACCAGCGTGTTTTCCCCCACTTCCCGACTCAGCAGTGACCCAGTTGACAGCATTTCTTTCGAATTATCCCTTCTGAGTGAATATGATAGAAATATCAACATTTTATCATATTCACCCAGAAAGGATAATTCGAACGAATTGCTGTCAATTGGGTCACTGCCGAGTCGGGAAGTGGGTGAAAACATGCTGGTATGCAAGCAGTTAGCCTGCCTAGGTAATTCCTTGGGTAAAGTTGTACTCAGGTTCCAATTTCTTACATGACCTGTGTGACCTGGTTGGCATCGCTCTGGCCTTTCATTTGAAAGACCTGTGTTTGATCCTCATGTGAGTCAGAATTTTATTTTTGTTCCACACTTAATAGTGTGTTGATATTTCTATCATATTCACTCAGAAAGGATAATTCGAATGAAATGCTGTCAATTGGATCACTGTTGAGTTGGGAAGTTGGGGAAAACACGCTGGTATGCAAGCAGTTAGCTTGCCCAAGGTAATTCCTTGGATACAGTTGTACTCAAGTTCCAACTTCTTTTATGATTTATGTGACTTGGTTGGCTGCCCTCTGGTCTTTCATTTGAAAGATCTGGGTTCGATCCTGATGTGAGTCTGAAATTTATGGTTAAAGGTTGTAATATTGGTACAAGATATTTGGCCATTTTGTATTTTGCTGTATTTACTCCTTATGACGAACCTGTGACAAAAAGGTTTTGGTAGGTGTGCTTGTCTATGACATTGTTTTGTTTTAATGTTCTTAAAATCTGTTTATCTTATCCTCCATTTTGATGATATATAGGTCTGGAGAACCTGGTTTTTCGAATTTTGTTTGGTCATTTAATATTCTTTCCATTTTATAGTCTTGTTTGTTGAGAACAACCGTACGCTTACCTTTATCTGTCTTGTAATGATTCCTCACTGGGTAACTTTTTTCAAGATGATGAGGTCATTGCTCTTGAAGAATGGGGTCCATTGATTTCGTAAATTGCTAAAGGTTCTGTGGGCTAATGACGAAATTTACGCCCGTAAATTGTCAGTGTTAAAGCCAAAAATAAGGCCCATATGGAACAGTTACTCTAATGGGAGGAAAAATTGCTGGTACTTCGGCTTATAATTGGGGAGGTAGAAGTCCAACCCTAAGGAAAGTAAACATTCTTCGTTTTTAGACAAAACACGGTTTGAAAGGTTAAAAACAGAATGTGTATTTTGGTTAAAGACAGGAATAACAACACCCAAACTTTTTCACTTCTATAGTGCCTATCAGTGATCTGTTGCAGGAAACTATTGATGACCTTATTGAAGAACGGGGTAAAAATGATCGAATCTAAAAGTGTCAAAGGTTCTAGCACTGCAGCCCTATGTTTTGCCACCATATCTTTTCAGTGTATTTAGATTCTTGTATTTGGACCAGATTACATTTAGGACAAATACGATTACTAAGGGAGTATGAACCAATGATATTATATTTACAACATGTCAACAGTTGGTAAATATATATTAGCATCAACAACAAGAGAGGAGATGAAGGAGATTTAGGTACAGCCATATATGTGCATAACAAAGTATGTTATTACAAAGTACCTGTAAACTTCAATGACTTGCAAACATCGACTATTATATATGAATAAAAAACGATAATTATGTAATTTATAATTTATACAACCAACCTAATGAAAATTACGACACTGATCAACTTAAAGATTTACTTCATAATGCCAAGGAACCTACTGTACATTAATAGTAGGTGATTTTAATGCTCACAACCCAATGTGGGACTGTAATTGTACAAACTCAAATAGAAGTAAAATAGAAGAATCCATGGACTCAGATACTATGTGTTTTATAAATGATGACAAAATCAGTACATATTATTCAAAAACACATGGAAAGTTTTCCTCGGTAGACTTAACTATATGCCTCAAGTATACTAGACAGATTAGTACAAAATAATCTCGCAAAACATGTCCCTCATTATAACACTTATAAAGCAGGTTGGGAGCGATATGAAATGCAGTCTAGGAATATCCCACTATTTGAATATTTAAAAGACCATAATGAAACTAGTACATTTCTTGTTGATTTCATTAAAAAAGCTGCTGATAAAGCAATACCAAAATCAAAACTTCATCCAACAAAACACAAAGTTCCATGGTGGTCTGATAAGCTAACAGAATTAATAAATATAAAACACTCAGTAGGGAGATGACTTGATAATTGAATAAAAAATTCAATAAAATGAATAAAATATTACCAATAGTAGAAGGAACTTTACAGAAAATGACTATATTATTGCTAGAAATTGTTACATTAAAACTCTATATAACAAAATATCTGTAAAATTTAAAAAGGAAGTAATTCAAGTAAAAATCATTTCATGGAGGAAATATGTGTCAGATTTCTCGCATAATACTCCCATACAAAAAATTTGGGAAAAATTCAGGAAAATAAATGATACCCATGTTAAACCACCTAGACATACCATATTAAAAGATGGAAAAAGAATACTTGATCCGAAAGAAATAAGTAATGTAATAAGAGAAAACTTAGCAAATGTAAGTAGTGATAAAAATTCAGATAAACACTTTTGCACAGGAGAAAAATAATATAGAATTAATAACAATAAATTTTGAAACAATAGAAAAATATATAATAGAAAACTTAATATGAAAGATTTGGTATATGATATTTTGAACAGCAATAAATCTGCTCCTGGAGGTGACTATATTTGTTTTGAGATGATCTGCCACTTAGCACCTTTGGCAAAGTCATACTTATCAGTGTTTTATAATCACTTATGGCTTCGAAATTTATTTCCTGATGATTGGCGTAAAGCTATAATAATTCCTGTCCCCAAACCTGAAAAGGATCCCAGTAATGTAAATAATTACAGACCAATTTCTTCAACAAGTTTCTTATGCAAGTTGTTAGAGAAAATGGTAAATGCTCGACCAACATGGCACATTCGAGAAAATAAAATTTTGACTCTCACTCAATTTGGGTCACAATGTCACAGATCTACACTAGATTCTCTGTCTAACTTGGAAGACCATATACATAAAGGAATTGAACGAATACAAATTACTGTACCTGTCCTGTTTGATATTGGAAAGGAATACGATACTACATGAAGGTATGCAATATTAAAAACTATATAAAAACAGCATTCATGGACATTTACCTAGGTCAGGGGTTCCCAACCTTTTTAAGCTGGTGAGCAACCACCTGTTTTCTAGATAACTGTGAGAGTACCACAATAATTTTATGGTCTGGGACTTAAGAAGCAGTCCAATTAGTAAGTGAAAGACTTAATCTTCGTTTATTTAAAGGTAACACAAATTTTAAAATACTTGCATTGAAGATTCAAAAATGAATTTTTACTGTTTGGATGTTTATTCAAAGTTACTGACATTTACTAATCAGGCATATTGTACATAACTCATAGATTTAGCGGCACACAATGATTCACAGGTAATATATTTACCAAAGTCAGATTATATTGATATCTAAAAATGTAACAATATGAGTTTTATTGTTCAATAACAAACTAAAACATATGTTTGCTTATTATCAGTTATATTCCTCTTTACGTTAATCATGTTGTGATATAAGTGGAAAACTACAAAGGAAAAAAAAGAACAAATAAAATTCATATGAAGCATTATTTCCTGAATATTGATACACAAGGTAATTATTTCAAATCTTGGACATTAGAATAATAATAATAATAATAATAATAATAATAATAATAATAATAATAATAATAATAATAATAATAATAATAATAAAACAAGTCCACCTCTCTGCTAGTTTGTGGATTCAGTGATAACCCTGGTGCTGAACTGATTTGGCTAACGTTTCTATATTTACCTCATCAGTGTTTGCCAAAGCAACTCGCAAGCAGTGTTATATTAATATATATAAAACGAAAAAGGCGGAAGTGTATTTTAAATTCGGCAGTTAGCCTACAAAGAGTTGGTGCTCGTGAGCGCGATTTTAACAACTTCGAAAGAGCACTGCCAGACCATCAGAGATCACAGTGGTGCTCACGAGCACCAGGTTGGGAACCCCTGGCCTAGGTTTATCCAAAACTTTCTGATAAATCGCAGTTTTCAGTTGAGAACTGATGATGTTTTGTCCATAACATTTCTACTTGAAAATGGTGTTCCGCAAGGAAGCGTCCTTAGTGGCACACTGTTTACTTTAGCAATAAGTGATATCAATAATAATCTACCTAGTGGAATTAAAAGTAACCTGTATATGGATATTTTGCCGTATATTATTCAGTATCTCGCATAAAACTTGCAGAGCGAATCATTAATAAAACCATAATAAAAATAGATTTATGGACCTCATCTGTAGGCTTTAAATTATCCATATATAAGACTCAAGTAGTCATGTTTTATAAAAAAAAAAAGTGGAAGAAAGGAGAAGAAGTAGATTTAAAAATCAGAAAACATAGTATACCAATTGGCCAAATTGCAAAATTATTTTAGGATTAGTATTTGATACTCACTTAAATTGGAAAGCCCACATAACATACGTGAAATCAAAATGTAACAGAGCATTAAATCTAATTAAAAGAACTATCGAACACTACTTGGGGCGCCGATGGACATACCCTTACTGTACTGTATAAAGCAACAGTGCTGTCTATCATTGATTATGGGAGCGAAATGTATGGCTTAGCATCAGAAACAACACTGAAGACGTTGAATTTAATTCACGACGAAGGCCTTAGAATATGTTCAGGAGCCTTTAGGTCATCACCAAGTCATCTTTACAAGTTGAATGTGGTGAACTACCACTGTTTCTCCATAGAAAGTTTGTAACAATGAAGAATGAAGAGTGCCCTGAGAATTCAGACAAGTGATTCTCCAACAAAAAAAAAAAAAAAATATTTGAATTAGAAGATGTATTTATAAATAATCACTCAACACCTTTCCTTGTTAGAGCAAGAAGATTGTTTGAGTCACCAAATATAAATATGCAATTGCCTTCAATAGTAAAATTGCCTCGTCCCTTGGACTATGAATAAAAGAAGTATTTGCACACACTTAAAATATTTATCAAAAAGTTATTCATATACCCCAGAACACCATAGACAACATACAATAGAAGATATAATCTGAAAAGGTCCACATTACACAACATGCACAGATGGATCTACCTGATAATGCCTCGGTATTTACAGCTGAGTTGTGTGCAGTAGCATCAGCCATAAAAATAATTAAAGAAACCTCATTTAATAATTTTGTGATTTTTAGCGACCCTAGAAGCGTCATAGAAGCCATTCAAAGTTACAAACTAAAAAATAACATTTTACATCAGATTGAGTTGTTACTCCATAAGTTGTATAATAATGGGAAAAATATAGAAATATGTCGGGATTCAGGGAAATGAAGAGACTAATAAAGCAGCCAAAGAAGCAGCCCATGTGACGAGGTCAAATGTAAATATCCCTATTAATGATTCTGTAACACACAAAAATAGGTATTATAAATAAATGGCAAAATAAGTGGAATGAGGAACCTGAGAATAATAAGTTAAAGCAAATAAAACCCGGTGTTAGAAAATGGAGTTCATCATACCAGCCAAAGAGAGGGACATGCGCAAGTAATTCTGACACGTCTCCGAATAGGCCATACTCGTCTGACACATGGACACTTAATGAGCAGCTTACATGACCCTGCTAATGCAAAGTGATAATAACAATCACACATATGTGACTGTCCAAAATATAACCAACAACGGTTATCAACTTCCGGAAATAGATCGATTGGTGAAATTTTATCAGAATTTACAATATTTTTAATTATCCCAATTTTGATATTCATGAGGAACTGTAAATTAGTTGATAAAATATAAAAAGTGATTTAAGAAATTCCAAATTTCACGGGTCATTAATAAATTTAAAAAATCCGAATTTTAAAAATCTTAACATATTCTGGGTTTTATCATTACTTAGTTTTATTTTTTTTTATTGTGCAGCTGGAACATGAGTAAATGTATTGAATGTATGCGTGTGTTCCACTGTAGAAGCATATGCATTTTGGCATATTTATGTTTTAAATTTCATTTTTCATTCATCATTTAGCCCCAGTGCTTGGCCATTAGCCTAGACCTGGTACTTTATTTCGTTTTAATCCTCCGGCCAGCCCTATGGAGCTGTTAATCAGCTCAGTGGTCTGGTTAAACTATTTTAATAATAACAATAATCTGATCTTCAGATATTTACGCGAGGGGCAAATTCATTCCTGCTGTCTGTCGACGCTTCCTGAATTTCATGTTTATCGAATTTATTCTCTATTTCCTCACGTTCATATATTTATCAGCTTTTCCTACAACTTGTCTCTCTTTGTAGGTTGATTTCCTTGTGATGCCCTCTTGGGTTTATAGTCTGTTGACTGTCTAGAAGGGGTTTCCGCTGAAGAGCTAAAGAGAGAGAGAAAAATGTATGAATCAACAAACATAGATAAATAGATTTGTAAACTGAGTACTTGACCTCAAATGCCTATGAGCTTGCAGCTCCACTCCCTCACACCTTTCAGATGTGAATCAGGTTTCCAGTGGTCTGTACATTCGTTTGTAATGTCCATCTAGCATGTAAGTTGTAAATTACTACCACTATGCGTCAGTCCTCTGAAAATATCTTAGATTTACAAACGAAACCTGTCAGGATTGATAACCTGTATTTGATTATTATTGTGGTGCATGTGCATATATAAATGACGTGTTATTGTGATTACAATGAGTTTGGGTGGATGTGGATTAGGCTATAAGAAGAAAAATATAATAATTGATTTTGGGGGGAAACATGAACATATTAGCACTTAAAAGACAAAATGAAAGAACATCATATGCAGCAATGGGAAGGACTTAAGAGTGACTGTGTCTAGGGTAGTTGAAAAGTGTTGAGGTAGGAAATGGTTAATACTTGTATGGTCTGGAAGATCATAGGAATAGTTAAAGACTACAATTGTGTTGGTTAGAGGGTTGTTTGGTTAAGGTTCAGTGTGGCAGAAAAAAGTTATTTTGTGTTGACAGTCTAGGAATGAGAAGAATGTGAACGAAAGAGAATGCTTTTGGAAGAGTTAGAATATTTGTGGATCTAAGTGTGAGGAATATTAAAGGGTAGTTATGCTAGGCAATCTTAATTCAAAAGTTGGTGACATAAAAATGTAATTGTTGATTGGCTTAGAGTTCTTGGTGTAAACAAGAATATAATGAGTCTTGGGGATATGTGTTGGGCAAAGGACTTCATTGTGTGAAATATTTGGTTGAAGGAAAAGCTGAAATAAGACCTTATAATGAGAAATGGATGAAACTGGGCCAGGGGTAAAAACAAGGGGAAGAAGGAGGGTGTGACGAGTACGATAAAATCCCACCTTGTGGTTATATGGTCAGTGGTGACTTTCTGTGGGTATAGTGTGCTATTTGTGCAACAGTTTCAGGACAGAAGGGAAGAACATGTACAGGAACACAGAATGGAGGAGCTCATGTACAATGCAGGAAATCGGGAGGTTGGGTAAAGTAGCCAAGAAGAAAGTGAGGAGAAGAATAAGGGGACAGCACCCCACCGAGGAATGCTGTCTGAAGTGACTGCAGTCCTTGGTGAGTATTTGGCTGTTTTGTTGTATGTGCGAGATAGAACAGAGACAGAGTTGATTGAAACAATAGTAGAAAGGGTTACTACGGCCCCGTTTTGAAAGCTGCGCAGAGATTATCGATGGTCTATAGGTATGTTGGCAACGTATTATTCATTTGGCTAGGTAACGAAAATGTGATTACTTTCTTTGGTAAATTATATGTTATTGTTCCCATCAATAAATTAAAGGGAAAATAAAGGTATCCTGCCTTTTATGGATTGCCTAATAAATACAGTGTGTGTGTGTGTGTGTGTATAGCAAAACTTAGCAGTATGTCTATCTATTTGCAATTTTTATTGTGGTCAAAGCAATAAAGAAATCAGTTTTCACATCATGTTTATAGGAGCATTACGTAGCCGTGAATGCATCGATGATGATTAAAGGAATACAGGCAAGAATTTTGAATATACTGATACTGTATTAAGAGATGCATTAAAAGCGGCAGAAAGATTTTTTATGACGCTTTCAACACAAAATGACTCGTACTATAACATAGTTATGATTTGAAAGTTAACCTCCATCCGTTAAGGACTTTGGAGTTAATGTAGCATTTAAGAACAATAACAACTCTCCCGTCGTTACCAACTAGTGTATATATTGAATCCCTTTTAAGTCTTTGGACAACTATCATAGTGGTCAGACCACAAAATCAGTTGAATTGCATACATGTCAGGAAAAACAATCTAACAATAAATTGGGCAGTGGCAAAAAAAAAAAAAGTTTATTCCTATAATAAAGTGGAAAGAACCCTTTATAAAACAAAGCTTTTGTAAGAATACAATTACCAGTCAAAGCACGATAAAGTCGAGCCATTCATTTCAGAAGAAGTACGTAAAATGTAAAAAATTTCAGAAAGGCAGATGCGTGGGACGAGGTCAAAAGTTGTAAGCTCGACTACGTAAATAAACAGATTTGTAAATAGAGCACCGAACTCAGACGCTAACAGGTTTACAGGTCATCCCTCTTATTTATCCCACCTGTCAGGTGTGACTGTTCGGTTTGCTATGGTATGTGTGTTCGTTTTTACTGAGAGTCGGTCGGGTATATATATATATATATATATATATATATATATATATATATATATATATATATATATATATATATATATATATATATATATATATATATATATATATATATATATATATATATATATATAAACATTTTATCACTATTTATAAATCATATAAAGTAAAACCTGGTAAGTATTTACACCCAGTGTTTCATTTTCTGTGTGTATATGTGTGTGCGTGCATATGTGAGGCATATAGGTACGGCAACTCGACGCTCATCTTTGGAGTGTGTTATGAGGTGCAGCGTCCTCCTTGGCTAAGTGGTGCATTGCTAGACTTGCATTTCTTAGAGCCGTTGATCACTCCAGGCCTATTGCCTGACAGCCCTCCCAGCTGTAAATTGGTAACAGCAACTGCCGGGTCAAAAACAACGAAGGAACAGGAAGGCTGTACCCTCCTGGCGCCACTTGCCTAAAAGGAAAAAAGTGTTTGGTGACTACACACACACACACACACACACACACACACACACATATATATATATATATATATATATATATATATATATATATATATATATATATATATATATATATATATATATATACACTGTATATGTTTGCGTGTTATATGCGTTTCCGCCATTAACACAAAATACGTATTATCAACCACACACACACACACACACACACACACACACACACACACACACACACACATATATATATATATATATATATATATATATATATATATATATATATATATATATATATATATGTGTATGTGTGTGTGTGTGTGTGTGTGTGTGTGTATGTATGTGTGTATGTATGTATACATGATAATTTGTTATATTTTAATGTTTCGTGCGTTTTCCTCTCTCTTCGCGTTCAGATATCCTATTTAAACATTTTGGAATATAATAGAGATAATAATCATTTGTTTTACAAATGCCTAACGAAATATGTGATTGCTTCACTTGAAGTGGACATTATCCCAACATATTTTTTAGCCGTTAGAGATCAAAATATCATAGATTCGTTCCGTGGAAAATTGAATTGCACCGATATTCCCAAGCCATGAAAATTGCTTTAGCGTTCATTTTGATTTTTTCCACACGGGGAAGAGAATGTTTCAATCTTTTTTCTGTTCATTGCAGTTCATTTTTTAAAGGACATATTTGTTTGCGCGTGCGCGAGCACACATATATAAAGACACATACATACATACTGTACATACATACAATACGTACTTAATGACAATCACATGTGCATTATATGTATCCGCATTTGTGCAAGTTTGTAAATTTCAGAGCTTGTCTCCTTACATATACATGGAGCATGTTGAAGGAGATAACATATAGATGAAGATAGTAACATCCTAAGGGATCATATATCCTTATCTGGATGCGAGAAATTCATGGCATGATCCAGGAGTCTTCAATTTGCAAAGAGCTTTATAGCCTTTAAGTTATTATAAAGATGATTTAAATTCAGAATTTTCATTCCATCCTCTAGTACTTTGCATCATTATTACTTCTTCTTATGAATAGGTCTAATTAGGATTGAATTATTTTGCTCATTTTAATTGCCTTTTATTTTTCAATTTTCAGCACTCCAGTGTTTCCCAATTTCCTTCGTGGATTTTATCTTTATTTGTATATTCGTCACGTTCCATATTTTCTTGATTCAGTTATACATTGTTAATATGTGTATGTAAGTGTGCTGGTTTCTGCTCTTTTCTTATTGCAGTTTTATTGGTGTTTCTCATTGCTGTTATATTGGTGTTTCTTATTGCAGCAATATTGGTTCTCGGTTCCTAGAATTCACGTTACAAGTCTGTCGGTGCAGCACCGACAGACTTGTAATGTGAAAACTAGAAACCGAGAGCCACAGTAAAATACACCAGTATAACCGCAGTAAGAAACACCAATATAACTGCAATAAGACAAGAGCAGAAACCAAAACTCAAACATTTTCCATATAAACAAATTTTCGAATCAATTGGACGGCCGCAACAGAATGTATTCTGAGCGATGCTAAAATATCTAAATTTCCAGTACCGGTATCAGTACTGGTGATTTTTCGGTATTAAAGAAAATATGCATTTATTCAATGAATCTAAGTTAAAAATAAGGAAAAAATGAAGTTATATATTTTATTGCTGAAAGATTTAGTCATACCTTTGGCTTCAATGAATAAGAAATAACTGCAAAAACCAATAACTTCTTAAATTCAGTAAAATATATCCATAATGACAAAAACAATTCGAACTAGAGGAGAACTAGTTTAAAAAAGTATATACTGCAATGCATTTTTTCCAGTGCACGCTAGCAGATTATTAATGAAAACTTTAATCAAACTAAGAAATGACGATATTATGGTAAGAAAATGGGAATTTCCTACCCTGCTTTTCTTTTTGGTTCATAGTTTCCGGTTTCTTCATTGCACTGCAGTCCTTTCGATGTCACGTATCCTTTTCAGACCGCTGTCATGTCAGTTCGTGGTTTCGATTGTTCGCATTGCAAATCATCCAGGCCTCGGTTTTTACATTCTTCACGCAGTAGTTCATTACATGTCTCCAGTATCTTTTATCCTAGCGGAAAAGGAAAGATATGTACGATTGAGATTGGAACATGTTTTTACTTTGGATACCAGAGAAGCCAGCTGAAATGCTAGCGCGTGAAATGGAATAAAAACAATTAAATCAGTTACGTCATCAAACGAAAGAAGCTATTTTATTAATTCATGAATGTTTCTGTGTCTGACAGTCTTTCATGTAAGTGGAGTTGTGATAAGACGAAGAAAATTGTAGTTATTGAGAGAGAGAGAGAGAGAGAGAGAGAGAGAGAGAGAGAGAGAGAGAGAGAGAGAGAGAGAGAGAGAGATTCTATCTTAATTTTTTCTAGTTAAGGTCCTAATGAGACAGGTAATTCAAAGTTTTTTTTTCTGAGAAAAATTCAGAAGAAGAGAGGAATCACTTATAGAAGAAATTATTGATAACACGAGAGCAAATATCACGTAACTATGAGAACTGGGGAAAACGAAGAAAGGACAGATTTTTTATTTAGTCTGTAGCGTAACTCGCTCTTTTCGATACGTTTTTAGGCTATCATATTTTCCTCGTGAATCATGAAACCCAGTGGGTTAGAACTATTTCATGTAACTTGTTCTATTCTCATAGTCCTCGAAACCAGTTTGCGGCAACTTTCTCACGTAACGCATCCTTTCCACTCAACTTGCTGTCCCATTACTTTCATAATTCGTTTTATTCGATCTGCATCCCGCCAATCATTCTGTGTCCGTTTGCAATGCAGATGTAACTCATTCACTCGAGGAAAATGCCACACACACGAGAATAGATTCCCTATTGACTTAACTGGGCTTCGGATAGTGTACTCTCTCTCTCTCTCTCTCTCTCTCTCTCTCTCTCTCTGGTACCATTACATATAGTTTTGTTGCTACGTGTCTTTCAAGATCTGCGTTGAGCTTGCCATCTATGAAAAGTATTGTCTGTTAAATTAGAATCTCTTCCGGTTAGGCGTACTTTCTGTCACCTCTGCCAAGGAGGATGATTGTGATTGTGGTTTCGGTTGCCTGTTAGGAGGAGGTGGCGCCAGATAACCTGCAGTCAGTCAGTCTATTAGCAGGATTATATAAAAGCTGATGCACGAAGTATTACAAGTTTTGTTTTCTTGGTTAAGATTCGAAAGATCAGAATTGAGTGTGAGTTCTGGATTTTTATCGTTTTGTTTATAGTTATATCACTGTTGTGCATTTTGAGGAATTGGAAGATTCCAGTTGTTTGTGAATGATATCGTAAATGACACAGAGAATTTAGTTAACGTAGCTAATTGAAAGAAAACATATCACTGTATCTGGGTTGTTTAGGTGATCACGAGGAAGAAAACGTAAGTGACAAAATGTGCTGGTAGCTTCTGATCGCTCTGGCGCAGGTTTCCCGTCTCTAAATGTACTTTAAAGTTCGTTCCTATTCTTAATCTGTAAGGGGATTTGCTGAGAGAGAGGACAGTTAGAAGAGCATCGCCTCTATGCCTATACTACCAGGCACAATACTATAAATGAAAAAGAATATTGGGAGGGTTCTACATTACATGCATAAAGCTGGCTGTTTAATTCGAAGTCACTGAAATCTCTCTTTCTCTCTGTCTCTCTCTCTCTCGAGGAAACTGCATTTTGCTGGCTGCTCATTTTTCAGTCAGTGAAGTCTCTCTCTCTCTCTCTCTCTCTCTCTCTCTCTCTCTCTCTCTCTCTCTCTCTCTCTCTCTCGATATCAAGGAAATTGCTCGGCATGTACTTTTTACTCAAGAGAAAGGAAAAGGTAAGGTATTTGCTAGAGAGAGAAGGGGTTGGTGGAGGGAAGGGGGAGCGGGTAGTGAGAGGCCAGTCGCTGCCGGACTACAGGTACCACGTCAAAAGGTCACCACGTAAACGGCAAAGCTTCCCTTCACAGAGTGAGTGAGTATTGATCAACTAATTTAATTTTCTGTGAGGCAAACGACGGCTCTGTTCTTTTGAATGCTTTCAATGAAAGGTTTGCTATTTGTACGTTTGTATGTTTTATAAGGCGTCAAACAAATCCAATATTTGGTTTAACATTCCGAAAGTAATGGTAGTTTTTCCTAGTTTTTCATGTTTATGTTTTCCATTAATCAAATACTATGTTAATCAGGCTAATTATTTCATGAAGTAAAGCAGTCTTTCCATTGTTTCAGTTGCATTGAGCTTATGTCGCCAGCTCAAGTTTTTCCCTTTAAATCCAGATGTAGAATGTAACCCCCTTTTGATAATTAATAATCAGCCACATGAGAACGGTCTCGCCATTATTATGTGAAATGCACGTTTCTTCCTCATTGTTAGAAAGCCAGATCCTCGATTGTCATGTGAAAGTTCAAGCAGCGTGGCATAAGCTCCGGATACCTCGCACTAGAGAAACCGTGCCACTAGTAGAGTCTAGGAGGGAGGCCTTTTATGCGTTGCTGTTGGCTTAGAACGAACAATATGATATAGCAGCTGTGACCAGTACACGTGGCTCTCACACTCCCGCTCCCTCAACTTGATGAATAATGTGGACTTCATTGTATTGACTGAAAAAGCAAAAGGATGGCTGTACGTTGGCCGTGATCGAGAATAGAGGTTCTATTATGATGAAAGCATGTTCGTAGAAGGGCCGTTTTGCGTTTACGTTACTAATGATGTATATAATTCCATTGATTTTGATTAAATTTGTTAAGGATATTCGTTGAAAAGATACATGTACGAACATCACCAACTGTTGTGATTAATGCTCGCTGCGAGAGGGCCTGTGGTAGCCGAACTGTCATATTCACACATTTCACCATCTTACTTTTAAAAAACGTTCACGCGGCTTAGAGCTTAAAAGAGAACACAATACGGTCGGGGAAGATAATTTTATACAAGTTCTTTATTGAAATGTGGCGCTATATTCCCTTAGAGTGTCTCGCTGAGAAAGTAAAAGAATAATACTGATGAATAATGAAGAAAAGGGCCTTTTCGTAGTGTATGCTTCTGTTAAGTTACACACTCGCGCACACACACACACACACACACACATTATTATATATATATATATATATATATATATATATATATATATATATATATATATATATATATATATATATATATATATATATATATATATATATATATGAATATATAATGGTAAGAGACAAAGAAAACGGACTTCATTATATTTGTAGTAATACACATGAACCTTAAAAGATGAAATTAGAACAAACAACAAAGAACTCGTATTTCTGGGTTGTCATAATTAATGTTATTGAGCACAATTTGAAATTGTTAATATGTTAATATCAATAAAAAGGGGGCGGGCGGATATTGTGGTTTGATGATAAAATCCATAATTCGTAGAAATGGTTGGTATCAAGTAGAACAAAGACTAGAGAATGTTCCCATAATTGCATTTCATCCATTACTCCTCACGCTCGTCACCGAAACTTGCGTCCGGAAGGATACAGAATTTTGTTCCAAAATTGCCGAACAAGGCAATTTTGGAAGGGTTTTTTCGAATCTCTTCTTGGTATCTAATCAAAATTATTTCATAGATTTTTGTTGAAAGCATTTCGGCAGTTTTTATTCCCACCAAGTGCTGCCAGAGATTGCCGGCAACAGCTGAGCTGTTCTTGAAGTGATTTTGTTTTTATCTTAATCAACAAGTGCCGGCACTTGCCATAGCCGGTGTGTTTTTTGTTTTTTTTTTCAGTCAGAATAGTTTGCTATTAGCGTATCTGCATTGGTAAACACAAGAATGTAGGGCT
The DNA here is from genome assembly GCF_040412425.1 of Macrobrachium rosenbergii. NCBI lineage: Eukaryota > Metazoa > Arthropoda > Malacostraca > Decapoda > Palaemonidae > Macrobrachium > Macrobrachium rosenbergii. The sequence goes on along the minus strand of NC_089788.1, from coordinate 30,158,520 downwards.
GCCTTAACCGATAACTGCCAGCGATTGCTCACTTCTTATACCATTTTTCTTGTTAGCAGGTTTCATAGGGTCACCATCTGGGGGATATGGTTTTAAAATTAGAGTAAGGAGAAAGACACTAGAGTGTAATAAAAAGAAATGGGGAAAAGCCCACTTTAATTTTTTTTTAATCGTTCTGTGTTATTGAAGCCCAAAGGCAAATCTCATTTTGTGTTAACAAATATTTAAACAACACTCAAATTGTCCACTTGCTTTTAATTTTGATTTATTTTCCGTTATTCTGTGAAGAACGGTTCCTTTATATTACTTTATTATTTTCCTTCATTTATTTCTTAGTTTCGTATTGACTCTGATGCTTTTGACCAAGGTTGATGTGGGTTATTTTATAGTCTTGTATTCATTTACAAATGTACTCCCTCGCTCTGTTGTATTTCTGTGTTAATTCTAACCCGCTGGAGCAGCTATTTGTGTATTTAGACATTTTGGAGCAATTCTTAAGCATTATTTTTATTTATTTATTCTGACTTATTCGCAAAACCCGGATTTTACATGAGTAAGAATATTCTTGCAAAAACCATCTTTCATTGTAACAAATGCCTTCATCTAAATTCCTCCTTGGGGCTTATGACGGAAGACTTTGTAAATATTAGCGTATAGTGTCCTTTATTATTAATCGATATTGTTGGTGGTCATAGTATGGAAAGTTGTCACGACGAGAGAGAGAGAGAGAGAGAGAGAGAGAGAGAGAGAGAGAGAGAGAGAGAGAGCGTATTACGTTTTCATGAAGTCAGCAAATCAGTATGCCAAGAGATATTAGCTCGTCCATTTTGGAAGGAAATTTCATGTTTCCTACTTGAGATTTGCTCGAAAGATTTTTTCTTTTTAAGATTCTTTACACTAGACCCTGGCAGGCCATTTCCATACAATTATGAAAATGTTGCCTCCCACTTCCCTGTTGTGAAGAATGAGGACTCTCTCTCTCTCTCTCTCTCTCTCTCTCTCTCTCTCTCTCTCTCACAGGCCTTGTGTTACCCGCCGTATAAACCAGCTATATATCAAAGGTCACGCTCATTAAGAATAAATAAAAGGCAAGTCATCCATTGTCACCCTTTAATATCCCTGCAGAATATACATGCGCCACTCTCTCTCTCTCTCTCTCTCTCTCTCTCTCTCTCTCTCTCTCTGACCGGTATCATGAAAAACACGCATTTCAGCCAGCGATTTCATTGAAGGCAAGCGTTTAATACTTGGATGTAAAAAGGAGCCTGTTCATTCCTATACTGATGCTGCTTTAGGAGTGTGCAATCGAAAGCTGAAATGAGCTCATCGCGTATCGACGAGTGATAGTTCGCCATGCTTTTCAATTCGCCATTTTGAAAATGACTGAGTGGTCTTCTTAATTTATTGGCGGAACAATAAAAAAAATGTCATCCGCACCGGTATTAATATTTTCTATGCTTTCAGCATACGTATAAAATACATGTGCAATAACTTTATGACTGGACAAAAGTTTCTTACATGATTTCGTTCTGGGATTTGTGCAGTCGAGTTCTTCAATACAGTTTGGCGCCTTTATTATTATATTTTTAATTTTGTCTTTTGAATTAAGTAGGATATTTAAACAAGATATTTCTACGTGTAATAAGACGTTTTAAAGATTATCCTTTACTGGCGTTACAGCCAGAAGGTCATTAACAATTTTGCTGTATTTTCTTCACCGTAAACATGACATCCATGATATAGATTTTAATAACTAAAGAAAGCTGTTTGTATGGCTTTCCTTCTGAAGCAAAATAAATTTGATATGTTTTTTCGAGGAATAGACTACCTGTGAGATGATGTGACTTTCGGAAATGTGCAAGTACTTCAGTTTATCTAAGGAGGTTTAAGGAAAGGCTGTTTTGTTTTTCTTTTTAAACGATTAGAGTCCTGGTGATTCTAAAACTGAGTGCCGTTGTACCCCAGGGTGCCACAGATAGTGCCTAGGGGTGCCGCAAGATTGTCATGAATTTTGTTTTGGCTGGATCATCTCAGTGAACATTTGTAAAAAAAAAAAAAAAAAAAAAAAAAAAAGTTTTCAGAAGTCTTCATATAATTGTAATCAGTGTGTCTACTTTAATGTACTAACACATACACACACACACACACACACACACACACACACACACATATATATATATATATATATATATATATATATATATATATAAATATATATATATATATATGCTTAAAGGTGATTATAATTTTTTATGCATTCATAACGCTGAAGTTTATCTAATTCTTCTGATATGCTCTATGCTTGTACAGTATATTTCTGCATGTACGGTGTGCTTATTTTCGTTTGAGTATGGATAATAATTTTATTCATAAATAAGAATTTAATTCTTGCGATATGGTGGGATGGTGAAGAAGGGGTGCGACGGTAATGATGACATGAGTTAGGGTGCCATTACTAAAAAAGATTGAGAACCACTATGATATTAGACCAATGCGCCAAGACCTATTAATCGTAGGAAGCTGCGGCCGTGTAGCCTGCTGAGCGCAAAATGGATGTCCCTTCCGCGATTGCGTTTCGATACATCGACGCTAGTCAGAAGTAGCACAATATTAGCACGATGTCGGAGGCATTCACGACATTGAGGCGATATTTATCAAAATGCTAAGCCAGCGACAGGTCAATCATGATATCGTTAGGACTGAACTAAGACTATCCAAGATAATCTCTGCCCGTCTATGACATTAAGTGTATTTGTAGACGTAGGCACCGAGAAAAACCTGAAATATAAGTTGGTAGGGACTGAAGGTAAAAGAGAAAGATAATTTACGTAACCGAGATGTTTCTTTACGTAACCTTTTGTGCCAAAAATATCGCCAATCTGGTAAAATGCTCTGCGAATTCCGTTTTAGCCGAGGACTGTCTTCCGTAAAAAAAAAAAGGAAAAAAAAAAACAAAAAAATAGCCAAGGTGCTGTATCTGTCTGCAGTGACTAAAAATTTCACATCAACAAAACAACAGTGAAGCGTAGGGCAGTCTTCAGTATCCACCTCTTCAGACTTCCTTCAGCTTCTTGTATTGCTAATATTTCTGTAATAAAAATTCTGGTATTGCACTCAAACTTCACATCTATTGAAGCACAAGGATAAATTCACCCTCTCAGTGACTCTCAAACAAAATAACTCATTAAAGACTGACAGATTTTTAAGAAAAATAATGTACCGTTTATACTAAAAAAAAAAAAAAAAAACAGGTATTACCTGTCTTTGCATTAAAAGGAGGATGGGGCACGACAGAGAATGCACAACAGGTGACATCTTCCAAACAGTCTGTTAAATGGGTGGTCCAGCATGACTAGACAACTTTTCTTTGCCACATTTTAATAATTCTTAAAGGTGAAAGTCACAGTCAGACAAAAAACATGATTAGTATTAACTCTTACTCGGAAGTGGCATTATGATGCGACGGCTTTGCTTTTCCCCTGTATTTCGTAAAGAAGAAGAGTACAATATATTCTTGCAAAGTATCATGAACTGGTGAAAATGTATCGCACAAAATAGTTTTCGGAGCACCGCCATACTGAGCTCATTGCAGACACAAGTCCCATGAGGCTATTCTAGGAGTAGGCCGTACAAACGTCGTAGAGCAGGGAAATTTTGTCTCACCGCTTTTCCCTTTCCGCCGGACTCTCAGTTTGTCTACATCGTGTTTTATGCCACACCTAAGATGTAAGCATAAAGATTAGAATTGACATTTTCTCAAGACGGCCAACGTCTTAAAACGAGTCTGCATTCCAGAACATTGCGACAGCTTTCGGTCGTACGGTCAACAAAATTGTTCTGTTAAGAGTAGGTTGGAGGAAGTGTTCAGTTAAAGGAAATGAGATTTTGGAAATAGCAAAAGGAGTCCGTTGGAAATTGTATCCCAGACAGTGGGTAGTATCTGGGGACTCGTGTGTGCGTATGAAAACGACGAGAATGATAAATAGATATTTGCTTTAAAAATTATATAAAAATGGAAACTAGTTAATATTAAATACAGTAAAATAATGTGAAAGGGTATTTTTTTATAATTGAGGCATATTATGGTTGGATGCCACACTTGTGATGATCTTACACTTTGACGTGTTTTTCCATTAATTGCCTTAATGTTAAAGCTAATTATATGTAAAGAAAACATAATTTTTAACATGTTAGAAATGTTCTCAAAACAAGCTTGGCCCTTATAACTTGCACGATACTTACACAGCGCTGCTGCGACGCCGACGATCCTTGACGAAGTCGATGGTACGCATGATTTCTTTCAACATTTTAACGTTCCAGATATTGAACAAAGACAAAAGCAAATTGACGACTTCTTGCAAACTTTTGAGACTGCTAAGGACGTCCCGGAAACATCTACAACACTCCTAAATATTCTGTGTAAAAATCATGAAAGTCGCCTGAAAATAGTCTATTGTCTTGATTATGGCTTTGTCCTGAAACTTCTCTGTAAGCCGTGGATATAACTTAGTCAATCTCTGCATTCTGGATATTCTTAATACTATTTTTTGCTTTGTTTTTATGTTCTAAGGACATTTTCTGCTCAGTGATCAAATCGTAAAGCTTCTTTGCGCTGTGCTTGTCGTAAAACTAATTCCTACAACTTGATTGTGTTGATGTCATAATCTGGTCCGTGCTTCACGGTTACGTCTAGAAACCATTCTGTGCATCGTGGGAAAGCTGGAGAGCCATTCTCTGTGCTATATTTGTCCTAAAACGGCCTTTTGGTCGAAACCTACAGCCATTATCTGCCATGTGAATATTCCACGAAGGTTTCAAGTTCCCTAACAATTTGGTGCTAATGTTTCCACACTCTGAACCGAAAGTATTGTGGTTATGGTGATAATATCACTACCATGGAATCGGATAACAAAGAATGATATAGGGATTTAGTGTATCTTCCCCTGTCGTAAAAAACACAAAAAAGCTGTTTCCACTAAAGTGAATCAGGATTGCACAGCTTCAAAGGAACAAACAAATGTGAAACAGCCGCTTGGATTTACCTCTCGCACTCTTACCTGGTGGACTTAATGTTGATTCTTGAAGACTTGTGGCAAAATACTTTTCACTCTTTTGACGATTGGTCGTTATGAGCTTTTAAGAGATTTTTTTAAATTTTTAAACGGTAATAGAAATATACTGAAGTAATCATGAGGGTATATATGGCAGTTTCTTTTGGATAGCAATACAATATATGATTTTTACTTGTATACACAGTAAACAAAAGAGGAATATGATAAGAGACAGACAGTTGGGGTTTGTTTACAAAGGTTTCTAAGGCGTAGGTAAGTGTGGAGTTCATGGGGTGTGACTTCTGTTGAAAGAAGTGATATTCATCATTATTCACTTCCAAAAGAGAGTTGGCAGTGGTGTGAATGCCACAAGTTCAAGGTGCAACGATTGTTGGTGCTTTCATTATTATTTTTATTTTTGGTGATGCAGTGGGCATGAAGAATTCGACAATGGCTTGACTGAATTATATTTAGACATCCAGCAGCCCAGGCAGCTGGAGGAAGTAGATCCATGGGTCGCAGACCTCAGTGTTAAGCTTGGGCAGGATCAGGTTCGCAACCCTGAATGTCAACGCTAAATTTTTGTGGTTCCCCACACAACATCCTGCAGTTTCTCTATACCTGGTAGACATTGCATAGGAAGCGGTGGTTTCCTTTTGAGACTGGTTATAGCCTTAAGGAGCTTCGTTTCTATGGCTCACAGCATTCTCAGTTAATGAACCAGACCTACATGCTAACCCAATGAGAAAACAAATTGGCTAAAGAATATGTTGTAGGTGACTTCCAACTATGAATTATTTGGAATTGAAGAAGATCGATGAATGGTCTTCTGAGGGAATGCAGGTGTCTTGTGGACACGTACGTTTGTCAAAATCGGTTATCAAGCAAGCGTGCAACTGAGGGATAAATATGATATGAATAAAAGTGAAGATACAAATGTGCCTAAAGAAAGATAAAAGAAAATGGGAAAGACACTGATGTTTTGTCTCAGAGCTATCAGTTGAGCAATAAGAAGGGCGAAAACATAGTTTGGAGCTAACAATTAACTTATTTTAGTAACTTAAGTTTTAAAGAGATAGGTGGTGAGGGGATGGACTAGTTTTGCAGAGAAAGAAGGTAAAAATTTGAATAGGCAGATAATTTGAATTCGAGCAAACGATTAACTATTTTATTATACAAATATAAAACCATAAAACATGGTGAAAAAGCATAAATGCGAATTCTCGATGTTCCTGAAAGAGAAAGGAGGGCCCTATTATGAAATGACAAACTTACTAAATTATAATTATCAAATAAAAACTGAATTCCATCAGTTGCTGAATCTATGAGAAAGGGTTTTTTTTTACATAATGTAAGAAATATATCTAAAAAACGTAGGAATTCGATACAGGTTTGTTCCTACTATGAAATATGCAAGGAAAAAAATTTTACCCCGCGAACCTGTGAGAAAGCAGTATGTATTTGTGGATATAATTAAAAAATGGAAATAATAAACGGAGAAAAGGTCCTAGAAATTTTTTAACTTCTCAAAATTCGTTAGAGAAACGAGAAGGAGAAATTCCCCAAAATAAAAATTATGATTTATTGAGTATTCCCACTTTGTTTGAGTTTATATTGAACGTGGGTTTCTTGGCTTTTCAGGCGCCATTGTGATCCATTTCCTGCTTTCACTAGGTTTCCGTGGTTCGTCGCATGCTTTAGTAATGGCAATGGGACCTGCAGCTAAACCACTTTGTAATTCACTGCCGCTCGCACCAGGCCCATAATGTCTGCCGAGAGTTACAGTGTTAGTCACACGCGGGCAGTTACTAGTTGTCACCCATGCAAACAATGATCAGACCCAGTGGTGGCTAGTTGCATAGATTTAGAGATCATCAATACAGTAAATTTGTTATTGTCCATAATATTAGTGAAATTATATCAGTATTGCTGGATAAACAAACCAGTGACAGCGATGTTCATGACTGCAGTATATTAACAAGAGGAGCAATGATATAAATATACTTTATGATGTTAGTGACGACAATAATTAGGAAAATATTTCTTGGTAGATTCGCCTGGCATCAACTTCGTTTTTAGTGAAGATGAAATAAAATAATTGACAGGTAGAATGCGTCAAAAAATAGTTAGAGGAAGCGGTATTTAAATGGTAAACGAATGAATGATAATTGACGTTAATAAAGAAGAAGAAGAAAGGGAGTCAATGAAAACAGGATGAAAAACAACAGGTTCAAGTATAGTAATGATAGGAAGTGAGGATTGTAAAATGAAAAATAGTCGATGAATGATAAGGTAGATGGAAATATGATAGAAAGTTTAAGCATTACAAAAGATAGAAAAATAATGATGAGTGATAAATGAACGTATGGGGTAGGAAGTGAACGAAAAGGTGCCTCGAAGTAATTAGTGAGCGGAAAAAGGAGCATGCACGATTTAAGTGATCTTAAACACTCGTTTGGAAGTATAAAATGGGAAGTATAAAGTTATAAAAGAATTAAGTGAACGTAAAAGGTCATGGATTAAATGAATATAAAAAGAGGTATGGAGTCATAACTGATCGTTAAAAGAGGCATGTTATTATTAAATGAATGTAAAAAGAATTGAAGATGCAACAAATGAATGCATAAATAAGCTTGGAAGCAACAAGCGAATTTAAAAAAGGGGCATGGAAGAAATTAGATGAACTTAAAAAAAGAGGTAAATTGTCTAATGAAAATAAGAGATGAAAAGAAGGAAGGCAAAAATGGGACAGTTAAGAAGTGAAAGATGATTAGGAAACTTAGCAAGAACCAGAGATCATGGAGAAAGAGAAAGACTGCGCAGGGTTTGTATTAAGCATTATTTCACGGTTGCCACAAGGGTCGAATGAATATCCAATAATTCTGCGAACGCATCTGATATTGAATGGTAACATTTCATGCTTCAGTTGACTAATATTCAATCACCGTGGTTCGTTGGCGTTATTAATATTCAATGGATTCTTTTGAATTTCCAATGCCTTCTTAATATTCGTAGTAGTCTCTCTCTCTCTCTCTCTCTCTCTCTCTCTCTCTCTCTCTAAGGTGGAATTGAATTAGTCGATATTGCAAAACGAAGGATGAAATGATTTAGAAAGCAGAATAGGAACATATGGATAATATTAAACGCGTTCTTTTGAATTTGCAATGCCATCTTAATATTCGCATCTCTCCTTACAGAGACCATTTCGGTGAATAATCGCTGCTGGCGATCTCGTAACGCCCGTCTAACCGCATTCTCCAACATATGCGATTTTGAAAGCGGTAACCATCAGAGTTGCATGTTCACCAACTGCCTTAAACATCTGCTTGCAAACCTTTGGAATTCCCTCCAAATTCCTTTTACACTGACTCATAACGTTTGTCTCTAAGGGCCAGAATGGTTGGAGATTTCCTCCCATTTTTAGTTTTCTGTAAAAGAAAACTATCGAGATGGTTTTTGTCTGTCCGTCCGCCCTCAGATCTTAAAAACTACTGAGGCTAGAGGGCTGCTAATTGGTATGTTGATCATCCACCCTCCAGTCATCAAACATACCAAATTGCAGTCCTCTAGCCTAAGTAGTTTTTTTTATTTTATTTAAGGTTAAAGTTAGCCATGGTTGTACGTCTGGCACCACTATCGGTGCCAACAACACAGGCCACCATCCGGCCATGGCTGAAAGTTTCATGGTCCGCAGCTGAGAGTTTCATAAAGCATTATACGCTGTACTGAAAACTCGAATGCACCAAAGAAACTTACGACGCATTTTTTACTTGTTTTTCATGTTTCCTCTAGCTTGGCTTTTGCACTCCATAAATTAAATGCGCAAATACGACACATAAGAACAAAAAAGGAAACGAGGAAGAACGGGGAAAGAGAATGAGAATGATAGGAATGGCAGGAGGAACGGTGAATGGGACGGAAAACAATAAGAATTTAAACAGTAAAGATTGGATATGTTCTAGAGTAGAATACAGGGCATAAGCTCTAAGGCGGAATTGAATTAGTCGATGTTGAAAAACGAAGGATGAAATTATTTAGACAGTAAAACAGAAACATATGAATAATGACAAGTCATCAAGTAGTGAAAATATTGAAAGTGAAATGAATGGGAAAAGGTATGGAAACGTAGAGAAGAGAATATCAGAAGAGAAATAAGACTAATTGAAAACAACGTAAGGAAAATGTTAGGTATAAGAAGAAATGACATAGGATAGGTGATAAGTGAATGACAGTGCGATAGAGAAAAGAAGACATGAATAGAAAATAACCTAAACGAGCATCCAAAGCTGAAAGAGGAAAATGAAATGGCCATAGAAAAAGACGAGAAACTAAGAATATATTTGTTTAAAAATGATGAAAGAATAGAAGGACGTGCAATAAATAAATGGATCCAGGATGTGAAAGTCTTGAAAGAAAAATAGAAGTAGCTGTATATATATGGAAAGAATAAAAGATGAGCAAAAATGAATCTGCATTTCGCTGTTAAACTATTTTACGGATGATACAATGGTGGATTAGTTATTTTGTAGTGTTATGAATCTATTTATTGTGCATGAATGGGTAAATTTCATGCTTGGAAAAAGCTAATAATCAGTCGTCGTGGTTCGTTGGTCTTCTTAATGGTAAACCCGATCTTTGTTTGTGTAAGTTATACAGTTGTCTTTGGGATCGATTGTTTTGTATTTTTGATAAATTATTTTATTTATCATGTAACTCCCTCCGTTTTCTTGTTGCACATATGGTCGTTAAACTTTATGGAAGCCTGATTTGTAAGATATAGAAGTGTGTACAATTAAACAATGAACGTTAAAGTTTTTTTAATATATAACGTCTTAATGTTCAGTTATGAACGTTACACTATTGTTATCATTATTCAAAACGTACCAAAACCACATGGAACAACTCAAATGCCCCTAAACATGGAAAACTTTGTCTCCTACTTTGAGTAAAGCCGTACACATGTAGCGATGAGCTGGACAATCTTCCTCTCTAGAAAAGTATGGTTTGCGTTGAGCCTCTTGTGTTGAAATGTTCAAAAGAAAAGAAAGGAATGAGAATGCTAATGTTTTGTTCTTGTACTGTGGAACAGACATGCAGTCAAGGGCACGAGGGAAATGTGCAGTGTGGTTGTAATGGCCATCCTTTTTGTGATGGAAAATAGATTTGAATATATGGGCTAGTGCGGGCTGGTTTTCATGTTCTCAAGCGTAGTTTGGCTGCTATTTTTGCTCTTGGTATTAGCTTTTTAGTTGTCAGTGTGATTGCCACACTTGGGTACTGAAATATAAAACGAACATTTTTTTTGTGCTCCGTGTGAATGGTCTGCAGATGTCCTACGTACAAAGTCTTTGAAGCAGGAAACAGGCGTATTTTTACACGCTTTTATTTAATTTGACTCTTGGTCTATCTATTTGTTTGTCCTGTCTGTTTGGGTCAAAACTTGCAATCGATTTTTTACCCACTTCTACCGAACCGATTTCGCCCAGATTTGATATACATGTTCAAAGTCGGTGACAATGCAATATTAAAAAAAATTAAATACTACTGCAATTTTACCGTTGTGTAGTATGCGGAAACACCTAGCCAAGGCGTTGTTTTTATAGGTGTGAAATATGCAGTGTCGGGACCGACCGTGTAAACTAGCGAGGATAGGGCTTTGCAATTGGTTCAGTCACTCGGTGATGCAAGCAGTACTTATTCGACTGTCAAACACTAAAAAATCACAAATAAAACCAATTAAAAATTTTTTAAACCACGCTTTTATTTCAAAACGCACCAAAAAGTATAAAAGAAAACTTTCTGTGATCCACAAAATAATGGTTACTTACACCTCAACGTAAAAGCATGGCGTGCCTGTTTGTTTAATCTTGCATTCCTTTCCTTGTTTTCCTCAAAAAACTTTCTGGTATGCACGACGTTTGTGCTTATAAAAGTAAAATTGTGGGCCGCTTACCCTAACTTGCATACAATTCTATATAGATATGTATTGTACTGTATTGTATTGAAGATGTACTTTATGGATGAAATAGATAAAAAAGGGCTTTATGGGTGCAAAATTTCACGTCCGTAATGCGAATTGTCAAGCAATATGCAACAATGACATGTATAGCCTACTCTTAGTGGTTCTTGAGGAAGCTTACCAGGTATGGAACCAAATTACATGCAAGTCTTTGACAACAATCACTTTACCGACTTCATTGCTTTCACAGACCTCTCCAGGTCTTAACCACCTTACTTCATCACTGGTTAGTACACAGCGAGATTTAATCCCACATATCCGTGCTGTGAAATCTTGCTCTCGGAAACTTCTCAATTTAAGTATGGCTGTATAGAATTGTATGGAAGTTAGGTGAGTAACAACCCATGCTTTTCTGTTTAGGCGTAAATAACCATTAATACTGGATCACAGAAAGTTTTATTATTTACTTTTTTTGAAATAAAAGCGTGGTTTTGAATTTTTAAAAATTAGTTTTTATCCTTCTGACTTATCCCAGTTTTAAAGTTAATATACACTATTCACTTGTAATCTCTCTCTCTCTCTCTCTCTCTCTCTCTCTCTCTCTCTCTCTCTCTCTCTCTCTCTCTGTTGCTAAGATGCTCGTGGAAGAGTGTAATATAGATTAGCATTTTTATTGAGGTTGGCCTTTTCAACAAATTTTAGATGATATACATGTACAGTATACGTGTGTTTGTATGTGCATTTTCATTTATTTACATGTATTTGGTTATATAGATAAATTGTTTTAGAAATCTTTTTAAGCTTTTTTTAGCGGATGCCGTGTAATTGGAACTTCAGAAGTTCAAACGACGATGCAATGCATTTCCACCCAAATACTATTCTCCTTGCATTTTAATACGTTTTTATCTATTTATTAATTTATTTCTTCTTTTTTTAACAAGTGGGGTCTCTTCTTTTTGTATTTCCGTTTACTTCCTCTTACTTCTTCTCAAGTTAATGGCCCCTGTAGACTTGTTCCACATGAATAAGTTTCATCTTCTGAATAATAATAATAATAATGATTAATATTTTAGTTTTCTACTCCGTTTCCTTTTGTGCATCAATAACCTAGGTGTTGTGACGCCAGTCTAAATGACCGCAAATCAGTCAGTACATCTCTCTCTCTCTCTCTCTCTCTCTCTCTCTCTCTCTCTCTCTCTCTCTCTCTCTCATATCCAGTCCGTTTTGTTCAAGAACGTCATATTTCAGTTTTGCATTTTATCACTTAGTTCGTAAAGGATCATTTTATTTTATCACTTAATTTTTTTAAATTAATGTGGATGTTATATTACAGGATATATATATGTATAATATATGTATATAAAATATATTAAATATATATATCCAAATATATATATATATATATATATATATATATATATAATATATATATATATATATATATATATATATATATATATATATATATATATATATATATATATTATATATATATATATATATATATATATATATATATATAAATATATATATATATATATATATATATATATATATATATATATTATATATATATATATCTGTGTGTTTGTTTGTTGCTCCGATTCTTTATCATTCAGGGATCACTAAATTGGAATATTCAGTTACGACTTACAAAATTACTTACTTTTTATTTTTATTTGGTATCCCTGCAAGAAGTATCCTTCTGTGTCATACAAGGCAGTACCCTGTTCATTATATCTCTGGGATTACCAATCAATGAATTCAGAAGTGTTGAGTCTCATTAGTACTTGAATGGGTGACCAATGAATTGCAGACGCCTTTGGCATTTAATATTCCATAACAATTACTGGAACTTTTCACAGGCCGTAGAAGTCCACTGAAATGTTAGTGAGTTACAGTGGACGAGTGGCACTGAAATATCCTTCCAATTGATTGACTTCAGGTAAAGTGAATTCTTTTTGACGTATCCTCTTGCATGCATTGTGTACATTGCTCGAACATTGCAACATAACAGACAGTTTCATTCCGCTCAGAAAGTGCAGTATTTCCAAGGTGCATTAAGTCTAACTTCATAGCCTTTATGCGTGTGCAAGCAATTGCATTCCATGATGGTTTATGGCGAATTTCTGTTCATCATAAGCTCAAGGTCTTGAAATATGAAATCCGTTTTGGAATATGAAATTATGTTTATGAGGGACAACGGATTTTTCAGGGAACGGGACAATGTTTCCCTTCCGTGGATTTTATATATAGACGAGCTTGCTGGCACGTGCTACGTGCACTGGAACTTTTTTTTACTGCTATCTCTCTACCCCCCTAATCCCTTTCCTCCCCACCCCCACCTGGGCAGACAAACAGTTTTGAAGGAGGTGGTGCTTCAGCGCTATTTCCCGTCGTCACGTCTAATATGCCTGATGACCAGGTGTTTGATTAAAACCAATTACCGGATCGCCGTCAAGTGCTAATGCGTTATGGCCAAACAGACGTAATTTACTATAATGTCTCTTGTGTGTTTGTGTGTGTGGATATGCGTGCTGTGCGTGGTGTGTGCTCATTCATAAAATGACAGTTGTTTAGCCGTTGCGTTTCTGTCTCTGTGTCAAAATGGAACCGCATTCCTTTATTCAGTGGACAATTAAGTTCGTATATTGAATCGATTTAGTCTCAAATGTCAATAAACGTTTCTCTTTTAGTTCTAACTTTTCAGCGATGAAATAAATGGTAAACTTACCAGATTCTTTAGTACATTTACTTTGGTGAATTCAAGTTCTGAGAGTTCGTTCTAACAACAAAGGAATAAGTATATTACAATACAACACGCCGTTTCCATGAAAATCGCGCAAGACAATATTTTTTTAAGGAAGAAGAAAGGTATTTTAATCTGCGGAACCCAAATGACTTCGTGAAGTAAATGTTTCACCTGGAGGGGAAAAAAAAATATAGTTGGGGCATATGAAATGAAATACAGCGTTATATAGACAAGAACTTTTTTTTTGCAAAAAAAAACAAACTTTTTCGTGGATACTATAAGTTTGATTAGATGAAGTCTATTTCCTATATATACACAATATATATATATATATATATATATATATTATATATATATATTATATATATATATATATATATATTATATATATATATATATATATATATATATATGTATATATATATATATATATATATATATATATATATATATATATATATATATATATATATATATATGACTATTTAACTCTGTATCATATATATATCATATACAATCAAAAGCTGCAAACGTCCTTTAATATCAATTCACTCTACCTGGAAGTAATATATTTTCATATATGTTGAGAAGGGAATTGCAGTTGATAATAAGTCCACCGTCCGTGGGGTGAACCAGCGACGGACGAGGAATCAGGACTACTGTGACACACACTAACCAGTCGGCCACAAGAGGGTATAGTGAAGATACCATCTCCCCATAACCCACCCGTCGAACTCAGGTGTTTTGCGTTTGGAGGCGATATCCACCCACCTCTGCCATGTTGACCGTGTGGTGCGTTTATGCATCTGTGCAGCCATAATATGACTATTTATCACATCATTGATTCATATGCAATCAAAGCTACAAACGTCATTTACAATATCAATTCACTCTACCTCGAAAGTAATATATTTTCATATATGTTGCGAAGGAAATTTTTAGTTGATAATAAGTCCACCGTCCGTTGAGGTCAACCAGCGACGGACGAGGAATCAAAGGACTGAGTGACACACTAACAGTCGGCCACAAGAGAGGTATAAGTGAATACCATCTCCATCAACCCACCAAATCGAACTCTCAGGTGTTTTGCGTTTGGGGACGATATCACCCACCTCTGCCATATTGACCGTGTAGTCGTTTGTTCACCGCTACCATGACGGTGACTTATTATCAATCACCGTGATTCATATCAATCGTAACGTCCTTTAATATCAATTCACTCTACCTCAGAGTAATATATTGGATATTAAAGGAATTTTAGTTGATAATGTCCACCGTCCCAGCGATGGAGTCAACTAAGCGACAGACGATAATATGGCTCTCCATCGCGGACAAATGGCACACTAACCACTGATGTCCAACATGGCAGAGGTATCCTTTAAGTGAATACCATCTCCCAACGCAAAACACCTGAGTTCGACGATGGAGACTATTCAGGTATACCGACTGGTTAGTGTGTCACTGTAGTCCTGATTCCTCGTCCGTCGCTGGTTTGACCCACGGGACGGTGGACTTATTATCAATAAAAATTCCCCTTCAGTAACATATATGAAAATATATTACTTCCGAGGTAGAGTGAATTGGATATTAAAGGACGTTTGTAGCTTTCTGATTGTATATGAATCACGGTGATGTGATAAATAGTCATAATATGGCTACGTGCGACAAATGCACTACAATTCAACATGGCAGAGGTGGTGGATATCATCTCCAAAACGCAAAACACCTGAGTTCGACGGGTGGGTTGATGGGAGATGGTATTCACTTATACCTCTCTTGTGGCCGACTGGTTGTGTGTCACTGTAGTCCTGATTCCTCGTCCGTCGCTGGTTCGACCCCACGGACGGTGGACTTATTATCAACTAAAAATTCCCAGCCGTAACATATATGAAAATATATTGCTTCCGGTAGAGTGAATTGGATATTAAAGGACGTTTGTAGCTTTCTGATTGTATATGAATCACGGTGATGTGATAAATAATCATGGTTACGTGCGACAAACACTACTAACGGTCAACATGGCAGAGGTGGGTGGATATCATCTCCAAGCACGCAAAACACCTGAGTTCGACGGGTGGGTTGATGGGGAGAGATGGTATTCACTTACACCTCTTGGTGGCCGACTGGTTAGTGTGTCACTGCCAGTCCCGATTCCTCGTCCGTCGCTGGTCTCGAATTCCCACGGACGGACTTATTATCAACTAAAATTACTCTTCGGGTAAATATATATGAAAATATATTACTTCCGAAGGTAGAGTGAATGGATATTAAAGGACGCTTTGTAGCTTGATTATATATATATATATATATATATATATATATATATATATATATATATATATATATATATATATATATATATACTATATATATATATATGTCTATATATATATATATATATATATATATATATATATATATATATATGTGTGTGTGTGTGTGTGTGTGTGTGTGTGTGTGTGTGTGTGTGTGTGTGTGTGTGTGTGTGTGTGTGTGTGTGTGTGTGTATGAAAATAAGTCACAGGTATTTTATGAATTACAATACACAGTAGATGTTTTGATTAATAAGTGTGGCTAAGACATTCTGAAAAACCTTGAGAGGATGTTTAGCTGTTGTCTGATTCGTTTCCTAAAAAAAAATTGTATACGCCAGGTATTCTCAAGACATGGGAACTTGCCACAAGACTTCGAGTCGTTTGCGGAAATGTCCAGGCTCCAGTAAATGCATTTGTATGTGCGTTTCTTTTTAGGCAGAGTCCCAGGGTGTGAAGGGATTAGTTATCAGACAATGATCATTCGAAGACTAACACTGAACATTATTAAAGGTCTTCAGTGAAGACTCTTTGGTTTGAGACCTGTCGATTAAGGAGACGAGAAGAAGCAGAGAGACAGGAATGAGGAAGCAGAGAGGCAGGCTCAGGAGGAGGCGAGAAAGAAGCACTTAAGGCAGGAATGAAAACAGAGACAGGCTCAGGAGAGACGAGAAAAGTAGAGGAAGAAAGGGACAAACACAGCGTGCCCATGAACTACTTAATGCTGCAACAGAGTGGCCTTTCGCTCCTGCCACCCAGGGGATGAGTGCCTTCAGCCAGGCACTTCGCCTGCATGCCAAAGTGAACGGAGGCCGAGCACAGTGTGGCTCGACAGCGCCAAGACAGTTTTAAGGCCTGCCCCTGAGTGCAGCCGAACTCTCTGGTGTTGGGCAAGTTCCTTGGAGGGGGAAGGCCATGATTGCATAAAGCCCTCCCGCCGGAGGAAGCAGGAAAATTGGAGGTGTCGCCAGACTATCGCGAGCATGCGAGATAACCCTGAGCTGGAGGAGGCGCTGGCGCTGGCTAGTGAAGGATGCCAATCGAACCTGGGCAGACTGGGCATACCAGTCGGCGTGCCGTGCCAAATGGTTCAAGTCCGTGGGGTTCTGACCCTCCGCGAAGACCATCGAACAGATAAAATAGAGCACTTCTCCTCTACACCCCGCCCGGCCCATACGCACATCGCGAGAGGAGCCCCAGGAGAGCTCCTGAAGGAAAATTCATCCCCCTCCTGGATTTCAGGAGCCCCTCAGCCAGAGTGACCATCTCACAAACCTCTGGTGTGCGGATATTGCAAAGCGGGGCATTCCTCGAACAGTGCCGAACAGAAGCAGTTCCTCTCTCCCAGAAAACACGCCCAATAACTGTATAAGCCCTCCACAGGGCAGCGTGGAAAGACTTCAGCCAGACCTTTTGCGCGGCGTGCAGGTTTATGGCCATTCTTCCTTCCCATGGGCGAAGTGCGAGCAATAATAAATCTAAATATCCCACCGTCGCCTTGGCCGTCACAGATCCCAAGTCATTAGGCCCTTCCGCGAAGGGCCGATATCGTGACCCCACACGGTAGCCACCCAGCGTGCGAGTCACTGCATTCGAGGACTTCGAAGACACGCTATCTCCTCATCGAGAGGACAGTTCCCTATGGTGCTATCGTCAATAGTGGCTTCGTCTGTCGAGGGAATAAATCAATTTAAAAAATGATACTCCCTACGGTCCAATTGGGAAGTCACGAGACCTCACCAATCCAAAATTTGCAATCTTGCAGTAGCAAGTCATCTCCTCGGAGGCTATGATGTCCTCCTGGGCCAGGACTTTACGTCCCCTTCCAAACCTCGACAATTCCGGGGTCCAAATTCCCCAATTAATCCTCCAAATCCGAGTCCAGTGCGTGGCACGGCATCAGTGCCAGTGCTGAGGCCTCAGCCAGATCTCCCTTTAGGAGAATCTCGGCTATCAACTCCTCTGCCAGTGCCACTTGGGCGCGCTGAGCAGTGCCAGTCCGATCGTCCAGACGGATGAAACCACTGCACATCGTTACCAGCGCCCGGTGCCAATGTCGATGCCTGAGCACGCCTGATCCCCTCCAAGGATCAACTCCAACCCCCTCTTCCGCGACCTGATGCGCTGCCAGTGTCGGTAACAAGAGTGGGTTCTTCTGACCGAGCTCACTAAAGTGCGGATTCGCAACCTGGGCCTGAGCCGGTCACCACTGTATGCAAGTCAACCCCGCCTCGGCGTCCCCTCTCTCTACGCCGCCTGCATGAATTCCTCAGCGAGTCATGATTCTGGCCACCTTCCTGGGCGATGAACTCTGCAAACTGCGCCCGGTTAATGTCTGAGATGGCGAAGAAAATTCCTGTGTCAGTTATGCGCAGCAGCTGACCCAGATGCTGCAGCCCCTTTGGCCTTAGGCCTCAGATTCCTGGCCAGGACAGCGGTCCAGGAGGAGAGGTTCGCGGAGTTACACCCGCAGGTGTGGGCAATCGCAGGTAGTCCTGCGAGCTCCGGCTGCTTCTGGCCCCTGTGCCAAACGGCATAGGGCCACCTATTCATCTTTTGAGCGTCTTGGCACCTTTCATCCAGGAGGGATGTGTAGGCCTTCATTCTATCTTCTTCCTTTCCTTTGGAATTTCTATCCCTCATCCTTCTCTATCGATCTTTCCTTTACACTTTCCCTTAATTATCACCGCAAGCGGCAGTTAACATACGGGATATCACCCCCTTTTAAAATGCCTTAATCATTTTAACTTTGAAGCAGTAAGAGAGCTTTCTTCATCTTCTTCAGAATGCTAATGCAAATGTAGCTTCCACAATCTACTGGTAAATCTTCAAATGTCTCTTGTACTTTTTGCAATCTTCAAGGAGGGATAAGCAGCAGGACTGCTACAGTACTGGTACTTGCTCATTCATAAAATGACAGCTGTTTCACCTACCAATCCATTGCCTTTTTCAGGGCTACTCTTGATTCAAAATGGAACTGCATTCTAATACATAGCCAAATAAAGACATATATTGATAATTTAGAAAACGTAAAAATTCAACTCAAGCTTCATAGTTCTAACCCTGGCCCCAGAGAGAACTTAAAAAACCCCCAGCCACTGTACATATAGCACTGCTCATACTGAGAGGCTTCAATGCCTCCTCTGAATTTATATCCAAGACTGCCTGGATCACCTAAGAAGCAACAACAAGGA
>NC_089788.1:30056752-30136752 GCF_040412425.1 Macrobrachium rosenbergii | reverse complement strand
ACGTTTGTAGCTTTCTGATTATATATATATATATATATATATATATATATATATATATATATATATATATATATATATATATATATATATATATATATATATATATATATATATATATATATATATATATATATATATATATATATATGTGTGTGTGTGTGTGTGTGTGTGTGTGTGTGTGTGTGTGTGTGTGTGTGTGTGTGTGTGTGTGTGTGTATGTGTGTGTGTGTATGAAAAGCTTATAAGTCACAGGTATTTTATGAATTACAATACACAGTAGATGTTTGATTAATAAGTGTGGCTAAAGACATTCTGAAAAACCTTGAGAGGATGTTTAGCTGTTGTCTGATTCGTTTCCTAAGTAAAACTGTATACGCCAGGTATTCTCAAGACATGGGAACTTGCCACAAGACTTCGAGAGTGTGTTTGCTGGAAATGTCCAGGCTCTAGTAAATGCATTTGTATGTGCGTTTCTTTTGGGCAGAGTCCCAGGGTGTGAAGGGATTAGTTATCAGACAAATGATCATTCGAAGACTAACACTGAACATTATTAAAGGTCTTCAGTGAAGACTCTTTGGTTTGAGACCTATCGATTAAGACTGTGAACATTGCTGTTTGGAGATGTTTCGCTGAGAAAGAGGTTAAAGATGTACTCATTGGGACTGTACTGGACTTTGACTTATTTTGACCTATTGTGGGATAATGATGTAGAGACAATAACTAGTTAAATATGGTTGATCTTTTGGTGAACATTAACATTCCATTTCATTTCATCTCTTGTTTCTAACAATCCAGGTATGTTAGATTATTGTCAAATAAAGTATTATGGGTAGAGCTTGTTTTGCTGTGGACCTGAGAGAGAGAGAGAGAGAGAGAGAGAGAGAGAGAGAGAGAGAGAGAGAGAGAGAGAGAGAGAGAGAATGTAGGGTCTGTAGGTACAGATATGCACTACTAGCAACCTTTTTGATGTGGTCGCTATCAAGCTACCAATAGATGGGACTTCTCGACTTTGCAGAAAAAGTAAAGCATTGAAATTTCTTCTCGACTGGATAACAGATATGTATAGTGTGTGACTAAATCCAAGGTTAGCAAATGAGATCTGAGAGTACAGTTTTACCAGTTTTGATACAGAAAAATCTTACTACATATTGTCCAACAATGGGTGTGTGTTGCTAGTGCACAGGTTTACTGAACCAGTGTCACTACATATTGTCCAACAATGGGTGCGTGTTGCTAGTGCATGGGTTTACTGAACCAGTGTCGCAGGCTGACTGACTGCCTTAAGAGAGAAAACTAAAATGCTTACACTTCACATTCCCATGCCACACACACATACAAGTAGATCAGGCCAACTTGTCCCTGTCCAGCTAGAACAACAATCTCCTTTTAGAGACCATGACCAATTTCCATCAGGATTTCCTTTAACTTCATGACAGGACAGTTCAGAAGGATGGAACTGGGAAGGAAAACAATGATTATGACATTCAAAGACCAGGACCGCCTTCTTAAAATGTTCAAACAGAATTTTCATAAATGCATTATATGGATATATGTTCAATAAATTTTCTAAAGAACCCCTTCAAAATTTGCCAGAAATCAATGACTGAACTTTGATTTTTGTAAATAAAACCTCATTATACTGACCTGAGTTAGTAGAAACATGGCCAAAGATAAACGTATGGCAACGTCAACTGTCTGGGGCAGTGGCATTGGTAACCACTGGCTCAGGTAAGGCACAGCACTGAGATGGATGCCCTTGTTTCATATCTAAAACCTTATCAAATCGGGGAGAATTTTGGACAACCGCAGTTATTCCCGATCATTATCACCTTAATAGGTTATCTTCATCCATTTTGTTTAGATTTGAAGTAAGGAGAAAAAACTGATTCACATATCTTGGAGAGAAATGGTCTAGTGTAAGTGTTTTTTAGCATACACGCTCACCCAAACTTCTAGTTGGTGCACTTACTTGAGACCCAGAATTCCTGTACAGGGAGCTCTTCCAAACACTTTCATACCAGAATCAAATTTCATTTCAAGTTTCATCTTGGTCAGGGTCTGAGCACAGAATCTGGCTCAATATTAAATGGATCTGCTATAAATGACAGCTCTATGGACTCAAGATCAGGGAAGTATCTGGAAAATTCTTGAAAGAAATTTTGAAAAATGGTTAATTATTTCATTTTGAAACAAGGATCTAATTCTTTTCACCTTCAACAACTGTCACAAAATTATTCTCGAACATTGCAAATTATCTTAGAATGGACATTAATTTTCCTAACCGGTTCTGGATCTTCCATAATGAAACCCTGAGTCAACAAAAAAACAAGAGTTTTGTCTTTACAAAAGTTTCAGATTTTTATTTCTTTTGTTTTTATTTTATTTTCTTATTTTTATATAGTTAATTTATTTTTAAATAATCACCAAATGTCTGTGGCCAATCCTGAAAATTATACCTGAAATGTCCAAAGCAATATAGCCATCACTGCAGAAGATATTTGAGCTAAACAATTTCAAACTCAAAAAGAAATGATTTATTTTCATCAAGACTCCTTTAACTTCATGACAGGACAGTCACCACAAGGATGGAACTGGGAAGGAAAACAATTATTATGACATTCAAAGACCAGGACCGCCTTAAAAAATGCACATGTACTTCGAAATACATCACAAGGATATATGTTCAATAATTATTCTAAAGAATCTTTAGTAACAACTATGCCTTAACTTGTAATTTTGAAAATACTAAAATATTAGATGCTGCCTTTTTAGTCTCAGTGGGCAGGTGTATGGCAGTCATTGTCATGGGGCAGTGGCATTGGACTCTCTGTGTGCCCTCAGTGCACAGCACTGATGGGCCCCTTGGCATGTTAGGACCCTCACTCCAGTTCACAGTCACGACTATTGCAGTTATTCCCGACATTATCACCTTAATAGTTATATGATCATCCATTTTTTGTCTGTTAGGAAAGCACTGGGATTTTATCCGAAAACTGTGTAATCTTGTCAGATTTCAAATGGTCTTTCAGTGTAAACTACCCCAATACATGCTTAAACTGGCAAACTGTCAGTTGGAGTCTAACTGAAATTTGAAGAACTGCGTGTATGGGCCCCAAAGACCAGTGGTTTTTCCTTTAACCTCCAGAAGTGCGTAATTTGATGTTAAGAACGATAACTCATACACCTTCTGCCTGGTTTAATTCAATTTAACTGGGGTGGGAATGATTGTAGTCTTGTAAGACACTCTCAGTCATAGCAAGCGGGCTTGGCTTGAGCTTGGGCCACTCCAATTGTGTTGTGCCATCCCCTGTGGGGTAGGGTAGTGGCAGACATTTGGGAGTTGGCTCTCACTTGTGACATTGGTGGAAGAATAAGCTCCATGAAAGGCTGATGATATCTTTTTAAAGTTTTCAGTTTAATTAATATTTTTTTGTAATTCGATCTGTATGAGTAAGGATTCAAGTACCCATGGACCCTCTGATGATACTGTTTTGGCACCCTCCTACTATGGGTTTCACAGACAGTGCAAGTGCGATTTTTTTGCAATTATTCTGTAACGAACACTCGTATCAGTACGAGATTTTGCTATAGTGTATTACACCCAGTGAGGAAATTTATAGGAGTATCATGAATCATTTACTGTAAATAATAAAGACTTTTGTACCTATACCAAGAGGCAAAACTCATTAGCCAAGCAAGAATACGAACACCAGCTTAGAAAAGCTGCGCCTACCTACCATCCCCTTCACCTCAACCCCTTCTTCTTCATACTCCCTCTCCTTTCTTCCCTCACCTGCCCTACGTCCTTCCTTCTCTCTCTCTCTCTCTCTCTCTCTCTCTCTCTCTCTCTCTCAGTTGCTTTGATTTAAACATATTTTTTTACGAATTTTGTATATCTATCTAATAATAATTGACATTGTTGTATAAATGTAACGATTCACTGGTTGTTACCCTCCAGTTAACTGATCTATTTATACACTGATTTGCTCTCTCTCTCTCTCTCTCTCTCTCTCTCTCTCTCTCTCTCTCTCTCTCTCTCTCTCTCTCTCTCTCTCTCCTTTCTGTCAGTTTCTGCAAATGTGGGGAGTGGTACAGAGGCTTAACCATTTTTTCTTTTGCCCCCATGCTTCTTAAATTTAAAGTGTTTTCTAAATAGCAATATATATATATATATATATATATATATATATATATATATATATATATATATATATATATTAATCATAATATAATGTCTTTGAACAATATGCAATTGTACACCATTATCATTGCTTATTTCGGTATTGGGTATGAGCGTAGATGATAGGTATTCATAGGAAATGAGAAACAACATTTTTATTTCACCTAATATCACATATATTCGCCCCAACCTCACCCTTTCCCCTATGAAAACTTATAACGTTCTGTAAGGACTGAATTGAATTTGATTGAATATTTGTATCAATCGATAACGGGACTCGAATGTGGGTAGGATATAATCCTTCATATTTAATTTTCTTTGAGGGTTTTTTTTTTTATTTTTATTTTTATTTATTTTTTTTTTATCTTTATCGCTTTCTAAGAGCAAGTCAACTTCATCGTCAGTGTCACTGTCAAGACTAATAATGACAGGATCAATACTGTCATGCATGTTATCTGTTGAACGATAACTGTCCTCAAAAGCTCGTGATCGACGTACTGCCCCTGCCCATACATCGCCAGTGGCAGAGAGCCTTGCTTCCTCCAATCTGGCCTGCAGGTCTGCTCGGGTGAAACGTTGGAGTGAGGAGCGCACGTATCGTTTCATGTGTCCCCACACCTGCTCGATTGCATTGAGCTCGGGATGTGCTGGCTGCTGGCGGACGATTTCGTGACCCCATTCCCGAATGGTGTTATCTACCTTGTACTCAGGCTCTGGCCTATTTTGACGGCATATGTAGATGAGTTCAGGTCTTGTAGCATGCTGCGGGAAGAATATATTTCTGCGCTGTAACCATTCAATGAGGTCAGGTTTCCTGGTAGCAGTGGTGGGACAACGACTCTCTTCAGTCATTATACTATGGTATGGAGCATTGTCCATCACTAATACCGAAGGCTCCTCTAGGAGTGGCAGGAGCTGAGTTGTTAGCCACTGTAGGAACATTTCGCCATTCATTTCCTTGTGGTAGTCGCCGCTGGTATTTTTAGCAGGGAAGCAGAGGAAGGAGCCCTCAATGAAGCCATCGGCTGTACCACCTGCGACTACCATGAAACGTACCCCCTCTCCTGGTGGCACCTGAAGGCTGTAATTTGCATTGGTATTTGGCTGTGTGGTATCCACCCATTCCATGTTATGACTCATTCTGGTTGTGAACCACGTTTCATCCAGGTACACTACCTCCCTGCCGTCTTCCCTGTGTCTTTGAAGGTCCATGCAGGGAACGTATCCTTTGGCACATGATGTCAATCGACTCCTTCCTGACATACATCTTGCGCTGATTGGTCTTATACTCGATTCCCATTTTGTGAAGTAAAGCGCCATAGCGAAATCTTTGAGGTACTTTCAGGGATGATACTTTCTTCCTTCAGGTTCTGTGCCAGGGATGCGAGAGTAAAAGCCTGCTTGGCAACAAACTTTGTATGGATCATATAATGCAGAGAAACTTTGAAAGACATCCTGGACCTGAAAATACGTGCAGCCCTGCGATATAATCAATGCACCGCTTTCATCCTCAAGGCTGAACACGGTGAATGTCTATGTGAAGGAAAGGATTTACAATATTTATTTTTAAAATTCAACATCCATGACTTGAAAATAACATCAGTATAATGAAGTTTTAACCTGATTCAAACTGAATCTGTAATTCATAGCAATTCAAACGAATCTGCTTGTCAGCTTTGTTAAAAAGTTGAAGAGTTGGGTGACAAACTCATTTCTGCAACCATATGGACAGTTATGTTCTGAGGTGGCCATCACTTCTTCAAGCTCACCCTCGTAATACCAGTAGATGGCTAATGCCCTGAGCAGAAATGAGGTTTGCGAAGAAGGTAAGCAAACGCAGGTACAACAGTCATTTTCCTATCAGTCATAGTGTCTGTCACTCCAACTACTCCAAAACCCTTCAGATAGATCTCAATCTAATAATTATTTACATAACCATTATCATAGAGAGAGAGAGAGAGAGAGAGAGAGAGAGAGAGAGAGAGAGAGAGAGAGAGAGAGAGAGAGAGAGAGAGAGAAATATGAGCAAATCAATGCATAAAGAAATCAGTCATCTGATAGGTAACAACCGAATGAATCGTTACATAGCTACAACAATATAAATTATAATTAGATAGATAGATAGATAGACAGATAGCTTGCTTGATATTAAAAAATCATACAAAATAAGTTGAAACTTAAGCTACCTTCCGAGAGAGAAAAAGAGAGAGAGAGAGAGCTTGAAGGGAGGGGAGGGCAGGTGAGGAAGAAAGGAGAGGGAAGGAGGGGGTGGAGGTGGAGCTTTTGTATATGGTTGTTCGTTCTTGTGACTGGCTGATTGAGACTTTGCCCTTTGGTATAGGGGCAAGTGTCTTTATAATTAACAATTAATGATTCATGATACTCCTATAAATTTCCTCAGTGGGTGTAATACACTATAGCAAAATCTCGTACTGATACGAGTGTTCATTACAGAATAATTGCAAAAATTCGCACTTGCACTGTCTGTGAAACCCATAGTAGGAGACTGAAAATTCTCCAAATGTTGATGACCTTGGATTGGCTTCGAGAAACGAGTCTTTTGGTATTGAATCTGCTGAAAGTGCAAATCAGTTTATGACAATACTAGAACCATTTATTTGCCCAAATATTGAGCCAGAGGAAGATAAGTCTACCTTATTCATCGAGTGTCTTCCATTAGATATGAGATTTTAAATAATAAATTAGGAATTTAGCAAATATGGAATTATTAAGTAAATTTGAATCAAATTGTCTGACACTTTTCAGTCCTGGCAGGTTTGGAAAACCTTTTTAGACTATAAAGAGGCTTTGGTTGCCTTCTTGGAATGTAAGAAATCTAGAGAGAATATATTGTGTTTATTATTAAAAAGGGCTCCTTCTAACCTGAAGGTATATTATCCAAAAAACACCTGATGACAACAAAATAAGTAAAAACTCAGTAGCAAGAACCCCCAAGCTATCAAAATGGCATGTAGTAACAGTTCAAGAGAAGTTGGGTAACATAATACTATTCAGGAGGTATTTGAAACATCAGATAGGAGGCATCAATAATTTAGAATTACACGCTTTGGACGAGACTGCTCTTTGATCCATGCCAAACCAGTGGAAAGGCAGCCATGATATCCAACTGGAGGATAACCCCAGAAGGTAAGATCGAAGAATAAAGTCTCACTACAATCTTATCTATACTAAAAGTGTCATTTTTTAGAGGTGGAAATCCTTGATTAGTGTTCTCCTAATGTTTGGAGGGTATTTAAAGTACCTAGGTATTCCATGATTATTTTTACATTTCATGATGAAGACTTACCAAATTTTATTGAAACTGAAAAAGAAATAATCAATATTCGACCTTTTAAGCCCAGGCCACTTTAGTGCTTCAACTGTTTCGGTTATGGTTATCCATCCCGGGTATGTACAAGACCTAAGCTTTTGTGGTACATGCTATCTCCCAGAGCATGGTGATTGTTCAAGATGGTTGAATTGCATAAACCATAAGAAGGAACATAGTCCTAGAGATAGGAATTGTGAATCTTACAAGGTTGAACAGGAAGCTTTGCTTAAAGCCCATGCAGAGCACATAAGTGTGGGATATGCAAAGAAACTCATAGCTAGGACACATAAATATACTGATGTAGTGAAACAGAAATATAGTAATTCCAGTTCCCTCAGCAAACAACCACTACCAAAGAAGGAATCTCGTCCTTCTATAAGTAATCTAGCTCTTCAGCCTAGGCAAAGGAGCTCCTTCCCACAAAAGAATCAGCTTCCTGATTCAGAGCTTGAAATTGCTCAAGCTCCAGAAGCTTCCTCTGTGGGAGCTTCTCAAACCTCCTCTTTAGGGGCACTTCAGGCTTGGAAGCCTCCCAAGTCTCATCTTTAGAGGCATCCCAGGCAATCTCGCTCCCAGATTTAGGGAATCTTCCATAAGAGATTGCAGGCTGATGTATCTCGTGGCAGAGGTACATCAGGTAAATATGGAATATGAAATGGCAGGTTATAAAAGATTAAGTACCCATTCCACATCTCCTCTGTCACCTGCCCCAACAAGGCAAGGCAAATGCCAAAAAAAAAAAGTCTTCCTCCTCTGAAAGGTTGAATAGACCACTAAGAAAGACTAGTATGACCAAGTCTCCGTCAGGTAAGCCCTCTCTTTCAAGAGCCTCATATTCTTAATTTGGTCAGCGAACTAAACAGGTTTCTTCATAATGGCATCTTTTGATATCTTGCAATGGAATTGTAAAGGACTGCATATACATGCAGAGGAGTTGAAAGTCCTGTTTAGAGAGACAAATCCTGGTATAGTATGTCTGCAAGAAACCAAATTAGGCCCTGAGATTTTTAATCCTGGGCTAAATTATGAGATTTTCACCTTTGCTCCTTCTGCTGGTGACCGTGCTCATGGGGAGCTGCTATTATTGTGAGTAAATCTTTGGGAATACTCTCAAATACCCCTTACTACAAATTTACAGGCTCTTGTACTAAAGATAATTTTAGACAAGCAGATTACTGCCTGTTCCATTAACCTTCCTCGTAGATCTGGTTTTTCAATGGCTGACATTCAGACATTGTTAAATCAATTACCATCACCATTCATGCTTCTAGGAGATTTTAATGCACATAGTCCGTTGTGGGAGGTGTTTCCATAGATAATGGGGAAAAGTGATAGAGGAAGTTATTAATAATAATAATAGGGCTTCTTAATGATGGTATGATGACTTAACATAACATACATTTTAAGTCCTATTCAGCTATTGATTTGAGTATATGTTCCTCAGACATAGCTTTACAGTTTAACTGGTCTGTTGATGAATATCTGCGCGGCAGTGATCACTTTCCTATCCATCTCAAGTTCGTCAGTAATGTTCCTACAGAATCACCACCAAAATGGAAGGTAATGGAAGCAGACTGGTTGAAATATAAGGCTCATATAAAATTAGAAAAACCTTATGAATCTTTTAATTGCCACTTAGAAGCATATGACTATTTTTTAAAAACAGTTTCAGCAAGTGCAGAGGCTGCTATACCAAGAACAAGTGTAAAACTATGAAGACTTGCTGTCCTTTGGTGGGATAAGAAATATTCTTTTCTCAGAAAAATTACAAGAAGGTGCTATAAAAAATACAAGTCATGTGGCACATCTACTGCTAAGATCATATATCAACGATCTATGGCCCAACAGTGTCGGTATTTTCGTAGTGCAAAAAGAAATACATGGATATACTTCATAAATAGGATTAATTAAAAAACTCCATCCAGAGTAGTTTGGAAGAAAGTAAGGAAGCTTGCAGGGAAATTTTCTCCTTCTAAAACATCTTTAGAGGTTGGAGATTCACAAGTCCCAAAGATGTAGCTGAATACCTAGGTCAGCACTTTTCCAATATTTCAAGGCAAATAATTATTCCACCGACTTTCAGAGGATCAGGAACTCCCAGGTTCAGTTAGATTTATCTGATGGTAATCTTGAAGCTTATAATGCTAAATTCTCTCTTCATGAGCTACAAGATGCCCTTTCTTCAATGGATGATACTTCTGGTGAGGATACTATTCTGTATGTAATGCTTCAACAGTTACCTGAGGAGGCAAAAACTTACCTCTTGAAGGTTATTCATAGAATTTGGGATACTGGAATCTTACCAAGAGGATGGAAAATTGCTGTAGTAATTCAGTTCAAAAACCGAATAAACACCCTCATCAAACTACTAGTTACAGGCTCATAGCTCTTACTAGCTGTGTATGCAAGCTGATGGAGAAGATGATAAACTCTTGTTTAGTCTGGCATTTAGAAACATGCAGATTACTTTCTCCACTCCAGTTTGGCTTTCGCCAAAAACAGATTTATCCTTGACCCACTTGCTAAGACTTTCTAATCAATTCAACAGGACTTTGTAAACCAGTGTCAGACAATTAATGTATTCTTTTATTTAGAACAAGCATATGATGCAACATGGCATCATGGAATTATTAAGCAGCTACATAAATTATGCATAAAAGGAAATATGATTAGGTTCATTGACTTCTTTTTAACAGACCGGTCTATAAGAGTAAGAACAGGAAATACTTTTGTCTTCCCCATTTAGACTAGAAGAAGGTGTTCCACACGGGAGTGTGCTAAGTGTAACTTGCTCTGCTGTTGCCATTGATAGCGTCATCAATGAAATTTCAAATCCTATACGGGCCTCTCACTTTTTGTTGATGATCTAGCTATTCATTGCACTGCATATGATGCTGAATCGGCTTGCAGATATTTACAAAAATCCATCAACTCTATCTCTAGATGGGCAAAACAAAATAGTTCCAGGTTTTTTACAAGTAAGACAGTTGCTGTTCGTTTTATTAGGTGTAGATGTCAAGAAGTTGTACCAAATTTGAAACTTGATGGGTCTGTTCTACCATATGCAGATGACATAAAGTTTTTAGGAATGATTTTTTATTCCAAACTCACTTGGTCTAGCTAAGCATATTGAAAATATAAAGTGCAAAGTAAAAAAATTTCCCAGTCTTTTGAAAGTGACTCTGGCTTTAACTGGGATGCAGATAAGAAATCTTTGCTACAACTATATGATGCACTATGTAGATCAAAGTTGGATTATGGATGTCAGATTTATTCATCAGGATGCAAAAGTAAACTCCAAGAACTTGATGTAGTCCACAATATGGGTTTTATGTATTTGCTCTGGGACTTTTCCAACATCTCCTGTCGAGAGTCTTAACGTGGACACGCACCAACCCCCCACTTGATTTACGACGAGAGGTGTCAGGCCTCCGACACTTGATGAGGATTAAAAGTAATGCTAACAATCCATCAAATAAAGTTATTCGTCAACTTGATGCTAGCAGTTGAAGCCAAGGTCCCATTTCAGATCTGGCTCAGTGCATCTGTAAATGATAATTCTATACAGACTCAAAATGTTCATGAATTGGCCCCTTCCAAAATTCCACCTTGGCTCATACCAAAAGCTGAATTGTGCAAGAAAAATGTAATGAAAAAGAACACCCCTGATGAAGTAATAAAGTCTCTGTTTTTACAACATGATGAAACTCAAAATAACGACTATAAAATTTATACAGATAGCTCGAAGTCAAGCGAGGGAGTAGGTTTAGCTGTTGTCACAGATGATTTTCGTGATGCTGATGTTGCAAAGATGCCTCCTTCTCCTTCAGTATATGCAGCTTAACTATCTGCCATTGTTAAAGCCCTAGATATAACATATCATTCAAATAGGAAGTCTTGTGTCATATATTCAGATTGTAAAAGTGCTTTGGAAAGCCTGAACAGTTGTAATTCAACCTATCCTATAGTACCCCCATAAGTGGGGTAGTGCCTTCAGTACACCTTGTGAGCATTATTTAAGGTTCCTTGGAGCGTCCCTTCGGCCCATGGCTGCAACCCTCCTTCATTCCTTTTACTGTGCTTACATTCATATTCTCCTTCTTTTCCATCTTGCTATCCACCCTCTCCCAACAATTATTTCATAGTGTAACTGCGAGGTTTTCGTCCTGTTACACCTTTCAAACCTTTTTTACTGTCAATTTCCGTTTCAGCACTGAATGACCTCATAGGTCCCAGTGGTTGGCCTTTGGCCTAAACTCTATATTCCATTCCATTCCATTCCATTCCATTCCATTCCATCCTTTAGTACAGAGGGCTCAGGCGTGGCTGTTTCACATTTCGTGTAGGTGTAAAACAACATGTTTTTGTTGGATTCCTGATTATGTTTGGGATCCCAGGAAATGAAGAAGCAGACAAAGAAACAAAAGAATTTATGTGCCCGAGGAGAAATTGATATAAATAGAGTGCCCCACTTGCATATGAAAATCTCTATTCGCAATTATATACTAAGTTAGTGGCAGGAACCATGGTCATCTCCCCCTGTTGCTAATAATAAGTTAAAAACTAGTAGACCTCAAGTAGGATTTTGGCAATCATCCTATCAAAGCGACAGGAAGACTGAAGTTATTTTAACAAGGCTGGGGATTGGTCACTGCCGACTGGCACAGTTTCTTCTTGATGGTAGCAGTGCTCCAGTGTGTATTCACTGTGATAGCCCTTTGACAGTTGAGCACATTCTGGTTCACTGCACCAGGTATGTAAATGAGAGACAGAAGTACCATCTAGATGGTAAAACCATGCCTGAAATTTTAGAGACGACATTAATGTACAGGTCTTTTTTTATCTTATTTATGGTAGTTTTAATTCCATTAGAAATTAAATCTCTTCGATTTTACCTTTTTTAACATTGACCTGAAGGACCCTATGGGTTGCAGTGCTTGGCTTTATGCCTAAATCACATATTCCATTCTATTCCAACTTGCTAAGTCAACAGTTACCTCTCCAGAGCCAAGGAGTTGACTACTACTACATGGGGATGTCTCTCCTCTTGTAGGTCAGGAAATGAAAAGCTTTGGCAGTCCTTTTGGGAACGTTTGCAACGAATTAGAAAAAATGCTCAGTATTATGTCATCAGTGTCTCCTTGGTCATATCCCTATATGCCATGGAGACAAGAAACGATGTGTGCAGACTAAGGGTTGAACATACAACACCCACTCATGGGTTCTTGATGTCAGGCAAAAACCCTTCATTCTGTGAGGACCGTATTGTGCCCTTGACTGTTAGACATTTGATGGTCGAATGCCCCATTCTTGGGGATCTAAGACATAGGTTTCTCTCTTGGGGAAGTGGCAGAGATGGACATTTTATCCTTGCTACGATTGTTGGGGAGGATTTTAATAGAGAGTAGTTATATATCTTTGTTAGGGAGGCAGGCCTCAACAAATTTTAAATCATATATGTATATAGTAGGTGTGTGTGTAGGTATGTATAGTATATATGAACAGATATGATATTATATATGTATGTGTGTAGAATCTACTGGTCACTTTTACCAGACACGTATGTAATTCTAATAGCCACAATGCCCTCTTAACTTCTCGAATTCTTCGCACTTTTTTGGATATGCTTGTAACTACAAAACCATAAGATCCAAATGCAAGAAATTGAAGACTGTGATGGCCAGTCGCGGGAAACGAACCCGCGTCGCCATAATCAAAAGGAGGTCATGTTGCCGACCTGACCACGAGAAGGATAAAAGTCTATTACCTCTCGTACATACCGTACATATACCTGTCGTTTTCAGATATATTTATTAGAGCTGGAATAGACCCATCCTCACCATCGTAGCCAAGTAGGCAATCGTTTTTATTGCTTTTTAGGCTGAAATATATATGTAGAATCTACTGATCACTTTTACCAGACACATATGTAATTCTAATAGCCACAATGCCCTCTTAACTTCTCGAATTCTTTGCGGCTTTTTTGGATATGCTTGTAACTACAAAGCCATAAGATCCAAACACAAGAAATTGAAGAGACTGTGATGGCTGGTTGTGGAAACGAACCCGCATCACCATAATCATAAGGAGGTCACGTTGCCGACCTGACCACGAGAAGGATAAAGTCTGTTACCTCTTGTACATACATATACCTGTCGTTTTCAGATATATATATATATATATATATATATATATATATATATATATATATATATATATATATATATATATATATATATATATATATATATATATATATATTTCTCATAAATGTTAAGTGAAATCCACAATGATATTCCTGTTACAAATCATTGTGTATTAAAAATATATATGTAAAGAGCTTATAGCTTTCATCCAACTGCTGTGGACTTGATCACTAAAACGGGGTATAATATACAAGTAAGGAAGCAAAGTAAAGCAGGAAACTACATACAAACAAACATTCTAATTCTTATATTCAATTTTACTCTTATCATGATGTCAAAGTGAAAAGTAATGTACTTACTAATCTATTTTTTCGAGCATATCGTGTGTGTGTGTGATCCATGTTTTTAAGATAAAGATTTAAACTATCTACCTTCAATTTTTCATAAATTGTGTTACCCCAGATATTTTATAGAAAATTGTCTCTCTAGAGCTAGAGGGATGTATTATCACCCAAGGGAAAGACCTGAACAGCTCTTATTTCAGAAATCGCTTTCACTCCCTTGTAAGAAGGAGCTTAAAGATATTTCGCAAAAATTAAATATAGAAAGACATGGGTACAATATTGTATTCCAGCACCCTAACACAATTGGGAAAAATCATAAAAAAACAG
Organism: Macrobrachium rosenbergii; assembly: GCF_040412425.1. Lineage (NCBI taxonomy): Eukaryota > Metazoa > Arthropoda > Malacostraca > Decapoda > Palaemonidae > Macrobrachium > Macrobrachium rosenbergii. The sequence continues at coordinate 30,122,424 of NC_089788.1, read as the reverse complement.
CCCTGTAAAACTGTCCGAAGATTTTGGTGTTTGCACTATTGGCTGCTTGGAATGTGATTCCTGCTATGGGTGAAAGTGGTCATTCGTTGGTAAACGCAAAAATGAACGTATTTCAGCATGTAAAGTGGGGATTAATACAGCTTTATAGCTCGACATGCCTGGGAAAGGGAACATAGAATAAATGTTAAAAATGGTAAAGTTGTGTATAATTTATTATTAAAACAGTTTAACCAGACCACTGAGCTGACTATCAGCTCTCATAGGGCTGGCCCAAAGGATTTAGATGAAATGTCAGGAGGTAGGCCAGAGGCCTAGCACTGGGACCAAATAGGTCATTCGGTATGATGATGAATGAATGAAAATTAAATTAAAAACTGCACAAAGGCATACCCTCTCATAGTGGAACACAGTCACACAATAAATACATGTATACTCGTGTTTCCATATGTACTCACTAAAAAGGTATAATAAAATTCAGAAGTAAGTTAAGCAACATTTTACAGTTTAGTTGTTTTAAAATTCATTAGACACCATAAGGGTTTTTGGATTTTTATTATTTATTTTTATATTTTATTAATTAAATCACAGCTCCTCATGAACATTAAAATTGGTATTGCCGAAAATATAGAAGATTCTGACAAAATTTCCTTCATTGATCTACTTACAAAATTTGATAATCGCTGCAGGTTATATTTTGGACATTCACACAATGCGTGCTTGACTGTTATCAACACTTTGCAATCTCGGCATTCGGGGCGAGGGCCACATCGACTGTTCATTAAGTGTCCATGTGTCGAACGAGTATGGCCTATTCGAAGACGCGTCAGAATTATTTGTGTGTCTCTCTCTGATATGATGAACTCCATTTTCCAACACTGGATTTTATCTGTTTTAATTTATTATTTTCAGGTACTTCATTCCATATATTTTGCCATTTACTTACAATGATTGTTTTTATATATCTTATATAGTCACTAATAGGGATGTTTATATCAGTTCTTGTCAGTGGATCGCTTCTTTAGCTGCTTTATCAGCCTCTTCATTTCCTTTAATCCCTACATGGGCAGGGATCCAACATATTTCTATATTTTTTACAATATTATACAATTTATGGAGTGAAAACTTAATTTGTTGTACAATATTAATTTTTGGATTGTAACTTTGAATGGCTTCTATAGTGCTTCTGGAGTCACTATAAATCACAAAACTATTAAATGAGGCTTCTTTAATGATTTTTATGGCTGATGCTATTACACATAACTCAGTTGTAAATACTGAGGTAGAGAGAACTGATACGTTTTGTCTTGGGACGCTGCAGCTTATCCCACTCTCTAATGTGACTCACAATAGATCCTTGGTGTATATCGCGTAATGTGCACCTTTTCGGATTATGTTGTACTGTATGTCGTCTATGGTGTTCTAACTTTTTGGTGTGTACAAATTCATATTTTATTCATTGTCCAAGGGGGAGGTAATTTTACTCTTAAAGGTAATTTTGATAAATATTTTATAGTGTGTACAAATTCATATTTTATTCATTGTCCAAGGGGATATATATAATTTATATATCTTAAAGGTAATTATATATATATATATATACATATATATATATATATATATATATATATATATATATATATATATATATATATATATATATATATATATATATATATATATATATATCCAGCGACTCAAACAATCTTTTTGCTCTAATTGGGAAAGGAGGTGGATGATTGTTTACAAATACATCTCTTAATCCAAATAATTTTTTGGCTGAAGAATCATTTGTTTGAATTCTCAGAGCACTCTCTATGGAGAGAGAGAGTGAGATATTTCACCACATTCAGCTTGTAAAGATGACCTTGGTGATGATCTAAAGGCTACTGAACATATTCTAAGGCCTTCATTATGAACTGGGTCTAACGTTTTGCAGCGTTGCGTTTGATGCTGAGTCATATGTTTCACTTCCATAATCAGTGATAGACAACACTGTTGCTTTATACTGTCAAATAAGGGTATGTCTATCAGCTCCCCGAGTAGTGTTTGATAGTTTTTTAATTAGATTAAATGCTCTTTTACATTTAGATTTCACGTATGTTATGTGGGCTTTCCTGTTCAAGTGAGTATCAAATACTAATCCAAAAAATTTTGCTGTTTGGCTAATTGGTATACTATAGTTTCTGATTTTTAAATCCATTTCTCCACCCTTTTTCCACTTTTTATTTTTATAAAACATAATTGCTTGAGTTTTATCTATGGAAAATTTAAAGCCTACAGATGAGGACCATTCATCTATTTTTATTATGCTTTTAGTAATGATTTTTTCTGCATGTTTTATTCAAGATGCTGAATAATATATGACAAAATCATCCATATACAAGCTACTTTTGATTCCAATAGGTAGACTTTTATTAACATCATTAATTGCTAAAGTAAACAGTGTGCCACTAAGGATGCTTCCTTCTGGAACACCATTTTCAAGTGGAAATGTACTTGACAATACATCATCAATTCTCACTTGAAAAGTGCGATTTGTCAGAAAGCTTTGGATAACCCTAGGTAAATGTCCACGGATGCTGTTTTTATGTATCTCCATGTAGTATCATACGCCTGTTTAATGTAAAAAAGATGGCTATGGTAATTCATTTTCGTTCAAATCATCTTCATATGTGGTCTTCCAAGTTAAATAGAGAATCCAATGTAGATCTATGAGGTATGTTCAATAAGTAATGAGAAAATGTCAGGAGAGATATTATTTATTTTCATAACCTTACAAAACTTTGTCTCCTTCAAAATAATTGCCTCTTGCAGTTACACACTTCTGCATGTGTCTCTCCCAATCCTGGAAGACCTCCTCAAAGTCCTTTTTCAGTAGTCCCTTCAGGTAACTTTCCAGTGCCTCTTTCAGCTCCTCTGTTGACTGGAATCTGGTTCCCTTGAGGCTGTCTTTCATGCGTGGGAACAAGAAGAAGTCGCAAGGGGCTAGGTCAGGGCTGTAGGGTGGGTGTTGTACCACTTTGATTCCCCTGTCGGCCATCCAGGTGGTCACCAGCGTTGACTTGTGGCATGGGGCATTGTCCTGGTGGAACCACCACTGACCACTCCTCCACTCCTCTTCGGTTAGAACTGTCTCTACTGTGCCAATACTAATACCAACAGCTTCAGATAGCATCCTCACAGATATTCGACAGTCTTGCATCACTAACCTTTGCACTTCCTCAATGTTTTCCTCCTTGCGTGCACTTTTCGGTGCTCCAGATCTGGGTTCATCCTCAACCTGTTCATTTCCGTCAGAAAATCTTGCTTGGCTCATCTGTTCATCCCCATAGGCCTCCTTTAACATTCCATAAGCTTCTTGTTTGGTTTTCTTAAGTTTAACACAAAATTTGATGGCGTAACGTTGCTCCATGTTTCGCTGCATTTTGACAAGTGTTCACAGATCGGCAAACCGGATCAGATTGGTTCCACCACGTTCTAGAATATATGTATGTTCACTTCACCATGAAGTAGTATTTTGATCAAATCATATTTGGTGTCTCGCCTGACATTTTCTCATTCCTTATTGAACCTACCTCGTATTACATTGTAACCCGAACTGAGTGGGACTCAAAATTTTATTTTCTCGAATGTGCCATGTTAGTCGAGTATTCACCATTTTCTTTAGTAATTTGCATAAACAATTTATTAAAGAAATTTGTATGTAACTGATGACATTACTGGGATCTTTTCCAGGTTTTGGGATAGGAATAATTACAGCTTTATGCCATTCATCAGGAAATAAATTTCGAAACCATAAGTGATTATAGAATTGTAATGAGTATACTTTGCCAAAGGTGCTAAGTGGGAGATCATTTCAAAACAAATATTGTCACCTCCAGGGGCAGATTTATTGCTGTTCAACAGAGCAAATTCTAACTCTTCCATATTAAATTTTCTATATATCTTCTACTGTTTCATAATTTATTGTTATTAGTTCTATACTAAATTTTCTTTATGCGGAAGTGTTCATCTAAAATTTTTATTACTACTAATTTTTGCAAAGTTTTCTCCTAGTACATTACTCACATCTTTTGGATCGAGTATTCTTTTCCCGTCTTTTGATATGGCATGTCTAGGTAGTTTAGCATGGTTACCATTTATTTTCATGAATTTTTCCCATATTTTTTGTACGGGAGTATTATTAGAGAGATCTGATACATATTTCCTCCATGAAATGATACTTCCTTGAATTGCTTCTTTTTAAATTTTGCAAATATTTTTTTATATAGAGACTTTAATGTGTCAATTTCTAATAACAATATAGTCAGTTTTTCTAACTGACTATATTTATTTTACTGAACTTTCTATTCAAATTATCTAATCGTCTTCCAATTTGGTGTTTTATTTTTATTAATTCGTTTGGTTTTCTGACCACCATGGGACTTTGTGTTTTGTTGCATGAGATTTTGATTTTGGTATTGCTTTATCAGTAGCATTTTTAATGAAATCAACAAGAAATCTATTTGTTTCAGTATGATCTTGTACATAATCAAATGGTGGGATATTCCTAGTGTGGAATTCATATAGTTTACAATCTGCTTTATAAATGTTGTATTGAGGGACATGCTTGGTGGGATTATTTTGTAATAATGAAATTAATTTTGGGAAATGATCACTTGTATGCAAGTCATCAACTGTATTCCAATCCAGTCTGTCTGCTATACTTGGAGCACGTAGAGTTAAGTCTACTGAGGAAAATGTTCCAAGTGTTTCAGAAAAATATGTGCTGATTTTGTTATCATTTATGCAGCACGTGTCGTTTGAATCTATGAATTCTTCTATTTTACTTCCTGCTCTATTTGAGTTTGTACAATGACAGTCCCATATCGGGTTGAGAGCATTAAAATCAGCTACTATTAACGTAGGTTCCTTGGCATTATTAAGTAATCCTTTAAGTTTGTCAGTGTTGTAATTTTTATTAGGTTGGTTTTATAAATTACAAATTACTTAATTATCGTTTTTTATTCGGATTGTAATACCTGATATTTGTAAGTCAGTAATATTTACAGGTACTTTGTCATAAACTACTTTGTTATGTACATATATGGCTGTACCTAAATTTCCCTCTTCCTCTGGTGATTTTGATGCTAAGGTGTATTTACCTATTGCTGATACAGTTTTGTTGACGTGTTGTAAATAAACATAATATCATTGGTTTATTCTTTTAGTAATGCTTGTATTTCTCCTAGGTGTAATCTGGTTTGTAGACCATTTACGTTCCATTGTATAATATAGCTATTGAAAATGTTTTGTTATAACGGTCAAGCTTTGCTTTTTTTTTTTGTTTTTGTTTTATCAACTTGGATTTTTTCTAATAATTTAGTCACGACATTCATTTGTTTTTCTATATAATATATTAAGTGCTCAATGTACATCCAACCTTTTTCATGGCACTCAAATCTGTGGTTTCTTTTTTTCTATATTTCATAAAATTTCTTATAGTGTTTGTTAAACCATCTTTTGTTATGTTTTTGTTATTATCGCACAATTCAGCAAAACAATCATTACGTCCACATGTGTTTTCCTGCACATTTCTTGATTCATTTGCTCTTGAACCAGTTATTGGTGATGGAGTAATTGCTTCTTCCTTGACATAATCATTTTTATCTATGGTATGGTTCTCTTCCACTTCTTCAGTGTTTTGGATATTGGAAGCAATAGGTTTTAGTATTATTTTAGAAAATAGAGGTATATTCTTAGCTTGTTTTTGTTCTTCTTCATATCTTTTGCCTTTGGTTTAACCGATGTGTCTCTAATAATGTTTTTTTTTTTTTTTTAGGGTGGTGATCTCTCCAAAGGTCTCTTTTTATCTTTAATTTCCGGTCCTTCACAGCTTTCCTCAGTTACTTCTGTAGTAGTATCTTCTTGTGCTCCTATTTGCATTAATATTTCAAATGAATTTGAATTTATTTAGCGGCGTTTTATTACTTCTATCTGTATGTGTTTTTGTTTCATCATTGGTTTTTGTTATCGAAGAATATGTTTGTTTCTTAGCAGTTTTTATATTTTATGGCAGATCCTCACCCTCAAATTTTATTTTTGCCTTTTTTAATATTTGTCTGTTGCTTTTTTTTTTTTACTTGGTGCAACATATACAGTACTTCACAGTCCTGGACCTTTGGGTACCTCTTTTTTAGAGACTCTAATAGTATTTTCTTTTCGATTGGTTCGTTGTTATTTTCAGGAAGTACAATGGTACCCTGAATGTTGTTTATAGTATCGTGGTTTTTCCACAGTCATGTTAATGTTATCTAAATTCTCCAAAGACAAATAGTCTTCGGACCGACTTTTTGTTGTGGCTTCTATAAGCCAAATCTTCTCCTTTATTTGTCTGAACGACATTTCTGCCGTTGAATACCTGTTTAATAAATAATTTTGTAATTTTAAAGCTGAAACATTTTGGTCAGCTTCCATGGTTAGAACCTTGACCAACTTCCACTCCCAAAGAGGGAGTCGAAGTGAGTCAAGGTTGGGTCATGTCCATATTTACTCTTTTTTTTGGGGTGTTTTATACGGTATTAAAGTTTTAATGCCACCCTGATTTTGGTTATTTGGATTATCCAGAGAACTGATTATCCATTTCCATGCCAAAAGATTTGCCCTGCACTGGAGCAGCGGTCGTCACTGTCCCGAGACAGTTCCATCAAAGGGCCCAGGAGTACTCGAATCTCTATAATTTCCTCTCATAAAGATTGGAGGAAAAAGGGAAAAAAATTAAACCTGAAAACCTTAAAAAGATATCATGGGCCTTTCATGGAGTTTATTCTTCCACCAATGGCACAAGTGATAACCGACTCCCAATGTCCACCCCCTACCTTACCCCACAGGGGATGGCATAACATGATTAGAGTGGCCCAAGTGTAAGCCAAGCCCACTTGCTAGGACTGACAGTATTACAAGAATTCAATCATCCCCACATTAATCATGTTATGGGCAAACTGGATAGAATGCCGAGAGTCCTGTCCCCAGAACTAGACCCCATGGAATCCGTGGTCCACCCCTAAAGAATAGTTCTGCCTTTGAGCTATCAATCTGATAACACTCAGGTCTGAACATTAACAGACAGTTGATGTTCCTACCACAGTTCCCACTATTTAGCTTCGGATATAAACCCACTCCCAGTTATGATATCTCTTCCTGTTTAACAGGTCCAATAAATCTTAGCAAAAGTGGAAAATTCCACAAAAATTAATCCAAACAAATATATAGTGATATATAAGACTCTTGGACTCAAACTCGGGAACAAATTCCTGGGGTTTAAGAGCCCCCTCACCAACGCCAAGGTGGTCCCACATCGAGGGGGAAAGTTGTGTATAAATACTTGGACAGCCCACTAGAAGATATACTGAAGGCGCCAATCATTTTGTTAAATAATACCTTTGATGGAAACTTGGCCATTGTTGAAAATATTATAAGCGAAGAAATTTTGAAATGTGCGGGTATTCGTAATTTTTGAAATATATCTCTAGTCAGTTAAATTCTTTCCAAAATCAAAGTCACAATTTAGAACAAAATCGCCTTGTTGGCTCTTTAGTGGAAGACTCCAGGTTTCTTTCGCCGAGGAGGTCTGAAGAATTTTAGAATTTACACAAGAGCCCAACCACCTGATTAACAGTTTTACTTTCTGTATGTTTGTTTGTTTGTTTGTGTGGTTTCCTCCTTTACTTGGTTTCCTGAATTGTATATTATACCCCATTTTAGTGATCAAATCCACAAAAGCTGGACGAAAGCCATACGCTCTGTACATATATATATTTAATAATATGTTTTGTAACGAGAATTTCATTGGAGATTTCACCAAACGCACACATCTATATATATATATATATATATATATATATATATATATATATATATATATATATATATATATATATATATATATATATATATATATATATATATATATATATATATATATATATATATATATATATATACAGTATATATGTATATTTCTTATATATATTTCTTATATGAAACTCCTTTTGAATTTATCTATTTTTTAGTTCCTATTTTAATTTATTGCAGCGTCAATAACCTAGATGTTGTGACGCCAGTGTTAGTAGCCATAATCAGCCTCTCTCTCTCTCTCTCTCTCTCTCTCTCTCTCTCTCTCTCTCTCTCTCTCTCTCTCTCTCTCTCTATTTTTTATGTAGAGCGGTGTGTTAAGTAGGTTTGGGCTGTAATGGGCTGGTGTTTTGTAAACTTTAAATGGGCTGTGTTTACGTTGGAAAATCGTGCAATGTGTCATAATGTTCCTTCTTCTCTTGTAATTTTCGCTGCACAATTTTTCTTTCTTTTTTACCTTCGCTTTCGGTTACTGTTGCGGTTACGACTCAACTTCTCTCTTATATCACACTACGTTGGCACCAGTTTACTTACCATCTGTTGTAGATAGAGAGTAAGTCTAAGGTAATATGAGCCGAGAGCGTTTGTGGGTTCAAATCCCTCTTAAGAACAATTTATCTTATTTCTGATAACAGTGTAATCTTCAAGGTTAAGCAGATGGGTATAGTAGTTTTTCTCTTCATCGTCCCTTGGAGTATATATAGTTTGACCATCTAAGAATTAGCTGCTTCACTGGAGTCACTGGGGCTCTAAACTAAAATAAACTCAGACCCTAAAACTTGGCCATAAAATTAGTCGATCAGAGAGAGATGTGAAAATTTGGTAGTCTCGTCTACACCGAGAGATGGGTCACTTCCCACACCTTTAACATGCCCCCTCACCCTCTCCCGACACTGCTTTTCTTACTATCTCTTCTTCCTTTTATAGAGGTTGGGCGGAGATGACTTTTACATATTCATCTCGTCACGGTTCACAGGGCCTGCCGACTAAGTCACTGTTCACCATCCTTAATATGTTACACCATTCACCATTTCATCATCACCATTTTCTGTTCACCATTCTCTTTCTCTCGCCATCGAATCCACAACATGCAGGTGCGAAGTGTTCAGATTATAGCGTTTTCAGGGCTAAGATCCATCTGAGAAATAATGTCGAACTTTTCCTTTAGAAAGTTTGCGATAGCATAATTTCACTGAACTTTTTTTGTCTTTTAACCTTTTCTTTTCCTGTTCATCATAGACGCAATTCATAAAAGACAATTTCTTCGGCGGTAACATTAGGACTGACAAAACAAGAAATATAGGATTTTAAATGTTTACACTTTATAATTTGGAATAAAAGCCTGTGGGTATTGAAGGCTTCCTTGCAGTTTTATTCTTTGTCATTCACTCAGTTGCAAATTTTATTCTGTGCATTCTCTCGTATTACTTTGATGGACATTTCTCGTTAATTTCCGTAAATATTTACCCTGGATGAAGGCTGTGTATATGTTTTCGAATTTCCCTCTTCAGTGGAAATTAATATCCATATCGTAATTAACCTCCTATGTTCTCTTCATATATGAAGTCTCTTTCTCTCTTAAATATTTCTCTGCCATGTCGTAGTGGTCAGAATTTGTTTCTGTAATGAAATCATTGTAATGAGAAGAAAATTACTGGCGATGTATTTCTACTGTCGTACTTTTCCGGGGTGGGGGAGCGGTTGGATCATGTTATCTTACACGTTTTTTAGTTGTTGGCAGAACTGTATTATTTCAGATGTTCGTTTTTAGTGACGTCACTTCTTTTGTGTTTGCATAGCAGGGTGGTGGAGTGTATTGTTGGTGACACTGTATATCTGCGGATATGACTTCCTCTCTGCGAGCCCTTGCCAACATCAAAATTCTGATAGTTCACCATTTTCTGATTTAGTTACCAACCTTGATTCAGTCTTCTCTCCTTTCAAATTTTGGGTATTCTTAGAGATGCTGCAGTAAGCTCCAAGTGTTTTAAATTGATGCAGGCTATTTCCAGGAATGTATGGCCGGCATCAGGCAGCCTCGCTTTTGAAATGCGATGGCCTTATCTTGCTGTTATGGTATTCTTTTTGACTCAGTCAAAAGAATCGTAATAATTCTAAGAAGTGTGTTGGTATCATAGTGCTCTTACGCGTTCTCTCTTATTTGTGTGTTTTTACTATTCCAGTGATAATGTTAATATTGATATATTAATTGTTATCATAATTAAAATTATTTTTAGAAATTTATTGCAAGACCTTGAAGGTATGATCACCGTCGATATCATTCTTTCTTGAAATTATAGCTGTGTTCTCCACCACACTCCTAAGACCTTAGCGACAGGAAAAAATAAATTTAAAAAAACTTTCCCATTATTGCATAAATAGTGCTAGATTTGTGCACATTTATGTAAGAACGGGGGGGTTATATTAGGTACTGAAATTTTCTGGAAATTATTACATACACAAAAATTCATCAAAATCATATACTGTCTCAAGCTTAAGAATACAACCCCTCTTTTCCTCATGTGTATAAGTAATTTCGCCTATACTTGCCAATGGAGAGGAAGAAATACAAATAAAGCCATATAAGTCACAGATAATTATTATTCCCTTATCCTCCATTAATAGTAAATGAACTTTCACCTTTGATTCTGGTTAATTGTGGAGTCTCATAACCTTCTAACCATGTCTAAGGCCGGGTATTCACGATCAGGTTTACCTGTCAGTTCACCCACGACCATTCGACGGATGAGCGTCCACATGCAAAGAGTAGAACTGTCAGTCGAACAGTCAACTCGAAGTCATCGCCCTCAGTTCTCGCCTAGCCTTCATCATGGCAACATTATATGGCAGCGATGGAAACTCTGCTGACTGATAAGGAGGTGGAGCTACAAAGACTAGCTGCTGTGGCAATTCACTTAAAAGTAGGAGAGAAGCAAAAAGGCATGGCAGAGTATGGTCTAAATATTGGCTATTAAAGAGAGATGTCTATTCTCATACAATATTAATGAATGCGGTTAAATTAGACCTGGGGGTTGGTCCAGTTATTTATGAAGTGGAGCATGAAGCCTAATTTCACCAGTAACACCTTTCATACAAAAGCCAGGACACTGGCCTAGGCCTGTACCATTTTGTCTATCACAAACAATGAAATGAATTAGACCCATACATGGTTTATTCATATGCTGGTCTTGGCAGGTGAGATCCTTCTCAGGCGAAATCTGGCGGCAAACTGTCATAAAATCGTTGCTTACCCGTCCACACGTGCGATCACCTGTCAGTTGGTTGGAATAACTTTAGCTAATTCCATCAGTTCATCCATTCTGGCAAATGGACTGACTCCGCCCACAAACTGTCGTCTACACGTAAGTTTTAACGTCGGTTTCGATGAACTGACAGGTGGACTGATCGTGAATACATGGCCTAACTCTTCACTGAGTGAGTGTGATGGGGAACATATCTTCTGTATTTAAAAAAATTTAAATAGAAGGTGATGATGCTTTCGACAGTCTTTCATTGTCATTTTAGAGTATAGTATAGTAATTACTATATACCAGCTTTGGTTTTGATCTCATCTTGGATGGGTGAATATCACTGAATGCCATGCAAAGTTAACCAATAAGCTCGAGTGACAATTTTTGGGCCCACTAATATGCTGTGCACCTCATCCCAAGCACCAGTGCTTATTGTGGAAAGGTGACACCTTCAGGATCGGCACCGTGCTCATTCCAATCGCAAGGTCTGATAAAAATGGGGTGACAAAGAAGTGCTTCTGTTACTTCCAAGCCATCAGAGTTTGTTGTATGTGATATTGGGTTACCATGATGCTAGGAAAACTTGAGAGTGGGTGGCACTTACAGAAATTTAAATAGAGAAAACAGTACAATTCGGTGAACTGATGGATGGAGACTTGACAAGGAAAGATGATATAGATAGGGGGGCTATATGGAGGGTGTTGAGATTGTGTGGTAGAGAAGACACATTATTGGGAGATTTCATACTTTTATGGTGGACACTTGTGTTAGAATATGGTGATAGAAAGTCACTGATACATTGTAAAAGTCAGTCTGATACAAGAGTGTTTTATGTCTGTATGTCTGGTTAATATCTTTATGAACAGGGTGATGCAGTAAGTCTGGATATGGAAATTACACTTAAGAGAAAAGATATGGAATGAAATAATTGGTTGTCAGTGGAGTTTGGAGTGGGTATTGCATGCAGAAGATACATCACTGAATTGAAGAAAAACTGCAGAAACCAGTAAGAGTTTCAAAGAGGAGATTATATGTGAACAGGGCTAAGGATATGTGGATAGATTTCAATCATGGAGATGGAGTAATGAATATTGATACTGAATGTGGAAGCATGTAAGCAGTAGACTCTTAAAAGTATTTGTGAGTAAAGAAATGGATGATGATAGTATGAGATAAGAGGCAAGTCTCAGAATAGATGAATGAAAGTGGCAAGAAATGTATAATAGGCAGAAGAACAGATCAAAGAACTTAAGATGGTTCATTCGTTGAAAATTAAAGAAGGATGAGAGGTTGGTGAAAAGTGTATGATTCAGAAGTGTTTTTGGGTGAGGAGTAGACGGAAGACCTTAGGAAGCGCTACATAGATAGTGTGAAAGTGATGTTGGAAAGGAAGGGCTTAATATTCAGAAAGCATCAGAGTGCATGCAAGATGAGCTTGAATGGCTGCTGGTGTAATTAATAATGGCCGTTGTACATTTGCCCTCCGGAGCCACACCTGGAGAGGGCAACCTCTTCAGGGAAGAATAGATTCGTTTTCGTTACAATGTTAAGTCCGTATACACCTTTATTTCCTTAATGTTCCAAACATACTCGAGTCATGAAAGGCATACAATATCAGAAAAATAGATGTAAACCATTTAATCTTCGACGCTTCTTTCACTCCATATTTGAAATACAGTGGAAATGTACATTGTTGCCTCTATAATAGAATTTTATTTTAGCTCAATAACAGACTTGCCCTCGAGCTCTGCTGCAGCATATGAGAGATTTCCGATATGTTTATATGAATAGAAAATGTTTATTCTTCATGAGTGAAGATAAAATGAAATTAGCATTTGGAAATTATATTTGATACTTTTCAGTATTAGATTCTTGGTAATTTCCGTGTGAATGATACAGCCTAGGTGCTGTATCAGAGTGGAAAAGAAGAAACTTTTTGCTTGTGTGAATTATTGTCATATATATATATATATATATATATATATATATATATATATATATATATATATATATATATATATATATATATATATATATATATATATATATAATATATATAATAATATACATATATATATATATATGTGTGTATATATATATATATATATATATATATATAATTCCAATATATATAATATATTAATATATATATATATAATCTTCGCTTTTTCGGATGTGCTTTAATATCAATTACATCCAGACGCAAGAAATAATATATTTTCATATATGTTATCGAACCCGCGTTTTAACCATAATAAGTTTGTCACGTTGTGGACCTGACCACGAGAAGATAAGAACTCAGGACTACTCTGGACATACATTTTAACCCACGTTTTCAGCATATATATTTATAAGTGGATATCATCTTCCCATATACAAATGGGCAACTCGTTGTTTTGTATTTGGCTGAAATATCCACCCAGAATCTACTGGTCACTTTTACCAGACACATATGTAATTCTAATAGCCACGATGCCCTATTATGACTTTTTTCGGATCACCGTGATTCAATTCAATCACGTCCAGACGCAAACGAAATTGAAGACTCAATTGTCGGTCGCGGGAAATAACCTATTTTCATATATGTTAGGTCACGTTGCCGACCTTTTTAGTTGATAATAAACGACTGTTTCTCTCATCTCATAGGCCACTCGTTTTCAGATGTGGATGAGCTGGAATACACCCATCGTTGAAGTCTGTGGAAGACTAATAAATCGTTTTTGTTTTTAGCTGAAATATATATGTAGAATCTACTGGTCACTTTGGATGACTACATATGTAATTCTAATAGCCACAGTGTTATCTTAACTTCTCGAACCATCGTCCATTTTCGGATGTGCTTGTGTTGGTGAGGAAGTACATCCTTCCTTCAGTGTTGGAAAATCTGGAGATACACTGGTGGTCCTCTCTGCATTTTTAGCGTTTCATGGGTAATTTTGCCTTTTTATGGTATACCATCTTCTTTATTAATTTATATATATGGGTGTATTGTTCATCTGGAGGATTTTTGTTGGCAGGCAGATATTCTTTTATGCCTGATTTACTTGTGGCTTTTTATTGTGATATTGAACTTAAGCCTGGTCCACAGGAAGTGTACTCAGTGAAATCATATTTTATGTGTCAAGGTTTCCATAATTATATAAGGATAAAAAGGATTTGGTTGCTGCTTCTAATTTTGATGTCCTCTTTTACTCTGCAATGCTTGTGTCTGATTTGCGACTTATTTCAGAACTGTTGTTTCTTGTTTAAGTGCCCAATTTATCAAAGTAATGCCATTCTAGGGTCCTGTAATTCACAATATATTAGAGACTGTTTGAGAGGCGACATCTCATAGCCACTGTATGAGTTCTGGATGACATGAAACACACATGGTTGAAGTCTGCTGGAAGACCATCTGTTTATGTTTTTGCTAGCTATAGAAACTGAGGACGGATGACTATCAATGTCGATGGTCAAAAATGGCAGTTGTTTGAAGTTGAGGCAAGTTGTTTAATTTTAGTTTTCTGTGTAAGAAAACTATTGCTGGCACTTCGGAGTCTGCCTGTCTGCAATTTCTGTCCACATCCTCTTTCCACAGATTGAATAAAGCTCCCGGATGCTAGAGGGCTGACAAATTGACTATGTTGATCGTCCCCCTCCAATCATCAAACATTGTGGTCGAAATTGCAGCCCTCTAGCCTCCAGTAATTATTTTTTTAGTTAAGATGATGTTAGCCATAATCACGGGAACGAATAGGTGAGGCCTAATACCGGCCTGTGGCTACTGAAGTGGGTGACTCATTGGAGTATATTCTCTCAACAACCGAAAGATAGATCTATTTCATGTTGCATGTTTACAATTCTGTAGCAGCTGGACAGCCTAGGATGAGTCAATTGTTGGTTCTGGAAACTTCAGCGCATTTTTATCTGGAGAGTTGACACATTACAATGGGAAAGATAATTGCACTGAATGACTGAGCTCAGTTACTGCAGTGAATAATCAGGGTGTTGCTGCTCTAGATTTGTGCACTATTTCTGGTTGTGAGCAGTTAATAACGAACCCACACACCAATCTGACAACTGTCTTGACCTTTTATTCACAGATGTTACAGAAGTTGTATCTTGTGAAGTAAGTTCACCAGTGGGTTCATCTGATCATTGTTTGATCAAGGTGATGTGGAGATGGATGAGGTTGCTCCTGATGTTAGCTTTTCCAGAAAGGTATTCTTTAAATCCAAGGCCAGTTGGGATGTATTCATCGTGATCTTACTGAGCTCAGGTGGAGCAAAATGTATAGAGGTCCGAATATTATTAAGTGTTTAAGTGATCACTCTAAGAATGTTATCGAGAATTCCTATTAAAATCCTCAAGTTTTGTCACAAAATTAAGCCATGAAAAACAAAAAGCTTATCATTTTTGGAGGAAAAGTTGGTCAGACTTTTGTGGCATAATTTCATTGACCCAAGAAGTCAAGCTCAGGTAATCTGTTACAGTGCTGAGAGAGCTTATAATAAGGGTGTGATGATCTTGCTCTGCAGTGGTGATGACCATATTTCTCAAAACGTGGGTATCTTGCAGATGTGTTTTCGAATGTTTAAGGATGAAGTTATTGTATCTAAGCATTTTAACTTTTCCCTCTTCCTTGTTTGGAGTACTGTTCTCCAGTGTGTCTTCCAGTGCTAAATCTATCTCAAACTCTTGGATATAGATATGTCATCAGTCATGTTTATTTTGCCAACTCTTAATGTGGATTTGTGGCACAGATCTAAAGGGAGTTCATTACGGTTATTGCACAAAACTTACTGCAGCGACAAACATCCACTGTTTTTGCTTGCAACACTAGGCAGGCTGCAGCTGTGAATAGTGTGCCGTTTTTATCAGAGGTTGAATAGTATTCAGTTTGCTATGAGTTTTATCTTGGCTAAAACTAAAATGTAGTATTGTTTTCCTAATTCAGTTGTGGAATCTTCTGGTCTCCAAATATTTACACAAGGAGCAAATTCATTCCCGCTCTCTCCTGATATCTCCTGAATTTCTATTCCCTCATATTTATTATGGATCACCTTTTCCCTATAATTTATCTCCCTTTGCAGGCTGATTTCCCTTTTGGGGCCCTCGTGGGTTATAGTCTGTTGACTTTATCCATAAGGGTTTGCAGCTGAAGGCTTAAAGGAAGAAAGAAAGGGCGCTAACACTGATACCCACTCACAGTTGGTTCGATGGGTGGGCTGCAGGCCAGGATCAAATCAAGTATTTTGCTAATACGGTCCAGTTCTTCATCACTGAGGACTCTGCCTATCCATCTTAAAAAGGATAGGTTTTGGTGTCACCCTTCCATTTCTACATTACACATATCAGGATGGGGTTACTAGTTCTGTAGCCTGCCCATTTATCAGGATTGGCTTGCTAGTTCTATAACTTGCCAGTGGGTGTTTATTAAGTATGTGTAACGTACCAACAGCGTCAAATATTTCTCAGCGATCATCCAACCATCAACTGCCCAGACCCATATTTGTTTAACTTCATTGACTAGAGGACCAGAGTCATAGCAGACACAAAACACGTACATATACGTTACATATACAGCAGTATATATATATATATATATATATATATATATATATATATATATATATATATATATATATATATATATATATATATATATATATATATATATATATATATATGTGTGTGTGTGTGTGTGTGTTGTGTGTTTGTGTGTCAGGCTTGTAAAGTTCCTATATATATAATATTATATATATATATATATATATATATATATATATATATATATATATATATATATATATATATATATATATATATATATATATATATATATATATATATCGTATCGCTTGTTAAGTTCCTCGATTTCCTTACATTTAGGAAAGCTTTCAATTGAAAACCTTGAATCTGAAGATGAAGCGAATAAAGGTCCTTCTTTATTGGAATTCAAACTCGCACGCGGGAGCATAGTAACTTACTACTATTTCATCTTGTGTATTTTCGAATTCGCTGTACCCTCATTAGCGAAAACAAATCCTGTTTTCCCAAAAGAGTTTCTTTTGTAAACTAAATGAATTTGTCCCATCTGCAAAATTCACTGTGGGAATGGAAATGACGGTACCTTACCCTTTTTGGATAAACTAATGCGCAAAAGTCATAGTCGGTTTGCAGAAAACTGACCAATATTCTGCCTATTTACATTTTTATTCTGTTCAGAGCCATAAAGAAATCAATTTTCACATCCGTATTTTCAAGAGAATTACTTAAATATAGCCCTGAGATTATTATAAGATGAAATAAACATAATTAGGATTACATGCAAAGAATTGAAATATCCTGATTCTGTATTAGAAAAGATATTCTCTGTCTCCTTAAGAACTATGGAGTTACTGTAGCATTTAAAACAATAATAAAATCAAACAAGCACTTAGAAAGAAATCTCCTAACACTGTGGTAAATGATGTGCTTATCAAATCCCCTGTAAATAACGTGACAATTCCCCCTCGATGTGGGACCACCTTGACGTGGTGAGGGGGCTCTTGAACCCCAGGAATTGGTTCCCGGTTTGAGTCCAAGCGTCTCATATATTGTTTTATTTATTTATTTGGACTAATTTGCGGAATTTTCAACTTTTTATAAAATTTATTGGACCTGATAAATAGGGAAAGATATCACAGCTTGGATTGGGTTTATATCCAAAGCTAAATAGTGGGAACTGTGGTAGGACCGCTGGAACCTCCATTAGGATTTTGTTTTGACTTTTCCAAAGAAAGGTTGTCAGAGGAGGCTCCAGCGGTTGTCAACTGTGCCGAGTCGCTACCATCAAAGGGTCCAGGGTTACTCGAATCCTTATAATGACTTGTCATAATGATTGAAGGAAAAAAATGAAAACCTGACAACCTTAAAAAGATATCATCAGCCTTTCATGGAGTTTATTCTTCCACCAATGGCACAAGTGGGAGCCAACTCCCAAATGTCCGCCCCTTACCCTACCCCACAGGGAATGGCACAACATGATTAGAGTGGCCCAAGTGTAAGCCAAACCCGCTTGCTAGGACTGAGAGTATTACAAGAATACAATCGTCCCCACCCTAATTGGGCAAACTGGATAGAATGCCGAGAGTCCTATCCCCAGAACCAGACCCGCTGGAATCCGTGGTCCAGCTCTAATGAATAGTTCTGCCTTTGAGATATCAATCTCATATCGCTCAGGTCTGAACATTAATGGGTAGTTGATGGTCCTACCACAGTTCCCACTATTTAGCTTCGGATATAAACCCAATGTAATTACACTGTAACCTTATGCTCCAGTAAAAAAACAAACCCAAAAGAAGTAAATATCGTCTTGACCCAACCTTGACTCACTTCGACTCCCTCTTTGGGAATGGAAGTTGGTCAAGGTTTCTAACCTTAGAAACAGAACGGAAGATTTCAGCCCTAAAGTTAGAAAACTACCTATTAAACAGACATTATACGGCAGAAATGTCATTTAGACAGATAAGAGAAAAGACGTGGCTTCAAAAGCCACAACAAAGAGTGTCTGAGGACTGTATGTCTATAACAACAATAGATAATTTAAATGTAAAAATTAAAAAACATGACACTATGAATAGCATTCAGGGTACCATTGCGCTTCCTGAGAACAGTGACGAACCAATCGAAAAGAATATTCTCTTGGACTCTCTTAAAAAAAGATATCCCAGAGTCCAAGATTGTGAGCTATAATATTATAATATACCGAGTAAACAAAAAAATAAGAAAATGTTAAAATAACAAAAATAAAATTTGAGGGTCCAGATCTACCCCAAAAAATAAAAGTTTTAGGTCAAAACAGAGAAATAAGGCCCTATGTCCCAAACCCACTACAGTGTCAAAACTGTAATAAATATGGACATGCAAAAAAATATTGTCGAAACGATCCTGTATGTGCATATTGTGGATCTGAAGAACATGCCACACAATGGAATTGCAGCGAACCAAAATATATAAACTATGGACAGGATCATAATGCAAGATCCAAAGAATACATGTATTACATATACAATACGGAATTAAAAATGCTACAAGAAAGTACGGGGATGTCTATTAGAGAGACTATAGTGCAGCAGATTGCTGTAAAAATCGTTCAGATAGTGAAACAAGCATGAAATTTGGCACAAACATTCCTAAGACTACGCTCTCTTAGAAAAGGGCGCTGGCCACCTGAAAATCCAAGATGGGCTATTTTCAAAATGGCCGCCATCTATGTTGAGATTCACTGGTTTGGGAGCATCTATTGGATGGAATATGCCAGTTTTTTTTTTTAAACTTCGACTTTTAGGTTATAAAAATGTTCCATACCACATTTTATTGAAAACCCTACTAAATGAATTGTAACCAAGATGGCGTACAAAATGGTTGCCATAAAAGTTTTTTTCTATCCACAGCGCTAGCAGACATAGAGACCAACTGTTTTTATTTAATGGTATATTCATGTGATCAGACAGTTTAACTAATATGCTATTTTCAACTGAAATAGTAATGGTATGGTCACATACAACATTGTGTCTAAGACTGTAACCATAAAAAGAAAAAGAAGAGAAATACGGACTAAACGCAACCAATCTATGTATAGGTCTCTCAACCTACACCTTTGAAAAATTCGAGGATAAGAAGGTAGGCATAGCATGACACGTTGGATGCTCAAGCTAGATTATCTACTGAAGAGAGGGCAATATTTATCTAGACTTCACATTTGCAAGTGCACAGAGCTGTGCAGGAAGACCCAGCTTGTAGCACTTGCACCTTTCCCCGACAGCCTGCTTTGCATCCACATTTGGTAAGCTGTTGGCAACTCTTGGCTAAGGGCGAGTTGGTTGTCCAGAGGACTTGCCATGCTTCACCAGACTTTTGCCATCCCCACTCAGCAGGGTTCTCTGGCTGTGGCTGACACTGGGTGGCCTGCCCCCACACACAACCAGCCTGGCACGCAGCACGCTTGGTGTGTTGGAGGAGAGCTCCCCTGGTTGGTGGAATGGCCTCATATGCCCTTTGTTTTCTGGCAAACATATCAAGTCTAGCCTCATCCACAGTGCCAGCAGTGCTGGATCTTTCATACATAAGTATGACAAACCTCTCCAGGACCTTCAGGTCACTCTCTTCCACTCTGAGAGGGTAGTGACTCAGTTTGGAGAACACAGTGGAGGCCTCTGGAAAGATGTTCCATGTCTGCCAGGCGGTCTTCTTGCCCTTGCTCCGGAAGGCTGACACTGTATCACAGCCTGTGAACGCATGGAAGAAGAGCATGCCATTCACCTTCTCCTGGCCCAGAGTTGCACAGGTCATGCACAGCAATCCAGCGCAGGTTCTGGCCTTGGCCAAATGCCACCCATAGCTTCTCTAGCCCTAGATTGTGGAGAGTGGAGAAAGCACTGACTGCAACGACAAGAACATCTGTGTCATTTGCTTTAACCGTGATGGTCTTGGCTCCATGTTCTGTGGCATATTTGGCATGGAGAAAGATGCGGGTGTCAGCTTCCTCATGAGAGCACTTTTCCAGTCCCTGAAGACTAGCCTCATGAGTGCTGAGGACAGCAGACCCTTTCGTGGCAATGACAACATTTGTGGCAGACATCTGGGCAACTTTGTCTGCCAGGAACTGGAACAACTCTGTCTTGTTGGCATCGTGTCTTGGGAAATTGCGCCAGTTGGATGGAATTGTGTTCTTGTCTGTCACCTTGCGCCTTCCTCCTTGACCACGTTGGAGCCTGGTCTCAGCTTTGAGGCTGGATGTATTGTATACATCAAATACAAGATGTGATGATGTGTACTTGCTGCTATAGGATTGTATCACAGGCAAGAAGTCGCAAAGTGCATAGCCCTCAAAGGTCTTTCCCTTTCTTTGGTGGCAAGGCATGGACCAAAGCTGATCCATCTACAATGAGGACATCAGTCTTTGGTTCTTTGTCTTCTAGTGTAACATGACTCTCAGGACCGAGGTCAGCTGAGACTTCTGACATGTGTACAGCCTACCACCCTCACTAAGGAAGCTGGGAATGTTTGATTCTCGTGCTGGAAGAATTCCTGCAGATCACATTCACGGCTCTGACAGGATATAAATAGCTTTGAGAAAAGCTGGCAATCCTCCTTCAGAAGTTTCTGCTTTGACTGTTCTACAGGAGCAGCTTCTTGCCTGAAGAAGTCAGTTCTGTTCTTCTTTATCGGCTCATAGAAGGAGACTGCATTGTTTGCCAAAGAGTCTGAAAACTTCTGAAATTTAGTGCGGCCTCTGTCAAGGTGTGTCTGTAGAAGTTCTGCTGAGCTGGGGTGGGCAATGTCTTTGTTGTCAATGGAATACAGATCCTGGCTCTCTTCCTGAAAAGGACTTCCCAAGTGTTGCAAAGCCAATGACAGCTTGCTGACTCTCTCCAAGAATGTCTTCTGCGCATGAGGTGTTTGTTCATGGTGTGTTGTCTGCTCATTAGACTCCTTACTTTGAACCTCTGTTTCGTATGCAGACACCAAGCGGATGATCTCTGGGCCAGCCACCATCCATCTTCTGAGTGCTGACGGATCTTCAGTCAGCCCAATGGCTCCGCCATCAGCCTTTATAAAGGCATTGGTCTGCTCATGAGCTTGGTCAAGAGCCATTGCTGAGAACTGGCGACTGGTCTTGTGCACAACAAAGTTGCCAGCCTTGAACTCCTTGTGCAACTCTGGGTGTGAACTCTCTAGGGTAAGCATGTCCCTGAGGTGAATAGGCAGCCAACGAGCATAGTTTGTATTATTGTTGGAAAAGAAGTAGGGTATCAGCACACATTCCTGTATGGGATTCAACTAGGTTCGGTCTCCCTACACCTAGCCCGATCATTCATCCAGTGCCATTTAAGTCCCGTGTGATCTGTACACCATCCGGGTAAGTACATGAACCATCATGTACAGCCCCCATACCCTTGGCTCGGCTCTCCCGCGCTGGCACATCCTGTCTATTCAGGTGCGGCTATCTAACTATAGCTGGTCTGGGGCTGTTAGAAAGCATTTGGGACACTAAACTAAACTATACTACAACTACTAGTCTAAGACTACAGGATTAGTAAAGCTGGATTAGCTGGCACTGAACCCCATGCTGAGTTACACAGCAGTGATGTCACCAGTGTGCCCTGGTTGTGTGCAGACATACACTCTTTACATTTATTAATTTTCCTTCAAAATTGATGAGTTATTCGAAAGAGATGGCCTCATTAGGATCTTAAACCACAGAAACCAAGATCCATGCTTAAAACGATAATTGTTGAACGGGCATTATTTCTCATTATAATTATTGTTTCTACCTTTTCTTGGCAGCCATATAGCCCCCATATTTAAAGGTAAACTGTACTGGGAAGCTACAGAAACATAATATTCACAAGAAATAGTATGGAAGAGCTTTACCATATTGCTAGAAGCAAATACATGCCATTCTAGTGAAAAATTAGCCAAAATCTGTCGATACTGGCCGCCATCTTGAATTTGGCCGCCATATTAAATTTTTTTTTGTGGCCAGCGCCCTTTTCTGATAGAGGAACTCTAAAGAGCACTTGTGCAAAATTTCATGCTTGTTTCACTATCTGAACGATTCTTATGAAATATGCAATTATCTGCTGCACTACTAAATTAGAATTGAAAGTGAGAGGAATTCAAGATCCTGCTACGAAATTTACATATACCTCGATAACAAGAACTAATAATGAATCAAAAACACATACAGATAGAAGTAACAAATCGCAGGAAAATAAATCTCAAGAAGAAAATAATGCTTTACAGAAAAAAAAACTAAAATGGTAAAGAATCAGGAAACAGGCACAAAGTATATGGATAACATTTTATCCAACTCTTCTGAAATGTTAATGCAAATAGCACAAAATGATGATACTACTATACAGAAGAAACAGAGGAAAGTCGTGATGGAGTGGAAATTAAAGATAAAAAAGGCCTTTGGAGAGAACACCACACAAAACGAAAAACCAACTATAACTCGAGCAACATCGGTTAAACCAAAGACAAAGGATATGAAGAAAGAGCAAAAACAAACTAAGGATATACCTTTATCTCCTAAAATAATAATAAAACCAATGGATACAGATATCCAAAACACTGAAGTTAAAGATAACAAAGATTATGTCAAGAGAGAAGAGATTACTCCATCACCAATAATTGGTACAAGAGCAAATGAAACAAGGAATGTACAGTACTTGAAAACACATGTGGATGTAATGATTGTTTTGTTAAATTGTGCAATAATAACAAAAACCTAACAAAAGATGGTTTAACAAACATTATAAGAAATTTTATGAAATATAGAAAAAAAGAAACAGATTTGAGTACCCATGAAAAAGGTTGGATGTGCATTGAGCACTTAGTATATTATAAAGAAAAACAAATGAATGTCGTGAGTAAATTATTAGAAAAAATCCAAGTTGATAATACAAAAAAGAAAAAGCAAAACTCGACCGCTATAATAAAATATTTTCAATAGTTATATTATACAGTGGAATGCAAATGGTCTACAGACCAGATTACACCTAGGAGAAGTACAACGGTTATTAAATGAATATGAACCAATGATATTATGTTTACAACATGTCAACAAAACAACATCAACAGTAGGTAAATATACCTTAGCATCAACATCACGAGAAGAAGGAAATTTAGGTACAGCCATATATGCACATAACAAAGTAGTTTATGGCAAAGTACCTGTAAACATCACTGACTTGCAAATATCAGGTATTAAAATTCGAATAAAAGATTATAATTATGTAATTTGTAATTTATACAACCAACCTAATAAAAATTACAACACTGACAATCTTAAAAAATTACTTGCCAAGGAACCAACGTTAATTGTAGTTGATTTTAATGCTCACAACCCGATGTGGGACAGTAATTGTAGACTCAGATAGAGCAGGGAGTAAAATAGAAGAATTCATAGATTCATATGACATGTGCTGTAACGAAATCAGCACATATTTTTTTAAAATACATGGAACATTTTTCTCAATCGACTTAACTCTATGTACAACAAACATACTTAACTAACAGATTGGATTGGAATACTGTTGACGACTTGCACACAAGTGATCATTTCCCAATATTAATTTCATTATTACAAAAAAATCCCACCAAGCATGCCCCTCAATATAACATTCATAAAGCAGATCATTATCGGGGAGCTGATGGTCCTACCACAGTTCCCACTATTTAGCTTCGGATATAAACCTAATCCCAGTTATGATATCTTTTTCTGCTTATCAGGCCCAATAAATTTGAGCAAAAGCGGAAAATTCCACAAATATTAATTCAAAGAAATATATAATGGTCAATGGGACTCTTGGACTCAAACCCGGGAACAGATTCCTAAGGTTCAAGAGCTCCCTCACCGCGTCAAGGTGGTCCCAAATCTAGGGGGCATTTGTTTTGAAATGATCTGC
Source organism: Macrobrachium rosenbergii (assembly GCF_040412425.1). Lineage (NCBI taxonomy): Eukaryota > Metazoa > Arthropoda > Malacostraca > Decapoda > Palaemonidae > Macrobrachium > Macrobrachium rosenbergii. The sequence goes on along the minus strand of NC_089788.1, from coordinate 30,097,841 downwards.
CATCATCCAACTCCTTTCCCAATTAGAGCTAGAAGATTGTTTGAGTCGCAAAATATACATTACCTTTAATATTAAAATTACCTCCTCCTTGGACAGTGAATAAAACGAGAATTTGTACATTACTTAAAATATTTCTCAAAAAGCTATTCATATACCCCAGAACATCATAGACAAGATACAGTAGAACATATAATCCGAAAAGGTCCACATTACGCAATGTACACCAACGGATCTAAGTCACAATACGGAGTGGGATATGCTGCAGCATCCCAAGACAAAACATATCAGTTCTCTCTACCAGATAACGCCTCAGTATTTACAGCTGAGTTATGTGCTTTAGCATCAGCCATAAAAATAACAAAAGAAGCCTCATTTAATAATTATAGTGGCTCCAGAAGCGCTATAGAAGTCATTCAAAGCTATAATCAAAGAAATAATATTGTACAACAAATTAAGTTTTCACTTCATAAATTGTATAATAATGTAAAAAATATTGAAATATGTTGGATCCCTACCCATGTAGGGATTAAAGGAAATTAAGAGGCTGATAAAGCAGCTAAAGAAGCAGTCCACATAACAATAGCAAATGTAGACATCCCTATTAGTGACTATATAAGATATATAAAAACAATCATTGTAAGTAAATGGCAAAATATATGGAATGAAGAACCTGAAAATAATAAATTAAAACAGATAAAATCCAGTGTTGGAAAATGGAGTTCATCATATCAGAGAGAGAGAGAGAGAGAGAGAGAGAGAGAGAGAGAGAGAGAGAGAGAGAGACGCACACAAGTAATTCTGATGCGTCTTCGAATAGGCCATACTTGTTTGACACATGGATACTTAATGAAAAGTCCATGTGGCCCTCCCCCCAAATGCACAGATTGCAAAGTGTTGATAACAGTCAAACATGTATTGTGTGAATGTCCAAAATATAACCTGCAGCGATTATCAAATTTTGGAAATAGATCAATGAAGGAAATTTTATCAGAATCTCCTATATTTTCAGTAATACCAATTCTAACGTTCATGAGGAGCTGTGATTTAATTGATAAAATATAAAAAGTAAATAATGGAAATACGAAAGTCCTTTGGTGTCTAGTGAATTTTAAAACAATTAAATTTTGAAATTGTGCTTAATTTATTTTAAATTTTAATATACCTTTTTAGTGAATATATATGGAAACGTGAGTATAAATGTATTTATTGTGTGAATGTGTTCCAGTATGAGAGCGTGTGCCTCTGTGCAGTTTTTAATTTCATTTTCATTCATTAATCACCATACCAAATGACGTATTTGGACACAGTGCTATAAGGCTTCTAGCCTAGACCTGTCATTTTAGCCAAATCCTTCGGGCAAGCCCTATTAGAGCTGACAGTCAGCTCAGTGGTCTGGTTAAACTACAATAATAATAATAATAATAATAATAATAATAATAATAATAATAATAATAATAATAATAATAACGTGACAATTTTTACATTGTTCAAACTGGAAAATCGTTCTAAAAGCGAATAGAACAACATAAAAGATGTATAAGATATGCACGGGAAAACTGGACAGTTTTTGGTCATGTAAGTCAAAACAGTCGTGACATAAGTTGGACAGACACTAAAAAAATATTCTGTTGAAATAATATGCTGTAAAATTATGACTGAATCAAGCTATATAAAAGAAGCATGTGTAAGAATGTGAATATCAGCCAAGGAATGTGTAAACTTGATCCATATATTCCAAAAGAGGGAGCAGCTTGCCTGAATGGTGCAGTAAATGGCTCATGTTCTCCAGTTACGGGATAGTTCTTGGCACATCCCACTTTTGAAAGTTGTAATCAGCCATGTGGGTGCCTTAGGTGAACTATGCAGCGCACAACTCACGTCTGATAGGTCCCTGGATAGTTCCTGGTCTACCGCCCACTAGTCCACTCTGCTGTAAATGGCACCAGTGTCTGCTTGTGTCAAGGCGAGGGGGTGAGGCTATTAAAATCACCCATAGAGACTTGCTGAACCCTTCTGGCACCACACCCACAAGAGGGATAAGGCATATGGTATGTATATATATATATATATATATATATATATATATATATATATATATATATATATATATATATATATATATATATATTATACACACACACACACACACACACACACACACATATATATATATATATATATATATATATATATATAAATATATATATATAATTTGTGCTTAAAACTACAATGGCGTGATGTATATTATATGCAGATGTACCACAGGGAAAATAAAACTGGTTATATATATCGTGAACGGTTTCGCCTTTATAGCCTATATAAGACAGCTGAGGGTCTGATACATAGTGATAAAAAATTCCTATACGTAAAAGACGAAACCGGTTAGGACGTATACTCGGTGTTTCATTTTCGTGTTTCATTTTCCCTATAGCAGCTCTAGTGTTTGCTAATGTCCTTAATATTTCCTTGATGTTTTACAAAAATGCATTTGCAGCTGATCTAAGTATTCACTTAAAATTCATATCACACTCTAGTCCCCTTATCTCTTCGTGTCCTTTGAGTTGCTCCCCATGGCTGCAATTTCCAAGCGTTTATTGTCACCCTCTTCTTTGAGAATAGTGTCAGAACTAAATAATGACGTACAACGTGGACGAAAATTGGTGTTGTGTTACTTGAGCATCAGTACGTCGTCTGTTTTTTCCCCGTCGACCTCAACCGCCTTATTGTAGAAGTATGTCAGCGATCTGCTAAAAAACAGTGAACAGTCGTTTAAAAAGTTATATCTTAGACAATAACAAGTCTAAGATTACTTTTTATTTCACATCTTATGCTGTCAAAACATAAGAAGAAATAACGATAATACCATATTTTCAAAAAAAAGTTACCTTTTACTAATTTCGCAGGTCCGATAGATATCATTATCCCAGGTACCACCGTCTGGAATATGTAGATAACCGGTAATGAAACTGTTGCCAGAGTTGTGTGGCTAATTGTACAAAGGAAATGAGGGCGAGGGAACCCAGCTGAAAGTTATTAGGAGATTAGTTTAACGGCAAAATTGTTAGTGAAGAGCGGGAGAGAAAGAGAGGAGTGCAAGTTCAGAAGGTTCACGATTGTATCGGAACGGCAAACGATATTCAAAGGAAAATTTCGAGAACTATTCTCAGTAGCATGGATGAATTAAGAGTGGATGTACTAAGAGGATGCACGTTTTATTATATGTATATAATGCCTGTTAGGATCACCTAAACCTTCTATATATATATATATATATATATATATATATATATATATATATATATATATATATATATATATATATATATATATATATATACACATACATACATATACTGTATGTTATATATATATATTTTATATATATATATATATATATATATATATATATATATATATATATATATATAAAAATATATATTATATATATATATATATATACACACATACATACATACATACATACATACATACATACATACATACATACATACATACATACATACATACATACATACATACATACATGAATAATAGTGCAGCAGTTAAAAGATAAAACTATTTGGTTGTGGCATTATTCTCTCTCTCTGACTCTCTCTCTCTGGAGACTCCGAATAAGGGAAAGAGAGAGACTCCTAATAAGGGAAACGGCTTACTGTTGGAAAAAAAAGTTGTTTTTTTCCTTCAAAACGACAGCCTTTGAAGCAGCACTGGTTCTCCAAAAGATGTTATTATCTCTTTTAAAATTATTGCTGCAAACGAGCATACAGACGAACAAAAAGATTCCAAGCCAACTGTAAATTCTGAAGATTTTGCCTTTGATGTATAGGGATTAATCTTTGATCTGTGGACGACCTCAGAAGAAAATTTCAATAGAAATCTGTAATTATTTGTGCCATTTTGTTTACAGTTAGGTAGATAAAAACAAGTAAAAAATGCGCCGAAGTTTCTTCGGCGCAATCGAATTTTCTTTACAGCGTATAATCAAGGCCACCGAAAATAGATCTATCTTTCGGTGGTCTCGGTAAATGCTTTATGAGCCACGGCCCATGAAACTTTCAGCCACTCCCCGGTGGCGGCCTGTCCTGTAGCGTTGCTAGACCCACGATCTTGACTAACTTGAACCTTAAATAAAATAAAAATTACTGAGGCCAGAGGGCTGCAGTTTGGTATGTTTGATGATTGGAGGGTGGATGATCAACATACCAATCTGCAGCCCTCTATCCTCAGTAGTTTTTAAGATCTGAGGGCGGACAGAAAAAGTGCGGACGGACGACAAAGCCATCTTAATAGTTTTCTTTTACAGAAAACTAAGAACGAACTCTGCAAATATACGTTATTATAAAAAACTTATTTTTCAAGGTATTCAGTAAGTCGAAGTACCAGATTCCTCCTTGTGCATGGTGAAGTCTTATATTTATTATCATTATATTATTATCTGCTGATCTTGACCATAATAGAAGGATATGGACCCCTAACTGACCTTATCACTTGGCCCAAAATGTAGAACTTTCACCCACGTTTCGAAATCACAGTCTTGTAAAAATGCCTAGTGAAGGATTTCGTGGATGAGAATGTTAACAGCAGAAATACCTGCATTCAGAAAGCTTAACTGGTGAGTGGAATGACCGGGAGAAAATTGTACTATTGAAAGTTTAAATTTTTAACGAAATTTAATGGGCAAAGGAGTGTAAAAGGAAGCGCAGTCTGCGAATAGATTGTAATGGGAAAGCGAGTGTAAATGGGAAAGCTTGAAGCTTATAAAGAAATCTTGAAGGAGGATATTAGTGCATTAAGAAAACTTAAGTGTTAACTGGGATTTGAAGGAGGAAATTAGTGCATTCAGAAATTTTAAAGGTCAAACGGTGTTTGAAGGGGGATTTTAGTGAATTGAGAGAGCTTGACAGTTAAATGAAACTTGAAAAGGGACATTTAGTGCTTAAGACAGCTGAAAGGTTAAATGAAATTTTGAAGACGAAATCAGTGCATTAGGAAGCGTAAAGGTTAAACGGAAATAGAAGGTGAGATTAGTGTATAAAGGTAACAGGAAATTTTGAAGGCCGAAATTAGTGTCTTAAGCCTCAGGCTTAAAAGTCAAAAGGAATTAAAAGGGAAAATTAGTGCATAGAAAGGTTAAACGTAAGTTTTGTGGGGATATGCTAATGAAAATACCTAAGGTTACCGAGAAAGGTCAATGCTTAAATCTGAGTCGTGGAGGGAAGTGCGTGCAGTGAAAAAGATTGTTCTTTTTAGGAAGCTCGAAGAGTGTATCGACTTCTGGAGGGAAGTTAATAAACTGTGAAAGCTTAAGGTTTCATCGGAATTTGAGTTTAGGGAGGAAAGTAATTTATGGAGAAAGAGAGAACATTAAACGAACTTTAAGGTGAAAAAAATAATTGATAGATGTATAATAGCTGGGGAGAATGTGATGAAAGGTATTTAGCGCTATTATTTTAATACATGAGTAGGGTGCGTATGCGAAAATTGACCGGATACTGTTGGGTAAAAGTTTATGAGATTGAAGGGAAGGTCTTATAGATTTATAGAGACATTTTCTTGTACAGAGGAGGGTTACTAGAAATGGCAGAGAGAGAGAGAGAGAGAGAGAGAGAGAGAGAGAGAGAGAGAGAGAGAGAGAGAGAGAGAGAGAGAGAGATTACTCCATTATGGAAGGTAAATGGTGACAGAGGAGTGTTCAGTACCATTTTAAGGTATATTTGTTAATGTATAATACTGCTTCTAGCTTAAAGTATTAGTGGGTTTATGTTCGTGGAAACTTTTGTAGATAGTTAGTAACCTTACTGTCCTATTAGAAAGGAAGTAGAAATAATGATGATATTAGTGTGCGAACAAAAAAAAATATATATTTCCGACTTGAATCTTCGTATTGGATTATTTTAGACTTTTTAGACTATGAAGATACATTACGGAGAGTATTGATAGATACAGCACACAGCACATAGATTTTTGAGAATTAAAGTTTGAATCACAGTCTGTTTACTAATAATAATAATGTGAAAGAAAACTAAAAGGGGAAAATAAAAATGAAACTAGACAAATGAGGGAAAACGTAAGTACATAGGGAAAGAGAAGAGTGTAAATGAAAGGTGGGCTGGAAAATATGTATGAATGTAGCGTTATTTGCAAGTGAGGAGTATTTGCCGACACATGTGATTCTGACGTTTGTGAGAATCGAAAGATAGGTGAATGTTAGAAGACATGGGTATGGCTAAGTTTAAACCACGTCAAGAAAAAAAGCTGACTGTATGTATGGTGCAAGCAGCAGTGGGTCACAAAAGTTAGTAGAGTGCATGAGTCTGAAAAATAGATGAAATATAAATTTTCGGTTCAGAAGAGACGGCAGTAGTTCGTTACGTCCGAGATGGTTGTTTAGCCATCTCTGCACCATGGAAGGAGGGCTTGGATATCCATCCATTTAGGAAGAGCGTGAAAGCTGGTCTGAAAGGTGCGGATCCGATTAGTTTTGACATCTTGTTCCTAAACATTAATGTTGGAAGAAGGGATGGAAAGTGTTGAAAGGAATTTGTAAATTGTTAAACGTCGAAGAAAAGGAAGATGGAAATTAATACATTCGTTGATTGATCGATGGACTTTGTTTCCGTTAGCAAAGCAACGAAGATAGCTGACGCAAACGTTGTTGACTCTAGGAAAAAATTCTCTGATGGTACAAAGCTGGGACGATGGAGAGAGTCTGCATGGGTGAGATGGCGACTGGACTGTCTGAGTTGTGATGTAGTTTGGGCATATAATGAAATTTTGTAATGGAGAGCTTTGAGAAGACTGTGAATTCATTAAATGTCTTGTAAGAACGAAGAGAAGAAGACCAAGAAATCCTGGCATGCAAAGAGCAGCAGGCTGAATGCATCCTTAGGATATTCACAGTAAATTAAATGTTTGAAAGCTTAAGGATAGGTAGACGGTGACTAGTACCATGCGAAGCCAGTCCTTTTGAAATTAAATAAGAAAAGCAATGGCGCCAAGTACAGTATGAAGACGGGTATCGAGAATAAAGGGGCGATAATATTGAAAAGGCAGCATCACTTTGAAGCTTCTTCCCAATAAAAGATACTTTTGTCACTTCTATGACTTCTCTACCCACATGGCCGTCAGTCTTTGCGAGGCAACGGAGAAATAATAAACAAGAATTGTTGATTCAGGAGTTTCTTGAAACTTCAACAATTTTTCTTACTCGTTCCAGCGCATTTGGTGATCGGTTGTGTGGATTCCTTTTGCAGCTATTGTGCAGTATTAACTGGAATTCTTCCGGAAAAAAGAAATAAAGGTACATGTGCGCGTGGGAAATATAACAAGAGAAAATTGAATATAAGCAAAAGAATTTAAAGTGTACTAATAGTGTACCCGTCTCGCGAAAAATTACAGAACTATCAGACAAGGTCGAGACGCCAAGTTCCGACTTTAGGGACGTTGTTTGCCTCCTCGAAGCTTCGGTCAAGATAGCTTTTTTGGATCAGATTAAGCCAATGATGCGCTGGTGTGCGCTGTCGCTAGTAGAGGAATCCCTAAATAGGTAACCCTCTTTTTGCATACTTGCATGGGAACTGGTGTCGTCCTGGATGACGACAGCACTTGCTAGGGAGCTCAACACGCGGCAACATCGTTATTCCAAAGAGAAAGAATATGACAAGCCTCTTTAAGGTATCTATTTCATCCATTCATCTTTATATATATATATATATATATATATATATATATATATATATATATATATATATATATTATTATTCCAAAGAGAAAGAATATGACAAGCCTCTTTAAGGTATCTATTCATCCATTCATCTTTATATATATATATATATATATATATATATATATATATATATATATATATATATATATATATATATATATATATATAGTTTTGTACTCTTCATCATCACGAAGATAAAATATATCGATGTATTCGACCATGAAACGAAGGAGAAACAACAGAGGGAGAAAGGAAGTATGGTTCTGTCTCAGTAGTTTCGCCCTGAGTGAGGCGGGAAGAGGTTAATGAAGGAGAGCGAAGCTGCTGGGAAAAATAAGATATAATTTTCTTCTTCCACTTCTTTGTGTCTCCTGTGTTTTCATGGTGGAGTGTATATATATATATATATATATATATATATATATATATATATATATATATATATATATATATATTTATATATATATATATATATATATATATATATATATATATATATATATATATATATATATATATATATATATATATATATATATCGTGAGGTTTAAAACAGACTCATAATCCATTATGCATTAATCAACAAAATAAGTACTCCAGTCTGAAGAGACAAAGCCATTTTTAAGAAATAACTAATCAAGACCCACACAGTTTTGGTGACTTAATATAACAGTAATTATTTCCATGGGAAAAAATTTAAAACTTGCATCAAGATCACCTCAGACAAACTATAACTCTTACAATTATCCGTGCTGCACGAAAACGCTTAGCAGTCAAAATTCATAATAACAAACAATTGTGATTAGCACCTTTGCCAGTGTTACAGCTTGTACTCGTAACACCTTGAAGAAGATGGTTGTCGTGATGAACAGTTCAAAACTTCTTGCCCGGATGTTCAAGAATTCCTCCTTCCAAAAATCCAACTGTCTTAGAGATTAACACAATCATGCCTTCACGGTAGAGCAAAACATATAGCGCCTGCCGACTTTGAGTTGTTTGAAACGAATCCATTCTGAGACTAAAGGAGCTTGTTCTGCTAATGATTCCAGTCCAACTCTCTGCAACCATTTAAGAGGTAAATCAGTATCCATTGCAGATGATCCCTAGGATCACTCCTCCTGGTGCACCTTCCATCCCAGGTCAACTTAGAAGGTGATCTTTCTCCTACACTTTTCTCCCCGTCTCTCCTTCTCACCATAGAAATAAAAAAAAAAAAAACTCCAGAGGTGACGTACTTGGCTAAGTGCACAAACAGTTGATGGTGCTATAGTGACTGGAAAGCTTATTTTCATAAATGTTTACTTTGATTAAATTTTCCTTAAATTGTATGTATGCTACACCCCAATAATCAGACTTAGGAGTTAAAAAGGATTGCATAACAAAGAAAAAAATCAACCATTAAAGATAAGATTATGAGTAAATAATTGCACCAAAGGAAAAATATTCATTAAAGGAAGCTCAGAAGAAATGGACCAAATTGAATTAGCATTTAATCTTGAAAAGATAAAATAAAATTGTTAGTATTTAATCTTGAAAGGTGGTGACACTAACGGGATAGTGTCTGGTCCCATTATCCTCTCCTGGTACATAATGGATGTTCAAGTACCATTCTTGCAGTATTAGACTCCACCTCAGCAGCTGATGATTTGTGTTTATAAACAGGTTCAAAGGGACTAAAGGATTGTGGTCAGTCTTTACCACTCAGTTTCCCTTATCCCAGCCCCTAGACAAGGTGGGGGTGCTTAGGGACCCACTGCAGGGAGTGTATGCTCTTTTATGCTTACTCTCTCTGCTGTGGAACTATAACTCTTTCACTCCTCTTCCTGTACATTTTCCCTTACCCTTCTTCCCCCTTTCGTTGGCAACCTTTGCATGGTATTGGATTATGGAATTCACTTCTATTTTAACTTGAAGGAGGGTGGAGTTGAACAGCATGCTACCCCACCCATAGAACTAGAGTACCCGACATGGTCAAGTGAGGGGAAATTTTTATGCTAAACCATGCCCTTAGTACTGGGTCCGATCTCGACAGACTGATGACCCCTAAGGCACTGAGGGTATGATGTATATCCAGGTGAGGATCCCGGGCCTGTTACCACTGTGGGTAACAGTATTGTTCCTCCCACTGTTGAGCCTCCCTGGTGAGAGGGACTTCATCCTGGACAAAATTTATATTATTTGTTGTATGGCGACCGAATCAGACCTCCCTACGGCTGGCATGGCAAAGGACTCTTTTAGCGTGGTGACTGCAGTAGAACCCTATACTCCAGCAAAGAGCAAAGAGAAATTAGCCAGAAATGTATGTGAAATAGGACCAGGAATATTTGAAACCGCTTATGAAAAGTATTTGGCCTTTAATCTGGAAGATTCTAATTGTGACATTTTTAATGTATACAGAGACATTGTGTCAGACAAAATTGGTGCACCCTCCAAAGTGTCAGGAGCACCGATTACAGCTGGTGCAGGCTCCAGGGAGACACAAGCACCAGATACTGATAATACAGCCTCCAATGAGGCAGGAGTGATAGCCATATCTGATGTAGCCTCCAAAGAAACCAACACATGAGGTTTAGCTGGTACAGCCTCCAGAGAGTTGGGAGTGCCAGATGTGTCTGGCATTGCCTCCGAAGAGGCAGGAGCACCAGAAGTCACTGGTGCTGCCTCCAAAGAGGCAGGAGAGCCAGCTGCCTCTCTGAAGGCTGTACCAGGTATACCTCATGTTGGCTTCTTTAGAGGCTACACCAGCTATGACTGACATTCCTGCCTCGTTAGAGGCTGTATTATCAGTATCTGGTGCTTGCGTCTCCCTGGAGCCTGCACCAGCTATAATTGGTGCTCCTGACACTTTAGAGGATGAACCAATATTGTCTGACCCTCACAACCCACCTCAGGCATTGCCAGCTTTGTCAGGTGTTCCTGAGATTGAGAACCCTCTGAAAAAGAAGGCAGCTATAACTAATCAGTCTCCTTCCAGGAAAAAGAAGGAGCAAGACAATAAGGTGAAGGCACTTAAAAGAGACTCCAGTTTAATGGCCTCAAAAGTAGTAGAATTCATTCTTTCTCTCCAGTGGTACTGTCAGGAATTAAGAGTTAAATGGGAAGAACTAAGGCTGCTCATATCTGAAGAGTCCTGTATGTATAGCTTTGCAGGAGACTATGATTGGCAATGATACATGTCTGAGCCCATGAGAGTATATGGCCTATCGTTCTGCTTGTAACCTAAATATAGGAAACCAAGAGGGTGTAGCTTTATATATTCGTAATGACACCCCACAAAATCCTATTAGTAACCAGTCTACACAGCAAGTGGTAGGCGTGCCGATCCATTTGCAAACAGAATATACAGTATGATCTCTCCATCTACCACCTAGTGAAGTCTTCCCTACTGATGAATTTAAATCTCTCATTCAACAGCTACCACGTCCCTTTGTTATTTGGGGAGATATGAATTGTAGAACCCCTCTTTTGGGTGAATGGAACTGGTAGAAATTGATTTTAATACATCAAGGAATGAACAGCACAATGTACCTTTTATTTTGAGGGAATTTGAATCAGCCTTAAATAACCAACCAGAGGAAATTACCTGTGTTCCATTATAGAAAGTGAAAATGTGGGAATCCTAAATATGGGGAAGTCTACACATTTTCACGTTCAAACAGCCACATTATCAGTAATTGATTTATCTATATGCGGTGATGACTTCTTTACTGATTTTAACTAGAGAGTGATAGATGATAGATTTACCAGCGACCATTTTCCAATAGTAATAAAAATAGCTTCGTATCCTCCATCGTCAAGGCTACATAATCAACAGATGACTCGGCTGATGACTTTCCCTGTGTAGATGACTCTCTTGACCTTTTGAAAACAATTATGTTCAATCTGTACCTAGTACTTTGGGCATATTTACCCATCGACCAGTACCCTGATCGACTCATAAATGCCAGCCAGATACTGCAGACGAAAATGTGAGTAATACCATGGTGAATTTCAAAAACCAAGAGCTCATTTCCGGGTGGAAATTAAAAAGGCACGAAAGGAAGCTTGGATAATTTTCATATCTTCACAAAATTCAAAAACACCCTTGACTTTAGTTTGGAAGAGAGTTAGAAAAATAGCAGGCACATTTACTCTTTGTCAACCTCCAGTTATCAAGGTCAGTGGTTGTGAAGTACCAGATCCCCGATTAGTGGCAAATGAGTTTGCTAATCCTTTTGCAAATGTTTCAAAGAAAAATGATGACAGACCATATTCATCCCAAAGAAGGTGAATGGAACAGGTAGAAATTGATTTTAATATATCAAGGAAGGAACAGCACAATGTACCTTTTATTATGAGGGAATTTAAAACAGCCTTAAATAAATGTAATGAATCAGCTCCTGGAGGACGATAAAATATATTCAATGATTAAGCATACCCCCGAAAATACCCGACTTTCATATTAAGCCTTAACAGAATTTTCTTAGACCATTTCTTCCCTAAGCTTTGGGAGATGTTAAAATTACTGCCATTCGTGAAACCAGGGTAAGACCCATTCAAGATAGAGAATTATCTTCCTAATGCTCTGACATCATGTCTGTGTGAGACCATGGAAAAAATGGTGAACACACGTTTGATGTGGTACTTAGAACGTGGTAAATATCTGTCGCCTGCTGAGTGTGGTTTTCGAAGTATGCACTCCACAACTGATGTATTGGTTCGAATGGAATCTTCAATATATGAAGCTTTTTCTAACAAATAGTATCACGTCACTGTTTTCTTTGATCTTGAGAAAGCTTATGATACAACATGGAGATATGGAATTCTGAGGGTCCTTTATGAATGTAACCTGAGATTCAGTTTATCTCTTTTTATCAAGGTATTTTTAAAAAGTAGGTTATTTCAGGTTCAGTTTGGAGCAACAATGTCAGATGTATTCAACTACGACGAAGGAGTGCCACAAGTATAAGCCAAATCTGGGGGGAATATTTTGGCAGAGTTTTAAGTGTAACCTTGTTTGTCTTAGGAATCGATGGGTTATCCAAAATTATTCCCCCAGATTTAGCTTATACTCTTTGTGTTGATGACCTTTTGATATCTTTTGCAGCAACAAAGATGGCAGTGGCTGAATGCCGCCTTCATCTCTACATTGATAATAGAGTAAAGTGGGCTTAGATGAATGTTTTTCAGATTTTCTGCTAGTAAAACGGTAACCATGCACTTTTGTCGTATAAGAGGATTCCATCCTGATCCAGATGTGTTCATACATGGGCAGAGAATCCTATGTGTTGGTGAAACAAGGCTTCTTGGGTAGATTTTTAATAGCAAGCTGACTTGGATTCAACATCTGAAGGACATCAAGACAAAATGCTTGAAAGCAATGAATGTGTTGAAAGTTGTGTCCCACACTTCGTGGGGTGCAGACCAAATTCAGATGCTGAGACTATACAAATCTTTAGTCTTTTCAGAATTAACATATGGGTGTGAATTGTACACCTCAGCAAAGCCTAATAGCCTTAATATGCTTAATTTAATCCATCATAGAGTAGTAAGAGTAGCTACAAGACCATGTAAATCATCTCCCACTGAGAGCATGCTTGTAGATGCTGGTGAGCTGCCTCTGGATCCACATTACCAGCGTCTGCTGGTTCGGAGCTGGTGCAGATTTCAGAGGCTCCCTAAGTTTTTAACCAGCATTTGTATTAGAAATGACAGGCACTGGCAATTTTATGAAACTCGCCCCCATGCAACCTCAACCATTTGCTTTTAGAGTAAAATGTATTATCAGGCAATTAAACATTCCAAGGATAGAGATTTTAATGGTTAGATATTCGGATAGCAACCCCCCCCCCTTTCCGCGGGTTAAATGGTGTAGATATTTCAATTTTACCAAGGCAGAAATGTCCAGTGAGGCAATGCAGTTAATGCTGTTGTTGGCTTTGGAGCGGCCTTCCCTGACATAGAAGGAAGTGGGAGATTATCATCTGTTGCATTTATTTTTACAGCAGAACTGCATGCAGTTTTAAAGGCCTTAAAGGAAATTTTAACTCAGAATGGTAACAGTTTTACTATATATGATGTGACTGTAGAAGTGTTCTTCATTCGTTGGAATCTTTTAACTCTTTAAACCCTCTGATTTTAATGATATTTAAATGGCTGCTTTTAGTGGAAAGAAGAGGTTAAGGAATAAATTTTTGCTGGGTGCCTTCCCATGTTGAAGTGGTTGAGAACGAGGAAGCTGATCAACTTGCTAAGTCAGCAGTCACCTCGCCAGAACCCAGAAGATGTCTACTGCCATATATATCGTCTCGTAGATCAGAAAATGTAAAAGTTTTGGAAGTCTCTTTGGAAAAGTATTTTAACGAATCCAAAAATGCGCAATATTACGCATTAGTGTCTCCTTCGCCATATCCTTATATGACAAGGAGACAAGAAACGATGCTGTGCAGGATAAGGATTGGACATACAAGGCTTCACTCATGGGTTCTTGATGTCCGGCGAAAATCCTCTATTCTGTGATGACTGTAATGTGCCCTTGACTGTGAGACATTTGCTGGTCGAATATCCCAGTCTTCGGGATCGAAGGCATAGATTCCTCTCTTGGGGACGTGACAGAGATGGACATTTCATTTGCAGCGATTCTCGGGGAGGACTGCAATTTAGAGCAGCCATATATGTTTGTTAGGGAGGCGGACCTCCTCAACAAAATTTAGATTGTATACAGTATGTGTATATGTATGTATATTTTATATGTTTTAAAGATACATACATACATATAAATATTTGGAAATATTTTATGAGACTCCATTTAAACTTATCTTTTTAATTTTCTATTTAGCTTTATTACAGCGTCAATACCATTGATGTTGTGACGCCAGTTTTAATAGCCACAAATCAAACAATCCTTCAACGCATAAATACACGTTTCAGTGAAGTAATTAGGCTTGAAGCCAAACTGACTGTCGGAGTGTGCAAATATTTTCGTAGTGTTTAAAAAATAACCATTTCAAGAATCTTTGACGCTGCCGTTGCTATGGCAATGGGTCTGTAGTTTGAGCTATTGGATGGGTCTTTAAGCTTCCCCTTTAGAATAGGTACAATTAGCACATTCATCAGAATATCAGGCAAAAATGAGTGACGTAAAAACAAGTTAAATATAATAGATACCATGATCAATACATTCTGTGGAGCATTTTTATAAGATTCATTCGGAATAAAATCAAGGCCTGCAACCTTGTTATTAGCAAGGTTTTCGTTTACGGTCACAGAAAATGCAGGTGCATCAGGCATCATTGGTATCTCGGTTAGAAATTCACTCATGCTCCCTTGATCATTCAGAGAATTCAAAACATGGCTGAATTTATTTCTCCACAGCTCAGCAGTAGCTTCACTCGCCACTGCATCATCGACCCGCCCTGGAAGAGCTGAGCTACCATTTTTCCTGTGATTGCACCTCCCTCCAGAACGGAATGATTTCACTATTAAGCAGTCTGTTAGATAGTACTATTGCACGAATGTCCTGTTTATGCATTCTACATTGTTGCAAGGCGTATTTAAATTCAGCTCGAGTTCGTCTCATCAGACATGCTAACGGGCCAAATCGTGGAGGGCCGCTGTTTTTCCATGCCTTAAAAGCTTCTCTAGAGCCAAAGTAGAAATCCTTGATAAATTCATTCCATCCTGGAATACATCGTCTCCCAGGATTTACATTTCCAAAAACCTCCTTACGAACCTGCTGAGCAGTATGAATAAAATGAGTCCAGAGAGAATCCGGATACCTACGGTGACAGTGATTTTCACGAACCCCACAGCAAGCACAGACTGGGTGTCGAGGGTCAGAATCCAGTATCTGCCATAAAACAGAATAGAAAATTATACAGAAATCAGTATTAGTGAAATTTCAGTTAATTTTCCCCTCCTGATCATCACCCAACAGAGCACCTTGAGGCAATTTCTGCAAATTAAAAGTGACATGCTTTGGAAAATGGTCCGATCCACAGGAATTCTCATCTTCTCTAATATTTGCTATTGCATTATGCATCTATTGTGAAGATATACAAAGAACCACCCAAGAACATGGAAATGCACTGTTGTTCTAACTCTGCATAAAAGGAATTATTAATATTTGCATTAAAACCTCGTCACAACATTACCAGCTGCATCACAACTGTCAACAATAGAGGCAATTTTTCCAATATATATATCATAGTCTTATTCGTTATTTGGACGAAAATAAGTTAATTATACATTCAAAAACAAAATATTGCAGTCCTTGTAATGTTATAGAAAGCTCCAGAAGCCTATCATGGTCATATTGCATTATGCTTCTGCAGAGAGCAAAGGATTTATTCCATAAAAAAAGTACTAAAACCACCGTATGGGAGACCAACAAGCACACCTTCCTGAGTGTTTACAGACGAAAGTGAAAAAGTGTTAAACTCATTATGAACACAGTTCAACAAATTTAGTTCATCTGGACATAGCCAAATTTCTTGTAAAAATTTAACATTTGAAGTTTTACAGTTTAGTAACAGTGGGTAATTTCGACTTAACACCATTAGAATTAAAGGAAATAATTCTAAATTCATTAGCCATTATGACATCTGTATTCAGGAATAATAATACTTAGGGAGAACTACGTCTGGCACAGAAGGGTAGAATTATAACACCTTGCTCCCATTCATTAAGTGAATGTCCAAAATACAACCAACAGTGATTATGAACTTTTGGAAATAAATCCGTGAGGGAAATTTATCAGAATATTCTACATTTTCAATCATTCCAGTTTTAATATTTAAATGAAGAACTGTAATTTAATTGATAAAGTGTAAAAATAAGTAAGTAGATAATGAAAATACAAAAACCTGTAGGGTATTTATGAATTTTGAAAAACGAAATGTAAATATGTTACTTAACTTATTCTGAATTTTAATATTCTTTTTTTTTTTTATGTATGTAAACGAGAGTGAATGTATTTAGTGTGTGCATGTGTTCCAGTACAAAAGCATATTCCTTGTGCAGTATTTTAGTTTTCTGGAAAAGAAAACTATTGAGATGGCTTTTTCTGACCGTCCGCACTTTTTCTGTCTGCCCTCAAATCTTAAAAACTACTGAGGTTAGAGGGCTGCAAATTGATATGTTGATCATCCACCCTCCAATCATCAAACATACCAAATTGCAGCCCTCTAACCTCAGTACTTTTCATTTAGTTTAAGGTTAGGGTTAGCCATGGATCGTGCGACTGGCACCACTAGAGGTGCTAGCTGACGCATCTTCCCTTGGCCGCATCTGGGGAGCAACTGAGCATTGCCCGGTCATGGCTGAGTGTTTAATACTGCAGCACATTGAGAATTTCATACATCATTATATGTTGTACAGAAAACTCAGTTGCGCCAAAGAAACTCCGGCGCATTGTTTACTTGTTTAAATTTAATTTTCATTCATTCATCACCACACTGAATGACCTTTTTGGTTCCAGTGCTTGGCCTATGGCCTAGACCTGGTATTTCATCCTAATCCTTCGGGCCACCCCTATGAGAGCTGATAGTCATCTCAGTGGTCTGGTTAAACTGTTTTGATAATATAATAATAATAATAATTCTGTTCATCAGGATCCGGGAGTATTTTTTCATGGCTTTTACCACGGTATTAAAAGTGAAGAATATGTAAGAAACTTCGATTTCGATTTTTCAATTTCACAAGATGTGTTTCCAGTTAGCTCGTGGACGAACTTATGCAACTCCTCCCTGTGGAACTCGAGATCAAGCCTGGAAACAAAAATTTTGCATTTATGGAACTGAGGAGCGACCCTTATCCTAGTGCCTTCCTTACTTCCCATCATCAAGGGACGCTGCATAACTACCAGTTTTTTCTCACGTCGAATGAAATTCTCAGATTCCTTGGTGTATTTGCTAGAAATTTTGTATTGCATGTGTCTTGGTGCATTTGCTACCTCCGTTACACGAGTAAGAGGTTGGGCTGCAGTCTCGTAATACATTCTACATTTTTTAACATATTCTTCTATCCCTGGCTCGATTGACTGGGAGGGAGTTTAGCGGTCAGACTGAGTAGAGCTCAAGGCAGGTATAGTCAGCATCTGATATGGTGCATTGACTCGGTTCGGGAGTCTGCTGGCTAAGGGTTCCATAAATGGAGGTGTTGTTTAAAGGTGTTTCACTTGTATTTCCTCTGCAGATTTATCAGAGTCTGCTTTTTGAGTGAATTCTGTAGTCTCAGCAAACTAGGCTTACATCACCATTTGCTGTTGCAGCATATCTTGCAGCTGATCCTCCATCTTAGACTGCCTACAAATGAGTGAGGCTCTATCAATATTCTTCAGGTCGACATAGGGAATATTGTTCAAATTCATAGTAGCAAATACAATTGGATCTTTGATATCCATCTCTTGAAGGATATTGTACATGCTAATGAGATGATCATCTGTCTTCTTGTGCTTCACACGCCTGTCACCTTCAGAGGGGACCTTCTCACATAACAGATCACTTGACTTTACGACTTCTTCTTGTTTATAAAATGACCTTGTTACTTGCAAACGAGTATCTCAGGGACATAATTTCATTTTGCACCACAAGAACATCAAAATGTCATTGAGAATCAGATATTTCCACTGAATTTTCCTTCTTCATCCATAATTGCTAATCTCTGGTTTAGAAGAAAACTGAAGTCAAAACTGATGATTACAAACCAGTAGTGATGAAGTCATGACAAAATAATAACGTCATCAATTCAAGGGATGTGGCTCCAGTGTGCATGCATATATCCACACCAACCTTCCAAAAAGTAGTCCCATAAACTAGAAAACAGTTTGCCACATTGTCACATCACTTTACATTCATGTCTTCACATTCACGTTTCTTTTGCAAAGCAGTGGGGCACAGAGGTACGCATATATACCGCAAAAGACCAGTAATATAGGAGGACCTCTTTTGTTGACACATCCACCCCGTTCTTCTTATTCTCTACCTGTCCCTCAATTGAGATAGTACAGAACCTATACCAAAATCACTGAAATGGTCTGGAAGTCATCTCTCAGGACAGGAAAATAAGTCAAAGCTCCCTTTTTAACTGATAAAGGACTTTTGACGTTCCACATTCCACTTACAAGAAAGTCCTCTCCTCAGTAAATTAGTGAGAGGGCTGGCAAAATTAGCAAAGTTTTTGATAAACCTTTTGCCATGGCCTACCGCACTGTGAATGGCTTGGACATTTGCATCTTTAGCGGCTGTCTCCTCATGACATACTTCATGGCCTAAATACAGAACTTCATCTTTACCAGTTTCAATCTTTGCTAGATTAATGACTAGTCCTGCTTGTTTGAACACTTCAAACAGCTTTTCTATCCTTTGAATGTGGGTGTCCCAATCATCAATGTAAATTGCAGTGCCATCGATATACTCTACTACACCCTCAAGAGAACCCACCATGAGGTTCATCAATGTTTGGAATGTAGCAGGGGCATTTTTCATACCAAAAGGCATCATGTTGCAGGCAAACAGCTCTCATTTGTCACAAAATCTGAGATATCCTTAGCTCTAGATGTTAATGGAATTTGCCAGTATCTTTTCAGAAGGTCAAACTTATTGATGAAACTAGCTTTACCTACATCATTAATGCAGTCCTCTACAGAAGGTAATGGAACACTGTCCATGGTTGTTACTGCATTAACTTTACACGTGATACTAACCATTCTTCTTCTTTACCAACACAGCAGGTACACTGAGCAGTGACTACTTTCTATTAGATTTGATTACTTCCCTTCTTGATGTATATGTTACATTACACGATTAACAGGACACTGATCTCGTCACAGTGAAAGGGTTAACATGGCACAGCTGGTATTTTTGTTGTCTGTTTGGAGTTTCCACAAGATAATTTGAACTGATTCTTAGCTATTTTTCTTGATCCTGAAAACTTATCTTCTAAAGAGGATACCAGCGTTTGGCAAACAAACTAAAACCTAGCCTCCTTTAATTTTAAATTCCATTATTTCAGTCATTTTTTGGGAATATTATTTATATGGTGTAGCAGCACTTGATATTTTTTTTACGGGGATTGACATATTTTTTTACATTTACCTTCATTCTTGGCCAAAAGAAATTGCCCAGAAACCTTCTATAAGTTTTGTTAACCCCAAAAGGATGTGCAAATACCTTTTCATGAGCAAACCATGGGATTTTGCTCCTATAACTATGAGGTCCCACCACTTGCTTCCTTACCGCTCTTATCCATATTGATGCTTTTCTAGAGCAACTTAACCAATACACGACTCTGTATTCCGACTTCAACTTTGGTTTCGTCAAATCCAATTTTACTTCTCCTTTAAATTCTTGTTTTTGAGCTGCACTCACGATTGCATTCCACAGTATTATCCCATTCTGATATCGGACAGGGAGTCCTCACAACAGGGACACCTCCTTCTACTGACCCTTCAAGCTTATCCAAAGTCAAATCCTTGTTACCAGATACAGATTACATAGTGGATCTACTTTCGCCAACTTGAGCGGCACCTTTACACTGCACCATCAGTCTCAACATCATTGTCAGTTGTAATCTGTATGCCAGTCACTGGTAGCTCATCTGCAGTTGTCAATTATAACCTGTATGCATTTCACTGGTAGCTCATCTTCAATTGCCAACATTACTGGTTCCTTCACTCAATCAGAGTTTAACCAGAACTCACCTAGAGGACATGCCAGTGTGGTGTTTGGGAATCCACCCAGCACACAATCCAGCAGTTCCTCATCAAAATTATCAGGCAATGACCCAGATCACAGAACACGTACCCAGACTTTCCAAGCAGACCTGCCTCCTTCCTTGAACCTCCCTGCTCTTTCCAGGCAGAACACTCAGACTTCCGATGTCTCTTCTGGTAAAAAGTGACAAGTATATTCTGTGCATGTTTTTCAGCTTAAAAACAATAAAAATGATAGCCTACTTGACTACAATGGTAAGAATGTAGGTTTATGCAATAGACTTTCATATTCTTCTCGTGGTCAGGTCGGTCATGGAAACTCGATCACATACTTCGGATACCGGTCCGAATCTTCCTACAGACGTCAGAATTGGTTTATACTATTGCATTTAGATCTTAAACTTTGTAGTGACAGGTGTATATAAAAAGTGTGTATAATTTGAGAAGCTAAGAGGCCATTGTAGTTATTACAGTTACATATGTATCTGGTAAAAAGTGACCAATAAATTCTATATATATATATATATATATATATATATATATATATATATATATATATATATATATATATATATATATATATATATATATATATATATATATATTATATATATATATATATACTGTATATATTTATAATATATATATATATATATATATGTATATATTTATATATATATATATATATATATATATATATATATATATATACTGTATATGTTTATAATATATATATATATATATATATATATATATATATATATATATATATATATACATATATATACACATATATTGTTGTAGATTTCAAAGATGGGGTCTTGCTAGATAAATGGGGTATACTAGGATGATGCGCAGCTTACCTTAATTACCACAAAAAATCTAGACTCTGGCCTTGGGGACAGCTAAATTCCAAACAACAAAACACGCCTGAATGGCTGCTTCAAGGGGGAAGTGATTAGATAAACTCTTGGGTTTAACTTAATTCATTATATTTACAAAACAAAACACATCAGAAGAATGGTAGTGTAACTCTGGGGTAATGAAGTGAGAGCAAATGACGGAGAATTTCCTGGAGGGAATACAATGGGTTTCCTGCTTCAAAGGTTGCTGATAACAAAATAGCGAGGCCGCTACACACAAAGTGACACGCAGATCCACAGTTGGGTATTCCGATCCTGCAATCGAAACACTCACGGTTATTTAAGTGACTAGCACAGTGATGAGGAAATCGAGGAATTGCATAGAAGATGCCTAGACTGAACTCGATTCCAGTAACTCGAACATCAAATGATTAAGTTACTCTTCTCATAAATGCTCTATAAATTAAACAGCACAAAATATAAAGCAGTACAGGCCTCACTGTAATCATATCGCACTTTGAAAGGAAAGGAACATAGTTGGAGAAGAACAGGGAATGTGGCTGAGGAAAAACCTTAAATCCTGGTACTTTACCTTTCTTTAGGAGCTGAAGTTCTCTTCTTGTGAGGGCTAGCAAAAGTTGGGGGGCAAGCGAGTTAATTCACATCAAACGTTACTTTGTATACTGCCGGCCACGTGTCTCACAGGCAGTTAAATGGAGCAAGAGATGGAACTATGTACTCCATGTCCATGCCGGCAATTCTGAGACCAAGCTCCTTCTCTCCAGGGCCCTCTATAGCTTCGGAAGTTATGACTTTCTCTTCCTAGATGGCATTGTGATCACTCTGCCCACATGGAATTAACTGCCGACCGCATGGCTCCGATTTCAAAATGGCGGAATGCATGTGGTCAGCCCGCCAGCTGGCCTGCCTCAGGCGACGATTAGCTCTGATCGCTTGATCTAAACTGGTGACAGATAGCACATCTGGCCTAAAACTCGATTCTCACTCTCCAACTACTACGTTTTTATCAAGAAAGATACTATTAATTCTAAATCACTAAGTCTTTTGAGATTTGATACCACTGCATACAATATTTCAATAATCATTAATTACACATGACACTTGATAAGTAGAAGAGCAAATATATCAAAACTATGGGAGGATATTCATATTACAAGGCAACATCATGTGTGTATATATATATATATATATATATATATATATATATATATATATATATATATATATATATATATATATATATATATATATATATATATATATATATATATATATATATATAAGGGGTATTCAGTAAGTGATGCAACATTTTTTCTCAGAGTGAGTTTGTTTTATTCTGGATTAAATTCACTATGTTGTTCCCCAATTCTTTGGCTACAAATTCCTATTTTTCAATATAATCTCATTTCAAGTGTATGGACTTACGCCAATTAAATGTGAGAGCCTGTATGGCTTCATTGTCATGTATGTCTTAACGTATGTGCAAGACATGTTATATAACCCCGTCCATAGACGTGTTCAGTTCAAAGCTATGGCTAAATGTTACGTAATGCTTTAGAGTATACGTATAATCAATTATCATTGTGTTAGTATCGAATCCGACACACAGGCTTTGATCCTATAAATTCTACCTCATGTATGTAGAATATAATTCCCTGTTGTGTATCAAGCTACGATGCTCATGTGCTTGTTATGATTCCATTATATACGCATTTTGTATTTTGTATACACTCTTACCGCATTCTTCTTTAATGTACGAGTAGTAGAGCAAATAAACACGAGTTGAAAGATATAGGTTTATCATCGCCTTTCATTCTCGGACGTCTGCAACGAGTATGGGATTCCACCTCAAATACCAAATACCATCATATTTACCTTGCAGATAAGAATGAAGAATTGTAGTATGTGTTATATATACCAACACATCACTCATGGTACCATTCTACTGGTCTGAATCACAGACTTCTTACTGCATCAATAAGTTCCTCATCGTTGCTGTACTGCTTCCAGCTGAGTCTACCTTTGAGAGGTCCAAAGAGATGGAAGTCAGAAGGTGCGAGATCCGGGCTGCAAGGTGGACGAAGAAGAACAGTCCACTGAAGTTTTCTGATCTGCTCTCGGGTGCGCAGACTTGTGTGCGGCTGGCCAGGGCACGGGAGATCAGACAAACTTATTTGCTCTGATGATGATGATATGCGCCTTGCCCAACGACTCACAGTGCTTTTATCCACTGCCAGGTCTCTGTAGCCATTCTGTAAGCACATGTTAATATTTGTAACGGTCTCGTTTTCCACCTCAGTCACAGTCGCCATTTTGAAAGCTAATTATAGTGCTGCTGGCTATTAGAAATTAATGAAAATAAATGACATAACGCGAATGTTTATGGACGTCGCACACAAAATTTCAGGTTTTTGAACGAAAATTTGTCCTCATATATATATATATATATATATATATATATATATATATATATATATATATATATATATATATATATATATATATATATATATATATATATACATATATATATATATATATATATATATATATATATATATATATATATATATATATATATATATATATATATATATATATACATATATATATATATATATATATATATATATATGTATATATATATAATATATATATATATATATATATATATATATATATATATATATATATATATATACACATATATGAGAACAAATTTTCGTTCAAAAAACCTGAAATTTTGTGTGCGACAAAAATCAAACATTCCCAAGCGTTATGTCATTTATTTTCATTAATTTCTGATAGCCAGCAGCACTACAATCAGCTTTCAAAATGGCGACTGTATATATATATATATATATATATATATATATATATATATATATATATATATATATATATATATATATATATATATTTATTTATTTATTTATTTATTTATTTATTTATTTATTTATTTATTTATTTATTTATTTATGTGTATGCCAAAAAGTAAATTGTTAATTAAGACATTTTGAATAAACATTTTGATATGATGCTTTGGCTTCCTAATTGTTATTTATTTGTTGTAATGGACTGGTAACTGAAAAGGTTTTACAGAGTGATTACATTCGCTTATTGTAATCATGCATTGTGTTCTTAGAATTGCCATTT
Organism: Macrobrachium rosenbergii; assembly: GCF_040412425.1. NCBI lineage: Eukaryota > Metazoa > Arthropoda > Malacostraca > Decapoda > Palaemonidae > Macrobrachium > Macrobrachium rosenbergii. Next base: position 30,073,363 of record NC_089788.1, on the reverse strand, counting down.
GTTTGTGAAAATGCTTAGAGGCCTTTGATGAGAGCCTCTCTGAATGGACGCGAATCGACCAGTTAATGACTCGCCTTAGTAAATGCCTTGTTAGTGCCACTGCCATGGGTCTTTGACGTTAAATGACTGTTTTGATTCATTTGTTGCGCCATGGTTGTTTTTGTTCGGCTTGTTTACATGCCACGGAGCAAAGGATCAGTGTTTGTTGTTGTTTGTTCTAATGTATTTGTTACAAGAGTTTCTGTCATGGGTCTATATTTTGCACTTCGTTTGGTGATTTTGATTACTCTTCTTTTTATAAATTAATGACGTTTTGATTGTGTTTTTGATTAGTATGTGTAAATATAATCTTCGTATATTATGTTTTTCATATGTTTGTGTGCATATGTACAGAAAATAAATTCATACAGTCGCACTGCCAATGGCAGCAATAGGCTCGCGACATCACAGGGTAAGAAAATTGAGTCTGTCCACCTTATGGATGAGTGACTGCAATTGACTGCCAGGTGCATGCAGCACATAATCCCGAGAACATTTAGCAATATCATATTTAGTATAAATTCATTATCTGGGATCTGCAAGAAGTTACCATGTGTGGATAATGCAGTGGATGACATCAGAAAGTTAGAATAAAGTATTCACTTTTATTCCTTACTAGCTGGCCAACCCAGCGCTGCCAGGGAAACTGAATGACAGTCTACGTGTAGGGGGAGGGAAAGGGGATGGGGGTAGGAGGAGGGAAAGGGAACAGGGAAGGGGAAGGTGTTAGGGAGGTGAGAAAGGAGAGGGGGAGGGGTTTGTGTTGCTGTCCAACTGACAGTTCTACTTTTTTCACGTGAACGTTCACCCTTCAAACAATCGTGGTTGAAATAACAGGTATTACTGAGGTGACTGTCCCTTTTATCCAGGTATTACTGTGCAGTCTGTCCCTTTTACTAGGTGTTACTGTGATTGTCCTTTTTATCCAGAAATTACTGTGGTGGTGACTGTTCCTTTCATCCAGGTATTACTGTTCTGTCTGTCCCTTTTCTCCAGGTATTACTGTGGTGACTGTCCCTTTTATCCAGGGATTACTGTGGTGACACCCTTAACCAGGTCTGTACCTTTAACCAGGTATTACTGTGCTGTCTGTCCCTTTACCCAGGTATTACTGTGGTGACTGTCCCTTTATCTATTATTGTACTGTCTGTCCTTTTATCCAGGTATTACTGTGGTCTGACTGTGCCTTCCCTTTTAACCAAGTATTGCCATTCAGGTGTTGCTGTTTATCCAGGCATTACTATGCTGTCTGTCCCTTTAACTATTACTGTCCCCCCTTTATCCAAGTATTACTGTACTGGCTGTCCCTTATCCAGGATTACTGTGGTGACTGTCCCTTTTATCCAGGGATTACTGTGGTGACTGTCCCTTTTATCCAAGTATTGACTGTGCTGTGACTGTCCCTTTAACCCCTTTTGGCCAGGTATTACTGTTAGTCTGTATTGTTGTGCTGTCTGTCCCCTTTAACCAGGTGTTACTGTACTGTCTGTCCCTTTTATCCAGGTGTTACCATGTTGACTATCACTTTTTCCAGATATTACTGTGGTGGCTGTCCTTTTTATCCAGTTATTACTGTGCTGTCTGTCCCCTTTATCCAGGTATTACTGTGGTGACTGTCCCTTTTATCCAGGAATTGCTTTGGTGACTGTCCCTTTTATTCAGGTATTAGTGTGCTGTCTGTCCCTTTCATCCAAGTATTACTGTGGTGACTGTCCATTTTATCCAGATATTACTTTGGTGACTGTCCCCTTTTATCCAGATATTACTGTGCTGTCTGTCCCTCTTGTCCAGGTATTACTGTGGTGACTGAAAAGCATTTTCAGTAATATATTTCTTTGGTCTTGAGTACACAAAATGAAGTATGATTAACCCATAGAGTTTATTTACCACAAGTTATAATGGGAAGGGGGATGAGGGAAGGGGAAGGGGGTGGGGTGCTTTGAATCCTACCTTGTTATCTAAGTTGGGTCAAATGATGGCCACTTGCCAAATTTTGTCTAGATAAGTCAAGCAGTTCGGATTTCTATAGGGCACAAAGATACAAACAAACATTCACTTTTATATATAAGATTTGCTTTGTTTTTATTTGTCTTGTTGCAAGTGTGGGTCACAGTGACTTGTTATTTTATTCCAAATGCATGCATGTTCTTTAATCGTGGCTAATAAGTATGAAGGCTTTATTATTGCTGGTAGGTTGCCATATTACAATCATGAAGCCTTTAGATTTATTTGGCAATTATTCAAGTAAATATTTTAGCATTAATGATGAAATATCACTGATATTCACATCTCATTGAAAGATCAATAGAAACTGCCATGAAACTCTATAAAAAAACTTCCCTGTTTCAGCAATTCAGAAAGCAATGGTAAATTAATCATAATAATACTGAAAAGAATTGCTGTTTTTACATGACTAGATAATTTGTGTAAAATATTCAGTAAAATTAATAGAACATTACCGATATTAGAAGGAAGTTTACAAAAAAGACTATGTTATTACTAGAAATTGATACATTAAAACTTCTATGCAACAAATTATCTACGAAATTTAAAAAGAAGTTATTTGAGGAAAAATAATTTCATGGAGCAAATATGCATCGTAGTCAGGGCACGATTTCGGAAAATCTTACAACTACAGGCATTTTGTGTTAGATTTTGTCTTCCAGTGTTTTTACACAATTTGGGTGTGCTGAATCTAACTCGCCGGATGACATTCGATATTTTTTGTTTTTAAGGCTAGCTAAAAAACAAAAATGGCTGCCGAAATAGCAGTTTATATAATTGTAACTTCGATACTATTTGCACTAAAAGAAATTTAAAAAGTGCAACAGGTTCTTTATTAGAACCTTTTTGTAATTGAAAGCCATTTAGATCACAAAATCCAAGATGGCTGATCATTAGTAAGCTAAAATCAAAATAGCAGATAATTTTGCATTTTGTAAAATTTGTACTAGAAACATGGTCAAATAGCTGAATACTACCCATTTTTCGGGTAATTAAAAAAATTGTTTTGTTTTTGCAGTAGGAGATTTGGATTTAGCACACCCAAATTCCGTAAAAAAAAAAAAAAAAAAAAAAAGGATGGTAAAATCTAGCACCAAACGCCTGTAGTTGTAAGATTTTTTGGAAATTGTGCCGCACAGTATCAACATTGTTTTTCATTAATAGCAACAATAATTTCATCTTATGTACATTATATAACTGATCATCTCCATTGCAAGCTACAAGGCAAATGAAGTTGAGTTAATCTAAACCTGTTACAAGTTACATAGCAATGATAACCTCATTTTCTCTCCTGTACATTATAGCACTGGTCATTGCATTTGCATAGGCCAGTGCAAGTCATGTTGGCCTTCCTGCAGCCACATCTACCTGTTACACAGTTCCATGAACAACTGCATCTCACTACATCAAGGCAGCTCTTAGGAACAGGCAGCAAAGTTACAAGTTTAGGTTTGAAATGGCCTTCTACATTCATCCACCCACACTCTGTTGGATGAGGCATTATTGGTTTCGGCTCTGTGGCCTTAAGCCAGACCATGGTTTGCAGATGGGCCCTCATTATGTGCAACTTCAAAGCATCACTGGTAGGTGGCAGTTTTTCAGGATCAACACTTTTTTTTTTAAAAGGATCACCCGCGCTTCATCAGCAGAAGCTGCCTGTACAGCGTTGTACACGTTGCATATGAACAGTTCACATCTCTGTATAGTTTCCTCTGTCAAAATATCTCTTCCAAGGTGCAACAAAAGCTCCGGGCTATCTAAGTAACGTCGGAAAGCTGTCATTTTGGTATGACCAGAGAGATATGATGTTGTGTCCGATCCAGTGATTGCATGAAATGCCAACAATGATGATGTGACTTCCTCAGACATATTCCAGCTAGTTATGATAGCATTGATTTGAATGAACTTGGGTGCTGAGCTTGTTCCAGCTTTCATCCAGACCTGCTTGTCTTGCATAGCTGGTTTATGTGCAATAAGAAGGAGTAAGACTTCAGTGTCTCTGGACCACACCACAATGTCTGCCTCTTCCTGCCTGCTTGACAGACCAGTTAGATTCAAGTTCACTCTATTACTTATCACCTCCTCAGCTTGTGCCAGACCACCACCAATGCTAACACACTTTTCTTCTGGGGCAAAATCCATCAATTTATGTGGAAGATCGAGTGCAAGATCTGCTTTATTTTGATGTTCGCTCAGGGAGCTATTCCAGTCCTGAGGAAGTGGTACATCATTATTTTCAGTTACTCTCCGGATTGCTGTTCGCTTTGCCCTCTTCGATTTGGTTCTATCTTTAATTGATGGCTGAACATATCTATCAAAAACAACATCAGTTCTTGCATATCGCCTTCCATGCTGAAAGATACATTGGCAAAATCACCAAATGTTCTGATTTCAAGTGACTGTGGTTTTCCAAGGGCAACAACTAAAGCTTGGCCATCAACTACTAGAGTGGCATTTTTTGTTATTCCATACTGGTTGCTACGTGTTATTTTTTGTAATCTATCAAAAGATGCTTTTCCCTTCTTTAAGGCTGCCATCTGTCTTAGCTAATGAGAGCAGAATAGGCAAAAGTTCATGTTTTGGGATGCCATCCAGATCTACATCACTTTCTGCAGCATAGCATATCACAAGCCTTTGCAACACAGATCTATCAGCTTTTATAGATGATGTTTTGCCATCTGATTTCTTCACTTCATATAGTTTTACAAATGTTCAGGGATACTTCTGACCATAGAACTGTGGAATTTCTTATGATCTGGAGCATCTGTAGGTGATAGCAACCTTTCCCGCACAAATTCCTTCAGTTGATGCATACCAAATCTTTTGACTCTCAACATGGACTCTTGAATTTCCTTGGTAGCTTGGTCCTTTGTAGCACAGTTCATTAGTTCCACAGCCTCAGTTGAAAATACTCCGAAAGAAGCAAGTTTCTGGAGAACTTTATCTTCATCTCCAGCATCTTTTATCCTCCTTGACAGACTTGACTCCTTGTGACTAGAAAACTGGTCTGTGTCAATACCAAACATTTTCTTTGTTTCTTCAGATATTTGGGACCTTAGGTTGAAAGACAGACTCCATCTGCTTAATGCTGTTAAGCTCTTTGTGATGCCAACTATCCCACCACCACTTTCACCTGTACTGTTTAACCATTCTAAACTTTGGTCTGGATCGACCTGGTTGAATTTAGCATTGCCCCTTTTAACTACAAAATTTCCATCCAGGAACTCCTGCTCTACTTCAAGTGGGAGCATGTTCATTTGGGCCAAGTACACTGAGCTCCACTTGGCATAATTAGTATGGCCAAAACGGTGGAAAAAAGGCAACATTCCTCTGAAGGATTCAAGGTGTAGCTTCCATAGACCATCACGACTGGCATGTGTGAACTGCAGCAGAATACAGACCATTTCTAGATATATGAACCAAAAGGTATAATTTGGATTCTGTCCTTTCTGTTCCTCAAATTGCTTGACCATATCCAAGTAATTTTGAGATGTCATCACACCTATGAGATTTGTATCTCTATCTTCAATAACTGCAGCTTCCAATTGCTGCTTCAGGGCTTGGTAATTTTCTTCAAGGAATTCCATTAGTTGAGGTAACAATAGCACCCAGAGGGCTTGGAAAGTTATTTTGTGCACTCTCATTCTTTTTCATAATCTTTCCCTAAAATTACCCTGTCTGCTGTTTTCATACCAAGAAGACCACTCTCGGTCCAGACCTCCTTGAGTCCAGATGACTGGAACTGCTGACCTATGGCTTTTAAATAATTAAGTGATATATGAAGGCCACCAAGCTGTGGTATCATAAATTGATAATTCTGTGACCATTTCAGTTCCATTAATTTAGAATACAACTGTTCATCAGCTGTTAGTACCACATTAGTCTGTCCCAGAGATTGAGATATGTGCTGACACCTTAAGATGACAGTGTTCAGGGTTTCATATTCATGAGCTGGGCTCAACACCATTGGCAGAAAACCTACTGTGGTTATTTTTGAGTTAATCTCGCTTTGACTTGCATTATAAGTGCTCCATCCAAGTTTTTGCTCCTTGGAGTTTCTCCTTGCAATAAATGCCATGTCTTTGGCATTGACAAGTGTCCTTTCAGGACAGTCTTCTTTATAATCAAACCAAATATGTTGAACTTCCTTTTCAAATGTTGGCTCTGAGTGGTTGACATATTTTCCTGGTGGCAAATTACTTGTTAGTGCCTCTGGTATAACAAGGCCCTTCCTAGATGGTTTGAGATCACTTAGAGTGTTTGTTTCAGAGGGAGGACCACGTTGCCATGCAGCTACTTGGGTAGCGTGAAAGGTATCCTTCCCATCTAAGCTGGTGTCTAATATGTCGATGTTATCTGTAGAAAAATGAACAAATCTGTTTGGGATAACAGATCCTGTATCAACATCAGTAGTTCTGAGTGTATCTTCCGCAAGGGCACTGTCAACTTGTAAGACATTCCTGTAGCTTATTGTATGTCCTGCCTCGTGTAGCAATTTTATAAGTACTTTTGACCTGGTAGCCTGATGTATGGTCAATGCAAGACCCACATGTTTTGGAGTCCACATAGCTCCTTTGCTGACTCCATACATCATGTCTTGAGCTACCGAGATTGTCTGGTCATAACTAGCTGTCAAAGTCATAGTATACCTGCTATCATCCATATCATCATCCTCATCCCTGTCATCTGTGTCGCCATTATCTCCATCATTTTCGCGACCTTGATTATATCCATCAACATTGTTGCCTTCCAGAACCTCTTGACCTCCAGACAGTACTTTTAAAAGATGCACAGAATCTGGAGCACATGCAATTGCAGCTTCCTTTGACACTTCAAATCCCTTGTTAGGTGTGTGATACAGAATATCAGATCTCAGCTTAAGAGCAACATGCATATGAGACAGGAAAATGTCATCTCCAGGCTTATAAACAGGGATAAATGTCTCATCCTCCTCTTGTTCCTGTGACAACATGGTAGCAATTGGAATATGGGCAAAACCCTTTGGAACAAGCACAGTTCCTTTTGCATAATCTTCAGATTTCTCCAGGACATGAAAATCATAGACATTTTTTACTAGGTCAGCAACAGCTTGTTTAAAGGTTGCTCTCCTTGTGATAAAAGAACTAAGTATATCGTGTTGAGCTTGTCGACAAAGACCACTGTAGTAATCCCATACTTCATTAAGGCTTAGAATGTGACCTCCTGAGGCACTCCTCTTTAACGCAGAGCACAACCAGCCCATTGCAACATCATCTTTTCCTGTGGTATCCTGCACACCTGAGGCTTTTCTGCAGAATATTGTATAACACTTCAAATGATATTTAGCTTCTGCAGCAATGAGGTCGCCTATACCTGCCAAGGCAATGCCTAGTCGGTGATCAAAGCTGGCTAAATGTAGTATTTTGTTACTGGTATTAAATGACATGACTGCGTGCAATGTTTCATCCTTCACATCTTCACAAAAGATACATCTTTTCCAGTTAATCATTTTAGAGGTGCTTCTTGTGTGTCTGATATTTTCTGCATCTTGATTAGTTGCTGAGGGTTGAAGCTGTTTGACTTTAAGTCTGGAAATCTGTGATTTACTTGTAAAGGTGCTGTAACAATCTTTATGGCAAGATATTCCCGTGTCCTGTGCACATCCTAATATCCTATCAATAGCATCTGTATTTTTTTCATCATTTCTTTTTAGCCTTTCTTGGGCTGTTCCTTTTAAACGATCAAGGCCTTGTTTGCTACTGGGTTTAGTTTGTCCTTCTTTTCTGCTTGGCATATGATGCATTGTTCATAGTTGATATCAAAGACAGGTCTCTTTAGTTGTGACATTGGCTCCATTTCTCAATTGTCTCTTACCACCACTTATATACTACAAACTCAACTCTTTCACCTCATTACTTGGGAAATTAGGCACACCTGTAAAGAAAAGAAAATATACATTACAAGATATATATGTCTCATTTTATAAGATGCATTGTAATCAACTTTACTAATTAGTCTGTTTGCAAGTTATGTTATAAAACTGGAAACAAAATACAATATATGCTGGAAGCCATATTGTTTTTAGCTTTCTGGTTAGCCGCCATTTTGTTTTTAAGGTCAAAATTGTCTTCTAGTGTAAGGAAAACATTATATTTGAATTCCTGACCCGAAAATTATACTGAATCAACTACTTAGACTTTATTTACTGTAGTGCAAATAGTAAAGAAACTATGAGCATAAATTGCTAATTTGGCAGCCATTTTGTTTCTGGCTCTCATGCATTAAAAACAAAAAATAGAGACTGTCATCCGACAGAGTAGGATTCAGCATACCCAAATTGTGTAAAAAACACTGGATGACAAAATCTAACACAAAATGCCTTGCAACTTTTACAGAGTCGACCCTTACGAAATTGTGCCCTGACTATCAGATCTCTCTAATAATTACTCCCATGCAAATAGATATTGAAAAATTCGGGAAAATAAATGGTACCCATGTTAAACCACTTAGACATGCCATATTAAGAGATGGAAAAAGAATACTCTGCCCGAAAAAAATAAGTAATGTTATAGGAGAAAACAGCAATTGTAAGTAGCGATAAAAATTCAGAGGAACACTTCTGCACCAAGAAGAACAATATAGAATAAATAACAATAAATTTTGAAACAAAGAAGATATATATTATAAAAGAAAACTAAGTCTCGTAGAATTGGAATTTGCTCTCTTGAACAGCAATAAATCTGCCCCTGGAGGTGACAATGTTTGTTTTGAAATGATCTGCCGCTTAGCACCTTTAGTAAAGTCGTACCTATTACAGTTTTATAATCATTCATGGCTTCGAAATTTATTTCCAAATGAATGTCGAAAAACCATAATAATTCCTATCCCCAAACCTGGAAAGGATCCCAGTAATGTAAATAATTGCAGACCGATGGTAAATGCTCGAATAACGTGGTACATTCGAGAAAATAAAATTTTGAGCCCTATTCAGCTCGGGTCACAGTGTAATAGATCTACACTGTAGGTCTCATTTCTGACGCTGAAAAGGCATACGATACTGCATATAGGTATGCAATATTAACAACGTTATATGAAAACAGCATCCGTGGACATTTATCTGAATTTATCCAAAACGTTCTGACAGATCGCACTTGTCAAGTGAGAATTGATGATGTTTTGTCAAGCACATTTCCACTTGACAATGGTGTTACACAAGGAAGCATCCTTAGTGGCACACTGTTTACTTTAACAATAAATAATATCAGTAAAAATCTCCTTTCAGAAATGAAAGGCATTGGCAATTTTATAAAAATCACCCTAAGCACCCTCAACCATTTGCTTTTAGAGTAAATTGTATAACCAGGCAATTAAACATGGTTCTTACCAGCTAGGGATTCGGTTAGCCCCCCCCCCCCACCCCTGGAACCTTCCAGAGGTAAAATCTGTAGGTATTTCAATTCGACAAAGGCAGAAATTTCCAATGAGACAATGCGGTCAATATTTTTAGATCATTTCTCCCAACATGATAACTCCATAGCAATTTTCATGGATGGCTCAAAGCCAGATGCTGGCATAGGCTTTGGAGTGGCCTTCCGTTATGTAGAAAGAAGCTGGAGATTATCATCTGCTGCATCCATTTTTACAGCAGAACTGCGTGCAATTTTAAAGGCCTTAAAGGAAATTTAACTTAGAATGGAGATAGTTTTAATATATATTGTGACCCAAAAAGTGTTCGTCAGTCTTTAGAATATTTTACCTCTTTAAACCCACTGATTTTAGAAACATTGGAATGGTTGCTTTAAGTGAAAAGAAGAGGTAATGAAATAAATTTCTGCTGGAAGTTGATCAACGTGCAAAGTCAGGAGTCACCTCCCCAGAACCCAGAAGATATCTACTACTGTATCTGGATTTATATTCTCTAGTAGATCAGAAAATTAAAATGCTTTAGCATCCCCTTTGGGAAAATATTACAACGAATAAAATAATTGCGCAGTATTACGTCGACAGTGTCTCCTTGGTCAAGAAACGGTGTCGTGCAGGTTAAGGACTGGACATACAAGACTCACTCATGAGTTCTTGATGTTAGGCGAAAATCCTCCATTGTGCGATGACTGTATTTTGCCCTTGACTGTGAGACATTGCTGGTCGAATGCCCAGTCTTGGGAATCTAAGACATAAGTACTCCCTCGGGAACGTAACAGAGATGGACATTTTACCTTTGCAACGGTTCTCGGGGATGATTGTAATTCAGAGCAACTATATATCTTTGATAAGGAGGCGGGCCTCCTCAATAAAGTTTCAATCATATACATATACAGTATGCGTGTATGTATATAGATATATATATATATATATATATATATATATATATATATATATATATATATATATATATATATATATATATATAGAGAGAGAGAGAGAGAGAGAGAGAGAGAGAGAGAGAGAGAGAGATTTAGATATTTTTTATATTAAACTACTTTTAAACTTATTTATTGATTTATATTTTTAATTTTTTATTTAATTTTATTACGGCGTCAATAATGTAGACGTTGTGACGCAAGTTTTAATAGCCACGGATCAGTCAATCATTCATTCTCTGTGTGTGTGTGTGTGTGTGTGTGTGTGTGTGTAGACGACCGCTTGTGTGTGCATCAAAACGTAAGAGGTAACAGGTAAAGAAGGAAAGCAGTATATCTTTCCTTGTCCTTCATAAAATTTAATGTTGTACAGTATATCATCTATCTGCTGACGAGATGAATGTAATAAGAAAACTAGAGAAGACTGTTTAAATTGGATGCCGCTGAAACAGTTATTGTTTTCAGTACCATCGCTTGATAAGAAGGACTCCTTCCAGAATGATAATATCTCATAGGCTGTTGGAAAAATTCTTTGGCTGAGTCGGTTGAGCTTCGGACTGTCACTCGATGGGCCGGAGTTCAGTTCCCCCGGCCGGCTGATGAAGAGTTAGGGGAATTTATTTCTGGTGATAGAAATTCATTTCTCGCTATAATGTGGTTCGGATTCCACAATAAGCTGTAGGTCCCGTTGCTAAGTAACCAATTGGTTCTTAGCCACGTAAAATAAGTCTAATCCTTCGGGCCAGCCCTAGGAGAGCTGTTAATCAGCTCAGTGGTCTGGTAAAACTAAACTATACTTAACTTTTTGTTGGAAAAATTAAAGTTGAAGTAACGCACGACATTCCAGCTTTCGAATAATAGCTGTTAACACTACAGTGCTATTATATTTCAGAAGCAACGCCGTGTTTATTTCGTAATCAGTAACAGACCGATTTCATGGCTGCGTTTTTAATCAAGTAACATAAAATATTCGTGCTTTGAATTTCGTATTAGATGGCCGGAATCTGACATTTCAAGACATACAGTACATTTAAAGAAGAAAATGAAGTCAGAACCGCGATAATTTTTGATTTTTGAAAACCTGCCAGCCACCTGCCAAACTTATGTAACTAGACCCAATTTCAGCTAAGTGATCCGATTCGCCAGTTGGCATCGTGAGCAGTTACAGGGTAATTAATGCACGCGAGGTATTTTCTCCACCCCCTCCCCCCTCTCGCTCTCTCAAATGAATGAGTGCAAGTGATCCACACCTCTTTCTATATATCAATCTATCTGCACATCAATACCTGCTTCGTACATCTACAAAAGAAGGCGCATCTGCAACGCATCAAATCTCACTAAACACGATGTGTCATTCAACTCTTGTCATGCATACACGTTTACGCTACCTGGACATAAAGGAACTTCCTTTCCAATGTTCCTTTACAACAATTTTATATATATATATATATATATATATATATATATATATATATATATATATATATATATATATATATATATAATGAAGAGGATGACTAAAAGTCTAGAAAACACTTTTCTCTTTACGGCCCAACGTGTTGGGACTTATTCCATTTTCATGGCTAAAAATCCCCCAAAAAAAAAAAAAAAAAAATATATATATATATATATATATATATATATATATATATATATATATATATATATATATATATGTATATAACACTGTGTAAATTTTTTTTCACGAAATTGTCAGAAATGTTCCTTGAAAATGTATAGAACATAAATTTGTAAAATTATAGAAATACGGATTTCAAATCATGGACTATTAAAAATATTAATTTAAAACTTAAAATTAACAAATAAATATAATCGGAAAAACTAAGGAGTTTTTAACTAATGCTTAGTTGCTCCTTTGTTTAAAGGTTAAGCTGAAAGAGGTGTGGAATGTGTAGAAGCATGGCAATACTTCTTATGATGTGGAGGGTTTATGGTAGGAATTTTACTTGAAAAGTTAGACCGACAACAGAAGGATTGGTAAGGAAGAGGGATAATGAAGTAGAGAAAGCAGAGGATTTATGGATCAGGTGTTAGGTAATTAAAAAGTTGTTTGAGAGGCAAAGTATGTGTTGATTACATGTCCATAGAAAAAGCTGTTGTCACATGTAACAGATTTGATGTGGACTGTGTTGAAAGTATATAGTATAGGGTATAATGTTTTGAAGAGTAACCTGAAATTTTTATGATGAAAGTAAAGCATGTTGAAATGTGTAGAGAGGAGAATGAATTGCTTGTTGTGGTATGTCTCAGGTAGGTCTCCTGGCTGTAGTATTATGGGCGGATTGAGCGGAAAAGTCAGACAGAGGACAGGAGATATAGGTGGAGAATTATGGGACAGAAAATTGTTCGTTAGAGGATCACGAAGCGACAAGTGTTTGCAGATGAAACTGTTGATTGGTAACACTGGAAACAAGCTGCAGAGACCAGTGGAAGTGTTTGAATGTTAGAAAGGCAGAAATTTGAAAGTGAATTTAACAAAGGAAGTGTTATAAAGATGAAAATAAGGCAGGAACATGAAAGCATTTTAATTTTAATATAGACGAAGTAATAGAGGTTGTTGATTCGTATAACTATTTAGTAGTAAATGTGATAGGTGTGATGTAGGTGATATTTATGTAGAATGTGAGTGAAAGAAAAATAATTAAAGTTGTGAGATGGATTAAAAGGTGGAAAAGGTGGAGATACTAAGAAAAATTTATAGTAAGGGTAAAATATTTATAAATATTTAGGACGTTTTGAGTTGGTTCGTCCATGTGGAGTGGACGAAGGACAAAAGGTTGGCAAAAATGGTGTAGGATTCGGAAGTGCTGGGAGGAGGAAGATGAGGACCTATGCAGTGCAATTTGAAGTAATGAAATAGAAGAGGCACTGGAAGAGAATGCTCAAAATATCCGGGAAGCTAAGAGAGCGGGTGCAATGAGGAGATGAAGGAAACGTTTGTTGTTATCAAAATTCTCCTAAACAGGGGACGCAGCTTGTTTATTCAGCAGCTAAAGAGTCAAAACCTGCCAGTGAATCATATCTTGATATCCATAGAGCCATCCCATAGTATGGGAAACAACGTAAGAAGAAACATGTAATTATTTTGGTAAATATATATGTATTCATTCATGCACGATAATAAGAAAGAAAATAATTATAATATTAGACATTGAGCTTTATATGAGAGAGAGAGAGAGAGAGAGAGAGAGAGAGAGAGAGAGAGAGAGAGAGAGAGAGAAAGGGGGGGGGGATGATATACCCCTTATCAGGTCCTGCCAAATAAGGTGTGGTAACACTCGTGTCCAAAATGACGGATAATGTCGTTTATGTAACCTGCTTCATCTTCGTCTGCAGCTCATTTTTCTTCTTCTTTCTCTTCGAATTTTCCTTCAGGTATTTTCCTTTTAGAATCACATAGACACCCACTCGCTCAGAGGGTACCTTCATTATCTCCTGTCTCTCAATGTTTTAAACGCACACTTCCACCAGTTATATTTATTTTCTCTCTGTTTCTCTCATGTATGTTTATATTGAGGCATTAGTCTTCCAAGTCTTTTACTCTCATTTATGTACTAAATTTTTACAAAGCATTCTGCCGAAATAAAATATATATAGTTATCAAAGCGATTCCTCTTATCATTTGATCTTTAACCTTATTCTTGCCTTGTTGCCATCCAGCAGGAGACTTGACGATCCCCAGGTATCTCTAGGTGACAACGGCGTCCTTATCTGGCGGGTTTATCGGTGCGTGCGTTTGTTAATGCCACTTGTAGATAAGGCGACCCTGGGTACGCCTTTTTCTGGTTATGTCACTGCCTTTTGTTGGGGGTTGGGGGTTGCTGCGGTTCAGCACTTGCTTGTTGATACACAGGCAAGAAAAATTTACATGTGGTTGATACGGATCGGACACACACACACATTATATATATATATTTATATATACATATATATATATATATATATATATATATATATATATATATATATGTGTGTTTTTTATATATATATGTACATAAATATATGTATGTATGTATATATATATATATATATATATATATATATATATATATATATATATATATATACTGTATATATATATTATATATATGTGTATGTATGTATGTATGTATGTATTATGGCATTCTTGTACTAAGCTGATGTACAAGTTATATTATTATTATTAATCAGAAGTGAAAACCACCCATAAAGGGGCAGCCTAAAAAGCCATTAAAATGACAAGTAAAGGCAGCCTCCACAAAACAGAATGCGATTATGTGAAAAGAGGTAACAGATGAATCGAGAACACTCGTTCCCCGCAAAGCCTGGCAAAGGCCTGCTCCATAATGCAAGACAAAGTACGAGATTTGACTTTGTCCATGGATCTACCATTTCATATGCTCGGATATAATTACCATTGGATGTAGGGTCACAAGTTTCTTTATATAATGGTAATGAAAGTTAATGTCAAGCCCTTGACTTTGACCTTCACCTACAATCTGTTGAGGTCAGACTCGCGAAAATTAATTATCAAGTTAGTATCGATGTCATTTACCTATATGAAAATAGACATGAAGTACATACGGGTAGTTATGAAGCACGTAAACCACAAAAATACTTTATCTTTTATAATGGAGACATGTTTTACACTGGCAGCAGGTTGTCAGCTCTGAACCGAGGTCACCTAATAAATTTATTGGCTACATTTGATCAAAATCCTGTTCATACATTCCTCATACACACACATATAATTATATATATATATATATATATATATATATATATATATATATATATATATATATATATATATTATACAGGTATATATATATATATATATATATATATATATATATATATATATATATATATATATATATATGTGTGTGGGTTCCTTCCATTGTCTCTTTTTACTATCTTTTTCTTAAACCTTTCATGTCTTATATGTATTCTTGCTATCTTCCTTTCATTAAGAGTCATTCTCTTCTCGTTGTTCCCATTCTTCTGAGCATTATCATTTTCCTCATCAATGTTTTCCTCTTTACCTCTTTCATATCTCCACTTTTTTTTCCCTCATCCATTCCCCATTCTCTCTCTCTACCTAATTATCCCTTTCTTCCCCCCACTCATCACTCTCTTCCCTCTTCCTATCCCCAATTATCCTTTTTCTCCTTTAGCTCCTTCCTTACCCCCTGTACCGTCCTGTCCTATCATTTGCGCACCAGCTGAACTCCCGAGCGAGTGATGTTATCAGGCAGGCAAGATGCACTCTATTTGGCCGAGACCTTTGAAAGGAGGAGTCCTTAGGAGGAGGCCCTCTGAGAGGGCCCTTGGTGAGCCCCTTGGCTAGCGTCCAGTCCCCTTCAGGCCATTTCTCCGTCTGGGCGATATTTTCAGACCGTCCCTGATGTCATTAATCTCTCTCTCTCTCTCTCGCCAAGAGGATCCACTGATCTCTATTTTTAAGATATTGAAGATTCCTGGGAATTTTATTATACCATTTTTTTCTGTTTCACATTCCGAGTTCGGATAATCAAATTACAGGTAACGGAGGAATCCAAAAACACTTTTTCCCTGCATAAGAATAACCCAGTGTTTATTATTTTGTAATTTTTACTTACATCTCCATAGATCCCCATCTGTCCATGGAGATATTGATGAATAGGGTATTTTGCAATTGTACAGAGTTCGATGTATCCTCTGTTATGAAACCAGATATGTTGTGTAATTGTTTATTTTTTATGTACTTTAATTTTCGTTTAATCCTGAAGTGTACCATAAATCCTGATGAGCCGTAATGGTTTTTTTAATCTTTTTACTTGTATGTGGCTTTAGTAGCAACAGAGAGAGAGAGAGAGAGAGAGAGAGAGAGAGAGAGAGAGAGAGAGAGAGAGAGAGAGAGAGAGAGAGAGAGAGAGAGAGAGTAAATCTTTATTAAGAAACAAGAGACAGGGAGATATTTTATCAAAATCCCCCCCCACAGTTTTCTGATTCTGATAATTTTCTTTCATGGGCCCCCCAATTTTTTTGGTGCTTATGCGTCTGCGTTTGGTCGTAAAATTATACATTTCATAGAATGACGTTGGAAGGTGTGGCCATGTTAGAGTAGTCACTAAAAAATATGTATATTTGTCATTAAACAGATTTTTAGGGTTATATGATGGAACTGTAATAGACATGAAATACGGTTTTGAAATTATCTTGAAAGATTTTAAGTTTTATATATATA